>NC_081320.1:82153849-82458204 GCF_026419965.1 Kogia breviceps | reverse complement strand
GCAATATAAGAAACAATCATGTTTAGAACAGACCACTCAGGGTTGGCTAGGGTGCTTTCAGGGAGTCTCTTGAACAAAGCCCATTCACAGGTCTTATTGATGATATACATTATCAACAAGCAATGTGCCTGCTTTTGTTACCTATGCTTAAGCTAAAGACCAAATGCCAGCGGATGTCCACTACTTGGAAGACCAACTTAAAAATGAATTTTCCTTTAATTAAAAAGCAAAATGATAAATCCAGGTTTTAATGCCCTGATTATAAGTACAACCATAGAATGCTAGAGCTGTGGGGACCCTATTTCTGTGAGCACCCTGAAATTACATACAAAATTATGCGTGTCGATATTTTTCTGGGAAAGGAGCTATGCTTTTAACTAGATACTCAAAGGGGTCGATTATCCAAAATGGTTAAGAGAAAAACTCTGTCAATGTACATTGAAGACAAGACCTACAGAGTGAGGTGACTTGTCCAAAATCTCACAGCTCATTACTGCTGAGAGAACTTAGGCCACTGGAACTTAGAACTTAGGCCACTGGACAGTATTATTATTTCTATTATAGATACTTACATTTCTGAGCTCAGCAACTTCATGTGAAATAGAAAATTCATGAAATGTAAAAATATCTTAAGAACAGACCCATATGTATATGGAAACTTGATTTATGAGAGGTGACATTACATACTAGTGAGTGAAGAATGGACTTCCGAACAACGGTTAAACATATGGAAAAAAAAAAAAATTAGATTCCTACCCACATTATGAACAAAGATAAATTCCAGGTAAAAAGCAAAATTTTAAATGCCAAAATACAGGAGGGAGTAGGGAGGGATTTCTTAAATAAGACCTCAAAACCCACAAACTATTTATTAAAAAGTGATATACAACACTGTAAATTGAACTATACTTCAGTTAAAAAAAAAGTGATGAAATGGACTACATTAAACTTAAAAATGTCTAAATACTAAGAAATGCTGAAAAGGAGAGAAAAGACAAGCCACAAGCTGAGACAATAGCTGCAATGCAAATAACCATCAAAGCCTACACACACACACACACACACACACACACAGAACTCCTTCACGTAAATAAAGAAAAGACAATCTAATTTTAAAAATAGGCAATGGATATGAACTGGCAATTCACAGAAGAAATCCAAATGGCCAATAAACAAATGAACAAAAAAATTAAAACAATGAAATATATTTTCATATACATCAGACTGAGCCAAATAATGAAGTCAGGCAATTTCAAGCATTGGCGAGGAAGTGGAACTGTAACTGCTGGTGGGAATGTAAATTGGTACAATCTCTTCAGAGAGCAATTTGGAAATATTTAGTGAAATTGAAGATGTACCTCTTTTACGATTCAGCAATTCCATGCCGGGTATAAACCTTAGAGAACTGAAATACTGTATCAGTGAAAAACCAACAAATGTCCATCAATAGAGAAGAGAGAAAAGATCCAAGGTAAAATGAAATGTAAGGATTTGACAGAACTGGGTATGGGTATACAAGTAATAATAATATTATTATTATGAATAGCTAACATTTATTAAACACTTATTATATACTAGGTACTAGTCTAAGTGCTTTTCATATGAAGTAGGTCCTATTTTTATCCCCATTTTGTAGATGAGGAAATTGAGATACAGAAAGGTGAAGTAATTTACCTAAGATTACACAGGTAGTAAGTAGAGAAGTGGGGAGGTTTGACTCCAGAGCCCTGTTCTTAATACCTACACTACCTGGATATGTTATTCTCTAAACTTTTTAGAGAATACCATGCTATTCTTTATACTTTTTTCCTATGCTTAAAACATTTCATGATAAAAAATTAACTATTAATATATTCAGTACGATTTATAAATGTGAACATTTGTGAAATGCACATAAAGTTTGTCATCACTACTTATTAAGGACAAACGATACAGAAAGTAAGGCCCCTTCCAGTTCTAAGAATCTGTGATCCTATGAAGTCTAAACAGGAAAATTCTTAAATTTGCTAATGGTTCTTTTCTACAATTCATCATTTTCCAGCCCTGAGATATATACCTAGAGAACATGAATAATTATATGGGCAGGCCTATACATACCAATGCATCTGTATCTAGACTTCTAGATATAGACATACACATATGGATTTAAACATTCACATATCCACTGTAAGAATGAGGTCACACATTTACCCGATGCCTCTCAGATTCCTGGATTCTCCACTGCACACAATCCTGTGACATGCAAGTGCTTTATAAACATCTACTTTATTATTACATTTATGAGAGAGTCTTACTCACCTATAGCAATAGTCTTAATATCAACAAGATAAGCCAATTTCTTATTATCCTCCATTCCTCGCTGGCGCCTCTCATTAATACGGACACTGAAACATGAAGGGTCAGGTGAGGCAAAATGGGCTTAGGTAGCTGGGATGTTTAATGGGAGCTCTGAAATACTATATGGGATGAAGATTTTAGATTAACCTGAGGATATGGGAGTTAGAAGTCAAAAGGAATTCTTTTGTGTTTCAAAAATTTAGGGTTACCTGATGAGATGGGGGTTCATGAATTCAGTACGTACAGAACCCAGGGTATCATTACTCCCATATTCCACCAGGGTTAGCTCTCCAGCATTGAAGATCATGCACACCTGGGGATGAGTGGAATTGTAATACAGTGGAAAGAGTACATGAAGAAAGAGAAAAGCAGTCGAGGGAGGTGTACCATGAGTTCAAAGTGACACCCACCTTTCTGTTTATTCTGTTCCTCTGCCTGTTTCACCCTCCCGCTTTATCTGCTGTTTTCTCAACCCCTTGCCACTTGCCGTCCCGCTACACAGAAGCTAGAAGCAGGCTTATCAGGACAGTGATGGTGAATCAAGCTCTACTCACATTTTCATTTTCAAAGAAATACTTCTCATTGCCACCAGATCCCTGCCAAGCGACCTGTTAAGGGGGGGAAAGACATAAGGAACAATATGGATGACTATCCAAGATGATGCTGAAAGAACAACAGGGTGGGATGCAGAGAGATAGAATTGGGGGAGGCTTTGACTTTGCACAAAAGAGATGCTATGTCAGATTTTACCCTAGTCCCTATGCTTCTGGGAGATGGCGTAAAAACAGTCCAGCAACGGTGATTCATATTCTGGGATTCTAAGTCTCCCGGGTCTCACTCCCTGAAGCCAGGTCCCCAACACCAGAATGTTAGAGCTTCCTATGGAGATCTTCCCCCAGGGACCCTGGCTTGCCTGAGTAGCACCTCAGGGTGCCCCATTCCCCACCTCTCCATTTTTGGTTCCTACCTCACTAAGGCGATTAGTGTTCAGGTCCCCCAGCAACAGTGTGTCTGACGTGTGGGCCACCAGGTAGCGTTCCTTTCCCAGGATTTTCACCTCTTCCACCTCATAGCCATAGTGTGACTTGAGCACCACTCGGGTCCCCGATGAGAGGTTCTTCACGATCACCTTGGTAGGAGATGAGTCTGAGCTCCCCGGGCTTCCCCCAATCAGAAAGAGGGGTGAACGTGCTGTGCCCTTCACCCACCTTCATAGGGCTAAACGAAGTAA
Source organism: Kogia breviceps (assembly GCF_026419965.1). Lineage (NCBI taxonomy): Eukaryota > Metazoa > Chordata > Mammalia > Artiodactyla > Physeteridae > Kogia > Kogia breviceps. Next base: position 82,454,636 of record NC_081320.1, on the reverse strand, counting down.
CATCTTTTTTCCTTGACTGGCCTAGGATATTCTTGGTAAAAGGGACACCTCACATTTACATAATGCTTTACTATTTATGAAATGCTTTAATATATTATCTCTTTTGATGTTTATAATACATATGATTCTGAAAGTTCCACTGGATTAAACCAATCACTCTCCCTATATTCCTGTAGCTCTTTGTATAAACTTTTATGATAACCTTACCACAGTGTGCTGTATTATTTTCTGATATTTCTGTCTCCTTTGCTAGAACGATCTTCTCAAATAAGGGACAATGTATTACAGATAACTATCTTTGAATTCTCAATGCTCAACAGTGCTGACACATAAAGAATGGATAAATATTTCTGGAGAAAATGGAAGACTAAAGGAATCAATGAATACTAAATGAAGGAAAGGAGGGTGGAGGTAGAGAAAAGAGAAAAGTGGGCTCAGAAACTAAGAAATGAGCTTGCAACATCATACACAGTGAGTTCAGACGCCTTAAAACAAAAGAATTCAGAACTATAATCCTATTTATCACCTTCCCCAGTTGCCATCCTACAGGCAGTGAAGTTTTAAACCAGGAAGATGTAAATGGCAATCTCTGTACCCCTTAAACCTGGTGGTTAATCCTTTTCTTACAATAAGCTGTAAGAACTATAGCAGGAAAGTTGCCAGAGCGTTGCCCTGACACATTCTGTTCCTCAGAACAGCTCTGCCAGAGGTTAATTTGACTCTGTGCTGTGGCCAGACGGCAAGGAGGTACTTAAAAGGATGAGTGAGCCATGGCAAAATCTCAGTGTGGCAGGCTATCAGCCGCTTACCTGGCTAGGTCCCACATATGTCAACTCAAACTTATTCTTGTAAATGCTCCTTCGGAGGCAGCAGTCAAACTGTTCCACTCCACCACAGAGTGTGCCCTGGAAGGGAAAGTGACAGCATAAAGGGTAACAAACACAATACGGAGGCATGTAGAGGGTATTTAGAGACACTCTCAAATCCTAGGTTCTAGAATCTACAGAAGAGTTGGCAGTAAAAGGTCTGGTAGTTTTTGGAAGTACCAGCAGGAAAGAGGTGTCAATTGCAGGACTCAAGAGCATCATATAGTGATGTGATATAAGGAGAAATCATCCCTACCTATAATACTCTTGTCCCATTTGGCCTCCAATAAGGTATGCATTTCTCTTTCCTGCCTGTAATGTCAGAGTTTTAGGTTGTGGTCAAAAGGGAAGAGGAGATTCTCTAGTGTCAGGAGAGAGTGCTTTAGGATAAGGTGGGATTTTTCTTAATTGGAAGAAAGTCATCAAAGCAGAAAGGGGTTACTAGTCACACACCGCACAGAGTCGTGAGCCATCCCGCTTCCAGGCCAAGGCAGTGATGGTGTATAAGTTGGCAATCTCCTTGGGCTTTGCCTCCTCCCAGACGCTTCTTCGAGGGCTCCAGTTGAGTACCCGAAGTCTGAAATTAAGTATGTGGCTTTTAGAAGAGTTGGAGGCTGAGAAAAACTGAAAATGGGCCTGTAACAGAAGGAAATTAGTCTTGCTACATCAGAGAACAGAGGAAATAAAAGAGAACAGACAAGTTGGGAGGTCTAGTAGGAGAGGGCAAAAGTGTTCAAAGGAAGTAAATTGGGAAAATCAAGTCAAAAGTAAAATGGAGTAAGAGAGATAGGAGTGGAGAAAATAAAAAGAGATTGTGGCTGGTGAGAAAAATGAGCTGTTAGCAATAGAGAAATATGGAAAAAGAAAAGAGAAATGGTAGGAGTCAGAGAAGAAAGAAAGGAAGAGACACACATGAGACTGAAGGGGACTGAAAGACAGGACTGACAAAGCTGGGATTAAAAGTGCTCCAATGGCCTTCCCTGGTGGCGCAGTGGTTGAGAGTCCGCCTGCTGATGCAGGGGACGCGCGTTCGCGCCCTGGTCCGGGAAGATCCCACGTGCCGCGGAGCGGCTGGGCCCGTGAGCCATGGCCGCTGAGCCTGCGCGTCCGGAGCCTGTGCTCCGCAATGGGAGAGGCCACGGCAGTGAGAGGCCCGCCTACTGCTAAAAAAAAAAAAAAAAAAAAAAAAAAAAGTGCTCCAAGGAAGAGATGGGACCCAGACCCTAGCTATTTATTCACCGTTCCATCATTCATTCATTCATTCATTCATTTACCAAACACTTGAGCATGTATTATATACTAGATGCTAATCTAGGCCCTGGAGACTTAAAAAAAAAAAAAGAATAATAGGCCCTCTTCTCAAGGGCTCTTCAATTTAACCAGTTATATACGAACACCAAACTATAATATAATGTGATAAACACTAAGCCACTGGTCTGAAAAGGGGCAAAGGGAACACAAAGAAAGTGGAGATGAATTCTGCTGTGGAATCCCGGGGAGAGGCAGAGACACAACAGAGCATGGTGCATTTTGGAACTGCCGACATGCCAACGGACTGTGGGAGCAGGAAGAGGAAAGTGCATGAATTAAAACTTAAGAGTCACTTGATTCTGATCTAGTCTCCCGCTCTGGTTGAGAAGCAAAACTGGACTAAAGAAGAGTGTACACAGGGAAAGCAGGCAGAAGCTGCAACTGGAAAGGAGACCCACCTGTCATAACTTCCCAGCACAACAGACTGGCCCCCAGGACTTGCTGCAGCTGTGGTAAACTCCCGTTCCTGAGGGTCACGGCTATAGTCAAAAGTCTGCAGCACGTGGCCTTCCTTTCCGTAGGCCACAATCCTCCGATCACAGCCTGCAGCCACAATGCTGTTGGTTGCCCAAGCCAAGGCATAGGGTGGGCATGGGTGGTTCACCAACTTCCCCTAAGACAGAAGTACAGGGTTTCAATCACTCTGACTCTGAGGACTCCACCTCAGAAATTTCTCATTCCTAGCATCTGACACACTCATTCTGACAATCCTACCCTGCAGAAATCTTTCTCCCAACATTTTCCCACCCTAACACATCTTAATCCAAAGACTTCACAAATTATCTTTCTGTCTGACACTCACACACACATCTTTTATGACATATATACACACTTATTGATCTTGTGTTCAAGAGGGAACCTCAAAATACTTGTGTCTGAAGATCTTTAATATTCACCTACTAAGGCCCCCCAAAGGAAGCTGTCCTACACATTAACCAATACCGTATAGGCCCACAGGGAGCATATGGCCGCTTTATTTCAGGAGGGATACATTTAATGATTACACAAGTAATTCTTAACGTAAATGATTCAAACAATAGAGAATTACATAGATTAAAACACGAACCTTCCTTTAATCCCCCATATTTTCCCTCTTAAGAGTAAACAAGCCTTTTTTTCTATGAATTTATATACATAAATATATATTTTATATAAATGAGAATAATTTTCACTTTTCATTACTCTCGGAGTCTTTATTTCTCTCTGCCTCAAGGTCCCTTCCACCTGATTCATCCTTTCCCATAAATATTAAGCTCTGGGGCTTCCCTGGTGGTGCAGTGGTTGAGAGTTCGCCTGCTGATGCAGGGGACATGGGTTCGTACCCCGGTCCCGGAAGATCCCACATGCCGCGGAGCAGCTGGGCCCGTGAGCCAGGCCACTGAGCCTGCGCATCCGGAGCTCGTGCTCCGCAACGGGGAGAGGCCACAACAGTGAGAGGCCCGTGTACCGCAAAAAAAAAAAAAAAAAATTAAGCTCTGGCCTCCAAAAAACAAATCCTCTCTGTGGCCGCATCCAAGTGTCTCTCTGCCTGAGGTCTCATTCCTCTAGCCTCCTCTCCCAGCACCATGATCTAAATTCCTTAGATGTCCAACCTCCTCTCGGAGAGTTCTTGGGATTTCCTTCTCCCCTATTCCAGAGCATCCTTCATTCATACCTGTGACTCTCCAGAGCCTTCATCATCAAAGAAATACCTAACAATGGTGCCATCTGCATGACCAGAGAGAATTCCTTTCCCAGAGCAACTAAAAAAGGGCAAAAGGAGAAAAGGAGAGAAATACAGGAAGACATTAGAGCATCCTGTCTCACCAAGAAAGTCCCCTTTCTCTGTCAAACACTACCCTGCCTGCGGTTCCTGCTACCAGCCCTCTCCATCTTTCATACTATGGTCCCCCAGTCCACAGTCCCCTAGAGCTTTTCCTACCATTTCCAAGCTTTGGGGATACCGCTCTTCCTTACTCACTTCGTTGTCAGGGACACCATGTAAGAATCTGTCCCATAGATGGTAGATGATTTATTAGTTTTGGTGTTTGCTAAACGAACCTGAAAGTGGGAGAATGGACAAAAGTCTAGTTAGGCTACTTTCCATTTCACCCAGGTCCTAAGGAAAGAAAAAGAAAAAAACAAAAACTGTTCCCTGGGTAGTCTCCCCAGTATACGACTTGACCCTAAGGGAGAAGATAAACCATATACCTCTTTCCAGAACCATTATCCCCATGCACAACCTCTCCTGTGTTTCTCTTCCCTCCTTTACCTTCCCTTCAGCCAGTCCAAAGACAATGATGTATTCTGCTGGCCACTGCAGACAAGTAACAGCACTCTGCAAGAAAGGAAGAATGAAAAAGGATAAAGCTGTCTGTGTATGTTAGCACACTGACAACAACCTGAGCCTGAACAGCCCACGGCATGCCACCACTCCAGCCGCCTGTAGGGAAGGAGAGGAGGGGACACAGCTGGGCCCTAAGGAGGACAGCACAGGGGGATGAGCAGCCAGGCAGTACCACCCATGCAGTAGGAAAAGTCAGAGCCAGATGTTGACAAATGCAACTTCTGGTTGTATTTATGAGCGGATATACTGATACATGCTTGTTCATCCTAATCTCCCAGGGACGGGTTTGAACTTTACCGTCTGGATGAACTTGTTACAGATGACTTTCTTGTCACCCCTGTCAAAAAAAAGGAGGGAGGCATATTACAAAACACTTCCACGAATGAACGGCCACAAATGATGCTGGGGGAGTAGAGGAATTGTAGATACCTTCCCTGGCCCGCTAGTGTTTTCTACCACTCCACAGAAGCCCTCAAAAGAGCCTGAGTAGCTTTGGAAGAATAACAAAGACAAAACATCACTCGGGGCTCCTCAGGATCTCACAGGGCCTCCTTGTTGATCTAAGACTGACTCTTCCAGGGATGGGATCATAGGACACGTGGTGCACGCAAAGGTAGGGAAGCTACAACAACAGACTCCAGAAGGCCTCTGCCTTCCAAGCCCCACTGGCTCCTCATCCTCTCTATTCCCCCTTCCCAGTGAGGCATTTCTTCCTGCCTTTCCCTTCTTCTCTGGGACACCCCATCTCCCAATCTCTATCCTCACCAATCTTCTCCAATCTTGTAGACATAGATGATGTTGTCAGTCTGTCCTATGGCAATCTTGGTGGAATCAGGAGAAAAAGCCATGCCCTTCACCATATAGCTCTTCCTGCCATACTAAGAGTCAAAAAGAAAAAAGGAAAGAAAAAGAAGTAATGAGTGTCCTTAAAAGGGAAGAAAAGGTGGACTTCCCTGGTGGCACAGTGGTTAAGCATCCACCTGGCAATGCAGGGGACGTGGGTTTGAGCCCTGGTCCGGGAAGATCCCACATGCCGCGGAGAATCTAAGCTCGCGAGCCACAACTACTGAAGCCTGTGCACCTAGAGCCCGTGCTCTACAAGAGAAGCCACCACAATGAGAAGCCCACACACTGCAACGAAGAGTATCCCCTGCTCGCCACAACTACAGAAAGTCCTCACGGAGCAACGAAGACCCAACACAGCCACAGATAAATAAATCGTAAATAAATTTATATGTAAAACAAGAATACTATGCTCTAATCTAAAAAAAAGAAGAAAAGGGGCCTGTGTGACTGTAGTGGGCTTGAGGGCTTTACACTGAGAAAAGGAAGGGCGGGCCATTTCCTATGCCTGTGGCTAGGAAGCAGGATAGGAAGTTTTCTAGATTTATAGGGTCCCATCAACAGACTAAGATACACATGAATATTCCCTTCACCTTCATGTCGGCTGGTTTGGTGGAGAATTTATCTCTTCGCTCCCCATGTTCATCATACAGCACCACCACTCGGTCCACTGCGCAGACAGCAAATTTGGCATTGTTCTGGGACCATGCCATGCAGGTGACCTTTGCAGCTCCATCCTGCAGAAGCAAAGGGGCAAAAATAAACCCAGGTGCTGGTCTAGAATGCCAAAAGCATTTCTAGTTCCATTATTTCTAGTGTGACTCTGGTCAATTTTCCTTCTAGCACAGTCCTTAAAACAAAGAGATGCCCATAATCCATCCAGGTCTCCAAGGCCATAGAGCCCTGGATGGTGAGAACAAAGTGCTTCTAGAAACCCATAATGCAAATGCACTAAGAGGTGACATGGTAAATCAACTGTACCAATGTGTCCCTGCAGTGGCCTCCTTATTCCCTCACTCCCCAGGTCTGCTACTGAAATAAATGCAAAGTTTTGGTCTTTAGCCATTCATTCAATTAATGTTTTTTGAGTACCTTAATAAAAAAGGCACTTGGCCAAGGGCTAAGAGAGAGACAAAGAGCAAAACATGGTCCCTGCCCAAGGATCTAATAAGATGGTACAAAAAATGGGAGAAGTCCCATAAGAGAGGCACATATAAAGCACTGTAATAGTTTGGAAAAGCCTGAGATAATTTTCCACTTAAATGATCAACATTAAGCTTTGAAGAATGGATACAGTTAGGTAGGGAAATTACCTGAGGTAGAAGGAATGGCATGAGCAATAGCAAGTTCTGGTCAATAAACAGTAATTTAATTTAGCTGAAACTATATTGTAAATAGCAGCATAGAGGAGGTAAGGCAGGAAAAACAGACAGAGGCCAGTTCAACAAGGGTCTTTGAAGCTAGGCTGAGTTTGGGCTTATTTGGTAGGAAAGGGAGAGACAGTGAAAGTTCTGGAATGGGAAGTAAAATAATCAGAGTTGTGACTTAGGATAAACAATGCCACTTTGGTTTTTGTCTTTATTTTTTCCTTAACAATCCACTTCACAGAAGCCCAAGTTAGAAGCGATCAACTCCCAGTGAATTATTCTTGCCACGTCTGTCCCTTCCACCACCAGCCCTGGTGGTCTGTGGTTCTGCACAAAGGATTTCCCTCCTTGAAATAAAAAATTTAATTTCTGCTCCAATTGTTTAACTACTTGGGCTCTACAGCCCTGGCTTAAAACATTGTTACATTTTACTCCTAACCTACCCACTTCCAAAGTCAGAGGTTAAAAGGCATTTTTCATCAAAATCCTCACCGGAGTCAGAAAATAGCCACACCACCACCTTTAGCCCCCTCCAACTCTTGACTAAATTAGGTTAGGAGGGCTTATCAATTGTTGCCAATCATCTTCCTTAATTATTTTGCCCAATCCTGGGCATTCAGCCCTTACCTGCATCGTGACATCATCTTATTGTGAAAGATTGAAGAAAGATTTCATTTCCAATTATTCCATTAGGGTAAAGGAATTTTAGAAATACAGATTCAGAGAAGAGTTTACTGAGCAATGAGCACACCTCTCTTTTGTTCTAATTTCCTTCTATTCTCTTAAAGCCACATTCTCTGTGAAGCCTTCCTGATTCTCATAATCAATCAATTCTTTCTCTACAATATGTGCCTCACAGGACTGTAGCGGGGATTACATGAGGTAGAGAACAGAATAATAGCTAACCTTTAACAAGCATGGACTAGGCACTTTGCTAAGTGCTTGATATGCATTATCTCATTTATCTCATAACTGAGGTAGTAGCTATTATTATGCATCTTTTACAGATGGGGAAACTGAGGCACAGAAAGGTTAAGTAATTTACTCAAGTTTACAAACACAGTTTAAGTGGCAGAACCAAGATTTAAGTCCATGTGTGTCTGACTCCATAATGCACAACACTAGCTTCTTTACTTATGCTGCCCTGGTACACCTTAAACATTCAGTTATGACAGATATTCTTATTAGCTTTCTATTATTTTGTCCTTTGCATTTTGAATGTCCTTCTCTCTTGTCTATCAGTTTTCACGCTGCTTTTCAGTTTACAACGTTCTCTTGTGTATACTACTTCCTTTAATTCTTCCCCCTAACCCCCTAAGGCTGCGATTATTATTACTCCCGTTTTCCAAATGTAGAAGTGTGGGTGACTGCTCAGAGAGCCTGTGTAATAAAGGCTAAAGTCAGGGGCATCAGGTCATTTATTTAAAGCAGTGGGGCGCTAGGATTTGAATTCTGGCCTCCTGACTCCGAAACCCAGCCTTTCTTCACCATGTTCTAGGGCTCCTCCCCCAGTGTCCAGCCTCTTCTGAATCTGAGATCTTCACCATCAGAACGAACGGTGTGGTCGTCTGCCCTTCTTTAGGTGGGGCTTACACCTAAAGCGCTTATTTGAGAGGTGTAGATTAATGTTCGTTGTTTACACGTCCACCTCTGCCTCTAGTACGAGCCTCTTGAAGGCGGGGGCAACAACTGAGCAAGTTCTGGATTCCCTGGAGCCCCACCATGGGACCTGGTACACAACTGATTCGTTAAATGGAACGAAATGAAAGCTACGGTGCTCAGGACTCCATCTCACCTACTCAACACTCTATGGACGTAGCAGAGTCCGAATCACAACTATAGCCTTCGGTCTTCTGCACACAGTAGGCGCTCAACGTTTTTAAACTTCAGTCCCCCACTTTTCTTGCAACATTAAGGCGGGCGAGGGAGGGAAGAGGCACGCGACTCCTCACCTGAGGGCTCAGCAGGGTCCTCAGGTGCTTCAACTGCATGACGAACACCTGTCTCTCAGATGCCAACAGACAGCGGACAACTCCCGTGGTTACCTGGACAACCCGTCACGCAGCCGCAGCGGCAGCCGCTGACGCAGAAGCGACCCGAGCGCGACACGCGTCGCAAGGTCACCGCGTAGGTTCGCAGCGAAGCAAAACAGAACCCGCGCAGCCGCAGTGAGGTCTAGGGAGGGACCGGAGGGACCCCGCCCCCCTTAGGGGGCTTGATAAATTCTCTCCTCGACCAATCCCATCGTGGCATGCAAACCCAAACTCCAGCCACGCCCACAAGCCTTCCGCAATCTCCGGGGTCCTACGTAATCGTAGTCTCGCTAGCTGTTCGATGTACGTAAGCGTGGCTGAGTGCCTTCTTTTAATCCACACAACCCTGGAGGAAAGCAGGGAAGTTGCTATTATAGGCCTTTCACAGTTGACGGAAATGATCCTAAATAGGTTATGTAACTTGCACAGGATCACAAGGCTGATAACGATGGGTAACAGGGAATACTCAGTATGTGTCTGCCAGGTACCGTGCAAAGTGTTGTACATGCATTGTCTCCTTTAATCCCAAAGCCACCTTTTGAAGGGGATAGCATTATTAGTCCCATTTTACATAACATGAGACTCAGGATTAGAGGGGTCACTTGCCTAAGCTAACATAGTGCGTTAAGGACGGAACTGGGATTCAACCCAGAGCTGGTGTATTTAAACACCCTTTGTATTCCTTCTTAACTTCTAGCTCCCTATCTCCATCCTATGCTACTACATACCCTGTGACACTCCTATCCCCAGAAATGATGATGTATCCAGAGTCTGAGAGATATGTGCTTTGGAAGCAGTGGTCAGAGAGAGGTAAAACACCCTACTTTTGAACTGGAAAATGGTGAGTTTAAGACTGCTGCTTAGATCAGGTTGCTTTTATGGTTTAGGGCAGAGAACAGACCAGAGCTTGGCTCATCTGACAGGTGTAGTCTTGTGAAACCCGGGGTTGAAGCTTGGTTAGGTTTAAAAGATACTGACTGACTTCTTGATCTTTGTTTGGATTGGGGTCCCTTTCAGAATTATTGGTCTAATTTCTTGTAACATACCAGAGAGATCAAGATGCAAAAAAGGAGAGTTATTCATAAGCCACCTCTCGGAGGATCATACGTGGAGAAGACTGTTACCCTCCAGACAGTGTAGCATATGCTGTCCAGACAGATTCTGGGTTCTGAAGTCTTTCCCACAGAGTGCTTGCAAGTGTCAACAGGTGTTTCTTTCACTGGCACCAACCTCCCCGTGGAACTTAGGAAAAAGTAGAGGACAGTCCCTATTTTCACAGGAAACAAGTAGGCCCCAGCGCCCAAATTATAATTATTTTTTTAATACTAATGTATTTTTTAAATTTTATTTATTTTTGGCTGTGTTTTGGGTCTTTGTTTTTGTGTGCAGGCTTTCTCTAGTTGTGGCCAGCGGAGGCTACTCTTCCTTTTCATGCACGGGTTTCTCACTGCAGTGGCTTCTTTTGTTGCGGAACATGGGCTCTAGGCACGCAGGTGTCAGTAGTTGTGGCGCACAAGCTTAGTTGCTCCGTGGCATGTGGGATCTTCCTGGACCAGGGCTCGAACCCATGTCCCCTGCATTGGCAGGCGGATTCTTAACCACTGTGCCACCAGGGAAGTCCCCCAAATTATAATTATTTTGACAAGAGAATTCCAACTCCAGTTTTATTTCCAGAATCCTCCTCTGGATATAATGGCTGAGAGTGAATATAAACTCATTTATTCTTTACAATTATTACTGGCTTTGACCGAATGAACAGAGAGACATACAGACAAAAGGGAAAGCAAGAGCAGGGAAGAATAGGCACAGAAATGCACTTGGCACCCAGGGATCCATTAGTGTAGCTGTTCTTTCATTTGTCCCAAGACCCTGTTCAGTCCTTTTCTGAAAATTAGCTCAGGGTTGATGAAATCAGAGGAATAAATGGTGAGGAGCTGGGCTGCCAATGTGGGCAGTGAAGATAAAAAGGCTACTGGCCCTCTCACGTGCCATAACCTTAGTTTCCACTAGTACATGAAGAATTTATATCCTCCTTTTTTTCCTGTTCCGCCTTCTCACCGAAAAAAGGAAAAGGATCTAGGGCCCTAGTTTTCTTTTCTTTTTTCTTTCTTTTTTTTTTTTTTTTTTTTGCGGTACGCGGGCCTCTCACTGTTGTGGCCTCTGCCGTTGCGGAGCACAGGCTCCGGACGCACAGGCTCAGCGGCCGTGGCTCACGGGCCCAGGTGCTCCACGGCATGTGGGATCTTCCCGGACTGGGGCACAAACCTGTGTCCCCTGCATCGGCAGGCAGACTCCCAACCACTGCGCCACCAGGGAAACCCAGGGCCCTAGTTTTCTATGCCTCTTGCTGGGCTCTGCTCCACCCAATTCCAGGCTGGAGAATCAAAGCAAACACCTTCAAATAAGAGTCTGCTCTTGTCAAGCTGGTGGTGGTGTGAAGGGCCCTTGTAGTCAGGGGAGAGACAGTGGAGAAATGTTTTCAGCATACTAGACAGTATCCCATACAGTCCGCTCCAGTTTGTCCAAGAAACTTTATTGGAAAAAATGTCCAAGGGGTGAGATCACCAGCAGCTGAAGGGGCTGCCAGGTGAGAGGGGGAGCACCTGAGGCTCCATGGAAGACACTGGAGTAGTGCAGTGCAGCATCTGCCTCCAGGCCCAGACAATTCCTTTTATTTGCTGGGGGAGGTGGAGTACCCACAGAAACACTCCTCTCTGAGACCCAGAGGCAAGATGTGGGGGCAGCTGGGGATGCCAAGGGTCCTGATGTGGGTGAAATGGGGCCCCATTTGGGACCTAATGGGATAGGGTTGAACAAGTGACTCTCCTGGACCTGGGGGATGGAAGGACATATCCCATCTGATATCCACTCCCCAGGTCCAGGGGCTCAGACCCTAACAGACCTACCTTCTGGCCCTGCTCACAGTGGAAAGAGAATGGATACCAGGCCTGAGATTGTGGGAGTGTCATTACCCTCTGGGAGACTGTGGGATCCTTCAGTCTTGAGCAAATCACCATCTTGGGCTCCCCCTGACCCCATCCCCATCCCCAAGATGTTAGTGCATCTGTCTTCTGGTTCTGTTTCTTCACTCATACGTCAATGGTGTTGATGGATGGTGAGTTTTTCTGTGAAAGAAGATGGCTTGAGTCTCTAATTTCAGGAAGGCGATAGCCTCCTCCATCCCAAATTTCCATTCTCCCTCTTCTCTTGCTCCTCTGTGGCCCTTCACCCTTTCCCTTACTGCTTCTAGAGGCAAAATCACCCTTCCCTCCCTCTCTGGCCGCACATCACCTGTCTTGTCCCCACTGGCCTTCCCTGAGGACTCTGTTCCGGTCCCTTCCCCTTCTCCTTGGGGTTATTGTTGGAGTCATTGTCCTTGATGATGTCATACTGACGGCAGAAGAGCCCAATTACAGCTGAAACACAACAATACGATCTGAACCTTGATCTTGACCTCCCCACTCACAGCCTTGAAAGGCAGTGAGATACCCACACGGTTTCTAGAAACTCCGAGAAGAAAATCTTTGAATTCCTGGTCCCCAGGCACAAGCACCACCTTCTTCATCCTCCTCTCTGGGCTCCCAAAAGCCTCCTCTCCCTCTCTTCAAACTTTTCCTGCTCATCCTTCTCAGCTAAACGTCTCCCCACGCCACTGCTCTCACCCCCTTTTCTCCCAACAACCTTCACCAACTCCCACCTTCACTGAGCCCCACTCAATCCATGGCCCCCTGTCCAGCTGCTTACTCACCAGCCCACATGAGCAACACCACCACAATGATGGCCACTTCCCCCGTCTGCAGAGGTCGCTCTCCATCCAGACCCTCCACTGTGATGTCGCCTGAGAAGGAAGGAGACAGACCCCAGGTTACAGGGAGCAGCTAGAGAGCTATGTCTGTGCAGACAGTTAAGGTTGGAGATGCTAGGGATTAGAGCCAAGGTAGACCCATCACAGAGTTGCCACTTGGTAGCCCCTCTCTGGGAAGCTGTTGGTGGGCCGGTGGTTAGAGGCCAAAAAGCCGGGGGGCTGCAGGTCAGATACTCACTCATGCAGCCTGCAGCTGCTGTGAACTGAGGCTGGGTAAAAGGAAGCTTAAAAGCCCTTCCCCCAAGGAATTCATTACCAGCCTGTCTATACCCGGTCCCCTGCCAACCTGCTTTCCTTCCTTTCCTGGCAGTACAATGAATTAAATCATCCTTCTATTCCTCTAAGCTAGATGGCTGCTTGCTTTGGGGAAGTAAACAGGAGACCAAAGACCAGGTAAAGAGCCAGAGAATCCAAAGCTTTAGGGAGCGAGGAATACCTGAGACCCTCACCTGGGCTCGAGCTGTTTGAGGGTAGCCGGTCAGAACCCTTGAGAGTTCGGAAGTGCACCCGGGGCCCTGGGGGGCTTTCTCCCCGAAGGCCGATGCTTCTGACCTGCACTGTGTAGTCACTGTCTTCAGCCAGGCCCCAGAGGGCACAGGCCCGAGTGGTGGTGTTGACCTCCCGGATCACACGTTGCCCCGGTCCATTCTGTCGCTGCAGGGAGTTGATGAGAGAGGAGGACAGCCTCACCCTGGTCCCAGGCCACCTCCTGAACCTCCAAGCACTCCAAGGGAGTAAGGGTGAAAAGGGCAGCATGAGCCAGGGAATCCCAGCTCCCAGATTCTCCCACAGCTGGGAGGGGAGCTGGGGTGGGGAGGGAGGTGACAGAAGGAATGTTCAGAGGTCCAAGGACATGGGTTGGGGTAGCCGAAGGGTGATTTCATACTTGCTGGGAAATGGAGTAGCCAATGACGATGTTGCCTTCTGGGACGTCCCAAGACACAGTGGCCGAGTTGGCTCTGAGGTGAGTGACTGTCACATTCACAGGAGAGGGAGGCCGGTCTGCGGGTGCCAGTGCGTTAACCGGTTAACAGGTTCCACCCACAGACTAACTCTGGTTACCTCCCACCCTCTCCCCCTTTACACACCTGCTCGTACAAAGCCCAGGTCACAACTGACCAGCAGGAGAACAGTGGGGCTTAGATATGGGGAGAGGGGCATTAGCGAAGCCATGGTCCCCACCGAGTCCGCTGGGAGGCACTGGGGCATCCGTTTGACATCCAGGCGGGGCTCCTGGAGGTGGCAGGAGTTGTGGGAGGGTCAAGGACTTGCCAGAACGAGCGGGTGGGCAGCAGCTCTCCCGGGCTCCCCACGGCCCACAGCAGCCCCAGAGCCCCCCTTTTCCCCATGCCTTCCTGGCCCCCGCCACATCCCGGCGCCCCTGGTGCGCGGCTCTGCTCTGCCCACACCCACCTCCGCCGGTCCTCGCGGTCGCTCAGGCCTCGGGGGGCTGCTCGGTGCCCAGAGGGCGGCCCATCGCCCGACTCCGTGGCGCTTTCCCTACCCCATCCCGGCGCGGGCCCGGCGAGGCGGGCGGCGCTGGACCGAGCTGTGGGCAGAGGGCGGAGGCGTAGCGGCCGCGGGCCGCGGGGCTGCGAAGCCCCCCGAGCTCCGACCGGCCGCGCAGTCTGTCCGAGAGCAGGGGGCGGTGCCGGCGCGGCCCGGAGGCTGGCCTGGGTCCCCGGGGCGGGAGGCGGTACGGCTGCCTCCGCCGGCCCCTGCAGCAGATGTGACCGTCCCGGCGAGCCAGCCGCCGCCTTCTGCAGAGCTGGCCCCCGTCGCTCCGCCGCAGCCCGGCCGGGACGTGCGGGCCCGCCCCGCCCAGCTGGGGTTCTCGCCGCCGTCATCAACGCCCCCCCCAACCCGGTTCTTTCGGGACTCCTCCCACGACCCTCTCATTGGCGGCCTCTCGGGCCCCCAAAGCTCCGGATCCCGGCTCTGTGTGATAAGCCCCGGCAGGGGCGTGGGGGACGTGGGGGATGTCGGGAGAGGCGCAGGTGCGAGGGTCTCAGGCACCTGGGAGGCCTCTCCCTCCCCAGATGGAATTAGCCGAATTGGGAAGTGGAATTCCACCTCCGGTGCGGGAGGGGACAGAATGATGGAGATAATTATTTTGACATTCTCCTACTTGTAGACTGCGTCAGCTTTTAAGTATCTTCCCCATTCATAATCGGATATTGATTCCCTTCATTCTCTCAGTCATTCTTTCACGTATTAGGCAAATATTTATTGAGCGTTCTCTATGTGGCTGGCATGTTAATAGCTGGAGATACGGCGATTATTAAGAGTGCTGGGTTTATAGGGGAAATTTAAAGAGAGACGACCTGTTTCTTGTCTTAGCTCTGGGACTTAACTGTGTGGCCTTAGACAAAGAGGTTAATCTAAGTCTCAGGTTTCCCACCTGTAAATCAGAGCATCCAAAACCTCACAGGGCTGTTGTGAGGATCAAATGAGACAATATTGGGGAACGATCTTTATAAAGCTTATAACACTGTGTGAATGAGAGATTATTATTAATAGCACCAATTTGTTAGTTACTTCATTTATTCAGTAAACATGTGAATCCTTAAGTTATTTCATGCTTTGGTTGAGCATGAGATCTGGAGTGAGAACCTGGGTGTGAGTCCCAATTCTGTCAGCTGTGTGATCTTCAGCAACTAACTTAACTTCTCTGAGCTTCAGTTTCATCATCTGAAAAATGAGGGTGTCAATATCATCATCTTTAAAAAAAAATTGAACTGTAACTGATTTACAAAGTGTTCGTTTCCGGTGTACAATAAAGTGATTCATATATACATCTATTCTTTTCCAGATTCTCTTCCATTATAGGTTATTACAAGGTATTGAATACAGTTCCCTGTACTCTACAGTAGGTCCTTGTTGTTTATTTTATATATAGTAGTGTGTATCTGTTAATCCCAAACTCCTAATTTATCACCCCCCCCACCTTTCCCCTTTGGTAACCGTAAGTTTGTTTTCTGTGTCTGTGAGTCTATTTCTGTTTTGTAAGTTCATTTGTATCATTTTTTTAGATTCCACATATAAGTGATATCATATGATATCTGTCTTTCTCTGTCTGACTTACTTCACTTAGTATGATAAATTCTAGGTGCAAATGGCATTATTTCATTCTTTTTAATATCTTCTTAATGTATCTAATGAGATACTGTATGTGAAAATGCATTGTTCAGTGTAAATAAATGTTAACTAAACTTGTATTTAGGGCAGATACTTTGGTTTCTAATTCTCATTGCAGTATTTCTATTTCTGTGGCACTTTGCCCTGTAATATCCAGTTCAGTGCGTGCACCCCTGGGGCTCTGAAGCTTCTGTTGCCTTCCTTCTGAGAGGAGAGTGAAATGGGGCAAGTGGGACAGGGAGGACTGTGTGTGCTGAGCATGTGATCAAGCCATGGCCCAGGTCCTCTGACCTCTGCTGACCCTGAGAACCCTGATCTCTGGCCTCCTGATGCATCCTGGTTCCAGAGCACTCGTGCCCAGGGATTCTTTTTGCCCTGGGCCTGGATATTGTCCTTCCGGGCTCCAGGCCCTCCAGAGAAGAGGGCATTGTCCGAAGGGCAAGAGTAATGAAGACCTCGCGTCTTCCTCTTTAGGGACAACCAGAGGCTGAGGAGTCGGGGTGCTTGTAAAGAGGGACCTGGGGAGCCCCCGTGGGGTGACCAGAGGGCTGGGGACCTAGTGACCAGGAAAGGGTGCAGGCAGAGGTGTGCAGAGAGGCCAGGGTACTTGGGTTAATCATCACTGTGGCTCAGATAAGGCCCTGCCAACTGGAAGCAGAGTCAGTGTGACAGAAGGGGCTCTGTGGCTGAAGAGGTAGGCACAACAGTGTGTCCACAGTGTGGGACCATGCCAGGCACAAAACAGTTTTAACGTGTGACTGAGACCCCGGAGCCTGGCAAGTGGGAGGTGAGACCCTTTCTCCCTGTTGGCCTTCTGTGCTGATTCCTAGAATCCTGTCTCATCTGGACTTCCCTGCACCCTGGGTTTCTGCTTTCCCCTTCCTCCTTCCCATCTTCCTTTCTGATTTTCTTTCCTTGATAGGCCCAGAGTACCAAGTGCAGGCTAAATGCTGTGTGTGTGTGTGTGTGTCTGTCTGTCTGTCTGTCTGTCTGTCTGTCCCAACACTGTGCCTGCTGCCACACCCACCTCCAGTTCAGCAGACGTGAATGAGGCTCCCTGCCATTGACCTGGTCCCCCCTTCCCTCTAGTTGTCTGGGTATGAGGCAGCCCTGCCCATCACAGAGAAGTCAAACCCACTGACCCGGGATCTGGACAAAGCAGATGCCAAGCAGATTGTTCAGTTGCTGGGGCAAATGTGATGCTGAGATCTTCCAAGAGGAGGGACAAGTCATGCCACATGCCAGGTGACCCAGAACCATCCCCTGGACACTGCAAGTAACGATGCCCACTGCAGCCACACCCCACCTCAACCTCTGCCCTCTCAGACCATGGTCTGAGAGCCCCTCCACCCCCACCCCAATCCACTGTCCTTTTCTTGGCTGCTGATGCCTGCCTGTTGCCTCCAGTGACTCAACAGTGAGTCAACTCTGACCACCATGGTATAAGTGGCTGGAAAAGTTCAGGAAGTGCTGAAGGTACCAACTCTCCACCTGCTCCCTGCTTAAATTCGTGTTTCCCTCTACTTTTCTCTTTTCTTGGTCTCTATTTTTCCCTTTTCTAAACTTCTATATCCTTATTGTCATCTTATTAATCAATAGTAATTATAATAACTGTTACTGCGTAATACTTTATAATTGACCGTATACTTTCACACCCATTACCTTCACAAAAACCTGTAAAGTTGGTGTTATTGTCTCCGATTTTTTTCGGATGGGAAAACAAAGACTTAAGATAATCACAGTAGCTTGCCCAAATACACCCAGCTAATAATTGCCAGATGATGCTGATTCTTTCTATCTATCTATGACAAAGCTGCTTTCAGTTCTTTCTGGAATAAGGAAGGGTTTTTGGTTTTTTTGTTGTTGTTGCGTTGGATCTTTGTTGCTGAGCGCAAGCTTCCTCTAGTTGTGGCGAGTGGGAGTTTACTCTTCGTTGTGGTGTGCAGGCTTCTCATTGTGGTGGCTTCTCTTGTTGTGGAGCATGGGCTCTATGCATGCAGGCTCAGGAGTGGTGGCTTGCGGGCTTAGTTGCCTCGCGGCATGTGTGATCTTCCTGGACCAGGAATCGAACCCGTGTCCCCTGCACTGGGAGGTGGATTCCTAACCACTGCGCCACCAGGGAAGTCCAGTAAGGGTTTGAATAAGTAGCTAAACCAGAGTTGGGGGGTCAGACTGAAGTTTCTTTCTCAAATCCAAAGTTCTTTCTGCTACACCATATTCTCTATGTTCTGTTCGCTTTGGGGATAAGACGGGGGGTTCTGTTATCAACCAAAAAGAGAATATGCTTCTCCCAACCTGAGCTGGGTCCTGGAGACCTAGGCATTTTTCTTTTCTCAGGAGCCTGAGGGGGGCACTGGTGGGGCTGAGTGGAGGGGTACCTCTGGCAGGATGGCATTCCTCATGTCGGTGAGTACCTTGATCGCCAGTTTTGCTCTCTCTGCCTTCTTGGGGTGAACCTCAAGACCATAAAGCTCTTCATAGCTAAGCTCCTAGGTGGACCGCCTCCAGCTCCGGCTCTTTCTTCTCCAAAAGCTATATCGCAAAATGGAGCCCCATTTCTTCTGAGCCCATCTGAGCCCCACCAGTCTATTGCCACCGTCTCTACATCCCACACACCCCTAATCCATCACCTCCAAGCAGCATATTTTTTGTTTGTTTTTTGTTTTTTTTTTGTTTTTGCGGTATGCGGGCCTCTCACCGCTGTGGCCTCTCCCGCTGCGGAGCACAGGCTCCGGACGCGCAGGCCCAGCAGCCATGGCTCACGGGCCCGGCCACTCCGCGGCATGTGGGATCCTCCCGGACCGGGGCACGAACCCGCTTCCCCTGCATCGGCAGGCGGACTCTCAACCACTGTGCCACCAGGGAAGCCCAAGCAGCATATTTAAGAGTCAGATTCCAAGCAGTACTGGCTTAAGCAATGACCTAAGAGAATCATTATACAGCCTCTACCCTCAAGGTGTTGAAAATCCAAGATAATTGTTCCTTCCCTGTCATTACTACTTCATGTTCTCTCCGACTTGGCAGGTCTCCTTTAACCAGCTGGTGAAAGGTCTAGGACAGAAACCTCTTTACACCTACCTCATTGCAGGAGGTGACAGGTAAGCCAGGTTGGCCTATGAATATTTTTTTTTTTTTTTTTTTTTTTTTTTTGCGGTATGCGGGCCTCTCACTGTCGTGGCTTCTCCCATTGCGGAGCACAGGCTCCGGACGCGCAGGCCTAGCGGCCATGGCTCACGGGCTTAGTTGCTCCGCGGCATGTGGGATCTTCCCGGACCAGGGCACGAACCCGTGTCTCCTGCATCGGCAGGCGGATTCTCAACCACTGCGCCACCGGGGAAGCCCAAGGCCTATGAATATTTTGTTTGGCCTAACTAGTGTCTTTTAGAAACTGAATTTGAATGCTTTCAGGTGGAGATTGTGTCCGGTTTGCTTTCCACTTCACATACTTATGTTGCCTGACCAGCCCTCATAGGAATTTAAGTTTTTCAACCTTACAGAGTGTTTATCATGGTGCCCAACAAATAGTAGGTGCCCATTCAGTGATAGTTTTCTCTTAATTTCCTTCTCTCAAAGCAGCCCTAATAAACCATAGGTTTCTGCTTCCCAAGCAGTACCACTGACCTTGAGTCTGTCCTCTTAGGTCTGAGATGGCCTCTAAGGAGGGGACGGAAGATAGTGCCCTGGATGGGATCGAGGAACTGAAGAAGTCTGTGTTTTCCACTGACAGTCAACCAGAGACCTCTGTCTGTTCCTTCTCGTGGGGACATCAAAAGCCCCAACATCCAGCCAAAGCCCATCCCCTGCCTCCTCCCTGCCCCCCAACTCCCTTCCAGCCACCCCCCCCACCCAATCCTGGCCCTGACATCCCCACACAATATGTTTATACCCTAGGATCCTCTTGGTGGCACTACCTCACCCATCCTCCTCTCCTAGGTGGCTGCTGGGAAGAAGAGGGTGATTGTCATTGGCATTTCAGTGGGACTCTCTGTGAGTGTGAAGACGGGCTGGGTGGATCAATTTTATAGGAAGGCAGGGAGTAGGAGTGGAACAGCATGGAAGACAGATCAACAAGATTTATCTAGATTTAGCTAGAAAACAGAAAGGGCTTGTGTAAGGAATTTTGATTTTACTCTCACTAATTAGGATCCAGTTGCATGAATGTGGGACAAGGGGGAAGGGATCTTATCCCACAATAACTGTGTACGCATCCATTCAACAACCAAAATAGATAGAGTAGTCCAGGGCTCAGCAAACTATGCCGGCAGGTCAATCCAGCTTCTCCCTGTTTTTGCCAATGAAGTTTTACTGGAACTCAGCCATTTGTGTTTACATATTGTCCATGGCTACTTTGACGCTTCAGTGGTAAGGCTGAGTCATTGGACAGAGATCGTAGGACCCACAAGCCTACGATATTTGCCGTCTAGCTCTTTACAGAAAAAGCTGACCCTGGACTAGTCCCTTTGCTACTTAAAGTGTGGTCCTTACACCAGCAACATCAGTGCCACCTGGGATCTGTTAGAAATGCAGAATATCAGGCCTCCCCACACCAGACCTACTGAGTCTGAATCTGCATTTTAGCAAGATTCCCAGGTAGTTTGTTTGAGAAGCACTGGGCTAGATGACCCTGAGTTTCCTCTCAGCTGTGCAGCTCTGACTCTGACTCTCAGAATTCACTGAGCAGGACCTGGACCCCAGCAAGGGCTAGACGTGGACTGAGGCACACAAGGAGAGCAGGACACTGACCTCATGGGGCTTACAGTTTAGTTCTGTATTTTCAGACTTTACCACGCAGACTTCCTTGGGAGAACCTGTTAGAAATGTAGGTCTCGGGGCTTCCCTGGTGGCGCAGTGGTTGAGAATCTGCCTGCCGATGCAGGGGACACGGGTTCGTGCCCCGGCCCGGGAAGATCCCACGTGCCGCGGAGAGGCTGGGCCCGTGAGCCATGGCCGCTGAGGCTGCGCGTCCGGAGCCTGTGCTCCGCAATGGGAGAGGCCACAACAGTGAGAGGCCCGCGTACCGAGAGAAAAAAAAAAAAAAAAAAAAAAAAAAAGAAATGTAGGTCTAGGGAATTCCCTGGTGGTCCAGTGGTTAGGACTCAGCGCTTCCACTGCCAGGGTCCTGGGTTCAATCCCTGGTTGGGGAACTAAGATCCCATAAGCTGCACGGTGTGGTTGATGATAATAATAATAATAATAGTTAATTAATTTTTAAAAATGTAGGTCCATGGGCTCTCCCCTTCAAATTCAGATCCAGCAGATTTTAACTGGGCCCAGAATCTGCACTTAAACAAGCATGTGGGGGGGGGGGATTCTGCTGTACGTGGGCCTCGGGCAGCACTAGAGTAATCCCACTCATCGTACCCTCCTCTCTCACCCTACCACCAGCCTCCCTTTGTGGCAGGCCAGGTGGACTACAGCATGGATAACCCAGCCGTCCTTCTGCCAGTCCTGACTGGTCTCAACCCAGTGAGCGTGGCCAGGTGAGCCTTCTGGCCATGCCTTCTCATGGCCAGGTCATACGCAGACCTTCTGTAATGAAAGGTCATGGCCAGACCCCTGGGGGAGCCTGGGAGGGAACCTGTGAGAATCTACAGGATAGTCACAAAGGAGAGGGCAGGGCAAATATGCTCTTGTTCACCAAATCTCAGAATATTAAAGTAAATAAAGGTGCAAACGAAGCAACTGACAAAGGATTAATCTCTAAAATATACAGGCAGCTCATGCAGCTTAATATCAGAAAGACAAACAACCCAATCCAGAAATGGGCAGAAGATCTAAATAGATATTTCTCCAAAGAAGGTATACAGATTGCCAACAAACACATGAAAGAATGCTCAACATCACTAATCATTAGAGAAATGCAAATCAAAACTACAATGAGGTATCACCTCACATGGTCAGAATGGCCATCATCAAAAAAATCTACAAACAATAAATGCTGGAGAGGGTGTGGAGAAAAGGGAACCCTCTTGCGCTGTTGGTGGGAATGTAAACTGATACAGCCACTATGGAGAACAGTATGGAGGTTCCTTAAAAAACTAAAAATAGAGCTACCATACGACCCAGCAATCCCACTACTGGGCATATACCCTGAGAAAACCATAATTCAAAAAGAGTCATGTACCACAATGTTCATTGCAGCTCTATTTACAATAGCCAGGACATGGAAGCAACCTAAGTGTCCATCGACAGATGAATGGATAAAGAAGATGTGGCACATATATACAATGGCATATTACTCAGCCATAAAACGAAACGAAACTGAGTTATTTGTAGTGAGGTGGATGGACCTAGAGACTGTCATACAGAGTGAAGTAAGTCAGAAAGAGAAAAACGAATACCGTATGCTAACACATATATATGGAATCTAAAAAAAAAGTGGTTCTGAAGATCCTAGGGAAAGGACAGGAATAAAAATGCAGATGTAGAGAATGGGTGTGAGGACACGGGGAGGGGGAAGGGTAAGCTGGGACGAAGTGAGAGAGTGGCATGGAAATATATACACCACCAAATGTAAAATAGATAGCTCATGGGAAGCAGCTGCATAGCACAGGGAGATCAGCTCGGTGCTTTGTGTCCACCTAGAGGGGTGGGATAGAGAGGGTGGGAGGGAGACGCAAGAGGGAGGAGATATGGGAATATATGTTTATGTATAGCTGATTCACTTTGTTATACAGCAGAAACTAACACACCATTGTAAAGCAATTGTACTCCAATAAAGATGTTAAAAAAATAAAGTAAGTAAAGGGTGTTCCTAAGCTTAGGAAGTTTTTTGTTGGTTGGTTAATTTGCTTATTCTCTCATTTCAGACAGGATTTGAAGGCAGCTTATAAAGAATACATAAAATATAAGAAAGCACACATTTAAAACAGGGAATGAAGAGGCAAGGAAAACATGCGTCAGAGGATAGAATGGGCTCAAGAAAATACATACCACAAAGATCTGTGCTTTCAGCTGAGGTGGGTCCCAAGCATCTTTTCTAAGAAGGAATACTGGGTGCTGACTGGCCTCCTAGTCTCCTTTGCCTAGCTCCCTTATTTTAGGCCCTTTCTCCTTCATGCCAGGAGCCCCTTTGGTCCCCTCTGGCTACTCACATCTCCCACCCTGTTCCCCTTTCCTGAGATCCCTGTGCCTCCAAGTCACCTCCCTCTTATTCTCTGTCTAAATGGCCACTTCGATCTCAGAGAAGGCCAGCATATATTTTAAAAATTTTTTATTGGAGTATAGTTGATTTACAATGTTGTGTTACGAAGGCCAGCATATTAAACCAATAATGTTCAGGTGTGATTCTGTGGATGCACTGCCTTGGGAGTGTTAATAAGGAAGATTCTTGTATGAGAGGTCTGATGTTGTAGGTTTGAGGTAATGCCCTGAAATATCTAATTTTTGCAAGCATCCTTGTAGATTCTGATGCACAGCCAAGCTGGGGAAACTCTGCTAAATAAACCATTGGAGGGGGCCACCCAATGAAGCTGAGGGCTTCCTGTCACTGGAGGTATTTCAGTGAAGGCTTGTTGATTACCCAAGAGCAGCTTTGTGTGTATTTAGTGTGGTCTTGGGGAGACAGACAGCTGAGTTCTGAGCGACTTTTTCAGCTCCCAGATTCCAGGCATGTAGTGTAATTCATAAGAAGGTATAAATGATCTCTTTTAATGGAGGGCTTTCCTCACCAAAAATGTATGTGCTGCAGTGGATGCTAATTTCAGGGACTGTGACTAAGTGAAATGAAGGATTTCAAACAATGTAGGCGTGGAGATCTTCCAGTTGTTCCTTAAATCAGTGGCTCCCAAACTTGGCTGATCTTCAGAGTCATCTGGGAAGCTTTTTAAAAATACAGATTTGGGGGCTCCACTCCAGAACTACTGAAGCAGACTCTCAGGGTGGGTGTGGAAACCAGAAATGGGTAGTTATTTTAAAAAAGCAAACCTCCCCAGGTGATTTTGATGACCCGCCAAGTCTAGGGATCTCAGTTTTCAACCACACAATAAACACTGTCGCCTCTCTCTGCAGAGGAGACATGGCAATAGGACCTGTGCAAGGACCAGGACACAAGAAAGTTCTGGTCTCAGGCTGGAACTTTTTACTTGAGTGTTGGCTTTGCTCTGGGCTTAAATTGCTGAATGTTTTATTAACCCTCATCCTTGGGGTTCAGGGACACAGTGCCCCTATGAGCATCAAAGCACATCTCTCTGGGAAATTGTTGACCTCCGACCCCAATCTCAATGTGGTATTTGGCCCCAACTCTCATGTGAGGCCCTTCCTTTAGATCCTCACACATGATCGCCCCTCTGTCTCTCCTTGGGCCCCAGAAATGACCCCGTTGGAGACTGGAGTTCAACACTTCGACAAATAGCAGAGCAGATGCAGAAACCGCCAGAGAAAACAGAAAGCTTTTGTGCTCAATCCTGCAACTGGGGTGAGATCTGCCCCCACCCCTACCCCTCACACCCACCTCTGGATGGCTTTGCCACTTAGGGCCTCTGATTTTAGGTTTTGTTACATCATGTCGAAATTCCTGGTGTTGTGTATCTACTAAAATGTTGTAAATCAAATCCTGTTTTCTTGTTTCGTTTTTCACCTTAAGATGTTTTATTTCCATTCTGACCCTGTCTCTTAAATCAGTAATCATTAAACACCTAAATGGTCTAGGGCAGTTTCTATTTAAAGAAGCTCTTTTGCATCTGTGTGTAGAAAGTATTGCTTTATGTCTCTTTTATATGTTTCCATTTCAAATATGGGCTTTTAAAAAACAATGGGGTGCAGTTTCATTCTTCTGCCTAAGACTCTCCAAAATTGGTGTGGGCCTCCTGAGCCTCCAGTGCTCTCGTTCCTTTTTGCTCTGGATTGTGGCTGCATCTCACTAGCATCAGCTGCCCTTCCTTTGACCTTACAAGGGCCTTAACCACATCCCTGCCCTGCCCCACCCTGCCGGGGATGGACACATCTGTGACATTCTCCTTGATCTTCCTTTTGCAAGATAGGAAGGCAGGAATTCCACATTACACACAAGCTCTGTATCTTTCATCTCCCAGAGGCTCATCTCTCCTCTTCTCTGCAATTATTTACTTTTAATCTCCTTTTCTCAGACACTGCTTTTATCATTCTTTTTGCTGTAATCTTGTTATCTTTTTGGTGTGTCATATTACATATCTGTACCGTTACAATCAATGGCTGCTTCACTGGTCTGTCCAAGGAACATGAAATGTAGTGTTTGGATTAAAAACTGTTATTTAAAAAGTGGGGGATGGGGCTTCCCTGGTGGCGCAGTGGTTGAGAATCCGCCTGCCGATGCAGGAGACATGGGTTTGTGCCCCGGTCTGGGAGGATCCCACATGCCGCGGAGCGGCTGGGCCCGTGAGCCATGACTGCTGAGCCTGCGCGTCCAGAGCCTGTGCTCCGCAACGGGAGAGGTCATAACAGTGGGAGGCCCGCGTACTGCAAGAAAAAAAAAAAAGTGGGGGATGGAGGAGGGGAAAGTACTTGGAAAACAAAACCAAAAACAAAAACAAAAGCTCTCTGAAAAACCCTCATCCCCAGCTAACAGGACACTCAATTATTCTGGCTTCTTCTCCAGAGTCCTGAATGTACCATAGAAATGACCATAAGTGGCCCTTTCCCTCTTCTCTTCTTCTCTTCTCTTCTCTTCCCTGCTCTTCCCTTCCCTTCCCTCCTCTCCTCTCAGTTAAGCCCTCAACCAGCATTCTTCCTCACAGCACACTGGGGGCCACTAGTCCTACAAATGCCTGCCCAGTGGCCACTAACCAGAGCGCATGTCCAAGAGCCACTAACCAGACTGCGTGCACAGTGGTCACTAACTAGTAAACTCCAGGCCATGCAGGGTAGAGGTCGTCCTGCCGTGGGCCTGCTTCCCTCACCAGGGTCTCTCGCCTAGCTTCCACATGGCTCACGTATCCCCTCCTCAACTCTCGGATCCCACCCTCCTCCCAGTGCTCTGGATGCCCTATTCTCAGCTCTGCTCTTTAGTCGTGTTCCCGCTGAAGCCCTCTCTGCCCCTGTTGAATGCAGTCTGGCTCTACTTACCACTCCCCCACGAGGGACCAGTAGAACTTAGTTTCAAGGGAATTGTGCCTTCCCCAGGGCAGGAGGGACTCAGGCTTTCTGAGGGGGCACTGGGCCTGCCCTTGGAGCTGGTAGACTTTCTCCCAGATGCCTTCTGGAAGTCCTGCAGACATTTGAGTGAGCTCATCAGGTGACCTAGAGTCAACGCCTCAAGATCACCGCCCTGATGAAGCAAGTCAGCACCAGGTGTGTAGATGTGTATTTGGAGGGGGGAAGCAGCCTGGATGGGGAATGTCATGAGAGCAGGGGAGACTCTACGAGACACGATAACATGGGGAGGGTAGCGGGTCTGCGTGTTGGAGGGTCAAGGTAGGCTTTTGGTTCGTTTACTCTTGTGCTCTTCTGCGTTCGTCTTTCTCTGATCTCTGGATTTTTTTCACTGTGATCTCTCATGTCCTGACCTCTGACCCACTCTCAGCCTGGAGAAAAAAGGCTGAGTATACCTGGTTGGCTGGCAGAGCCTGGGCATCATTGCCACCATGGATGGACTGGAGTGCATCCACACCTTTGGTGCTGGTGGGACCCCAGTGTTGACTTACTTCCTGATTCCTCCTGATCCAAACCAACTGGTCTGCTCTCCAAATTCTTTCCTACTCCCAACCCATGGAGACTCCTCATTCAATGTCCATCCTGCCCTTTCTAGATAGGCATTTCAGTCAAATGCTCCTTTCTTTGAACCCTCACTCAGTCCTTGATCCCTCAGCTCCCAGCCCCGTGCTTAGCTATAGCCTCCCAAGTGTGTTACTGCTAACCCTGCACCCCACTTGCCACTTTCCTCCCAGCCCACTGACACCTCCCCAAGCCTAAAACCTTCCTCTCCTTTGAAGCCCATCACTCCTCTCTCCCTGTCCTTAACCTTCCCAGATTTCCAAGATGTCCATGGCTTTCTCACTGGTGATCACAGTGACATGTTTAACCAGAAGGCTGAGCTCATCAACCAGGTGGGAAGATAATGGGACTTGGGGAAGTTGGGAAGATAACTGGTGTGCAGAGGGTGGGAGAAAAGAGGAAGGTGGAAATTCCCTTCTAGAGAGGGAATATGGGTGAAAGGTCATGAGGCCTTGGGGCAGCACAGGAACAGTGTGGAAAGCTCTGGATTCACCCCCCAAACTTGGCTCTGCTCCAGTGCTCTTCCGTCAGCATGCTGCACTATCTTGGGCAAAACACTTTACCTCTTTTTTTTTTTTTTTTTTGCGGTAAGCGGGCCTCTCACTGTTGTGGCCTCTCCCGTTGTGGAGCACAGGCTGCAGACACGCAGGCCCAGCAGCCACGGCCCACGGGCCCAGGCGCTCCACGGCATGTGGGATCTTCCCGGACTGGGGCACGAACCCGCGTCCCCTGCATCGGCAGGTGGACCCTCAACCACTGTGCCACCAGGGAGGCCCAACACTTTACCTCTTTGAATCTTGGTTTTTACATCTGTAGATAAAAGCTCTGCATTAGATGTCCTCTAACGGCCTCTTTGGTCTTCAAGTCTATATGCTGGAGTTTTCCATGGGAAGGACTCTCTCCTCTTTTTCTGCTCCAGGGTCCCCATTTCTTCTTCTCCCAGGAACACTTCTTGACTTCCATCCTGCCATCCCTTGCAGAAATTGACACTATGGTCTTCATTTTTACCCTGGATGGTGAGAGGGATGATGGGAGTGGTGGGGTGAGGGGATGGAGGCCGCAGAGTGACTCAGAGGAACTATCACTTTTCTGGGTCTTAGGGTACCTGCTCAGAGGGAGGGACGGGAGTGTGTGTCCTGACTGGACCCCAGGGGAGGAGAAAGAACAGCTGAAGAGCCAGGCTTCCCACTCTGATGCCCTCCCCGTCTCCTAGACAACCTCAAGGAGGTGCAAATGCTGGTGGAGCAGGTGAAAGAGATGACCTCCAACATCCAGGCCTTGGCACACAGCACTGTAGGGCAGTCCCTGCCGGAGAGGGTCCAGCCTTGAGGAGGGGACCCGGGGCAGCAGTTACAGCCAGGGCTTCCTGGAGATGCCATTCCTGTTCCTCTCTCTCTCCAGACCCCTCTGAAGAAGCTCTTTCCCTCGATCATCAGCATCACATGGCCACTGCTTTTCTTCGAATATGACGGGGACTTCATCCAGGTATGGGGAATAAGGAAGTAATATCTGCAGTGAGGGGCACAGAGGAGGAGGGATTCCAGGAATTAGAAAACCCAGGGCCGGAGGTTAGAAAGCTTTGTCTGACTTCCTCAAAGCCAGATGGGCAAGTTCTTGTGTTACCAGGTCACTAGTCAGAGTTTCCAAGTCAGTGGGCTACTGCATTCAGTTCTCTCGAGAAATATGCAAAAGTACAGGATAGACCGCCAATCACCTGACAGATACTCATTTGTCCTTTGTCACAAGTTAATTGTCGAGACTATAGTCATCCTCACTGTCCAAAAGCCTTTAAGACATATTTTTTTGCAAGTTGTCCTATGCTGAGTTCACTGCAGATAATAGTACACTGATACAGTCCCTGCTTACTAATGAAATTATGATCCAGTACAAGCATTGCTAATAACCGTAGAAGTAATGATCCCTTTGGGTGCACTTTGCAGTTTAGCATTTGGAATGAGCAGCAGGACGTCTGGATGCCAGTTCAGTTCTGCTTCGTGGCCGAAGAAAGAAAGCAGTTTTACACATCTCTCGTCCTCAGTTTTCTCACACGACAGCCCTCCATACTCCATGGGGCGGAACCAGGCCCCTGAAGGGTTGCCCTGGAGAGATGTGGCCTCTTCCATTCTTCCCAACTTAACCAGACAACAGCGGGCATGCTCCTTACCTGCCCTCAGAACTCAATGGAATTCTCCTCTCCTCTCCCGCTGAACAGGGGATCCACGCTCCTTTCAATGTGTATCTTTGTCTTTCCTTCCAAATGGTGTTCATTGGTCACATCCCTACTTCTTTTGGCATGCTTTCCACATTTATTGTCCTCTTTGAGATTTCACATCTTCTAAGAAGTCTTTTCCAATGAAACCCACATCGTCTAGACCCCTCCTTTATGTTATATACCCCATCATACTTATAGGTTCCATTGTATACTCATAATACCTAATACACAGAGGCCTTTGCACTTCACACAATATTTCATGAATATTATCTCAGTTCTCTTAACAATCGCCTAAGGAATGTATATTTAGTTTCCCCATTGCCCAGATGAGGAAGATGAAATTAAGAGATTAAGGGATTATAATCATGACCACACAGATAAGACAGGAGTCAGGATTCGAACTCAGGTTTTGGGACTCTAAATCCATGGTTTATTTCACCATACAAGATAAATTTCAACCATATTCATGAGTTGAGCACGATCCATTTATTCATTCATTCAACAAATATTTTTAGAGTACCTGTCACATGCCAGGTACTATCCCAGGGATAGGGGATATAGCAGAGAATGATAATCTGTGATATTTTAAAGAACTGTATTTTTAAAGAAAATTGTAATTACAATAGTAATACATTTTTTTATTGTCAAACTTTAGAAAATACAGAAATCAAAAAAAAGGAAAAAAATCATCCATAATCTACCTTCTTCCAAAACCAAAACCAAAAACCACTCAGACAAATTTTGAGACTGTCCCTCTACTTCTTTATGCATATGTAAATATAGTTATATAAAAATAGGATCATACTTGACATGCTGTTTTTAACTTGCTTCTCTTTATTTAAAATTATGAATATCTTTCTGTACTAATATATCTACATCATCATTTTTAATGTCGTGTTCCACGGTATGTGGACTGTAATTTGTTTACCCTAGCCCCAGTTGTCAAACACTGTAGTTTCAATATTATGGCTTTTATTAAAATGCTGCACAGAATATCCTTATACACACATTTGACTCTCTCATTAGGATAAACCTCCAAAAGTGGAATCACTGGGTCAAAGGGTGTTTAAAATTTTAAGGCTTTTGATGCATGTGGTTACCTCCAAAGAGGTTTATAAACAAAGTGTAAAATTGGTTGTTCCCACAACCTTAAAATACTGGGTAACATTGTTCTTTTTAATCTTCGCTAGTCAACAAAGGAAAAAAAGTGAAACAAAATGAAAGGCATTTCCGTGGTAATTTATATTTAATTACTATGGAGATTGGCTCCTTAAAGATATATATATTCGCCATTGAATTTTTTTCTTTATTGTACTGCTTCTTCATATGTTTTGGGCATATTCGCCCATTCTTTTTAAAAAAAATTTTTTAAAATTAATTAATTAATTTATTTTTGGCTGCGTTGGGTCTTCGTTGCTGCGCGGGCTTTCTCTAGTTGTGGTGAGCGGGGGCTACTCTTTGTTGCAGTGCGCGGGTTTCTCATCGCGGTGTGGTGTCTTCTCCTGTCTCAGAGCACGGGCTCTAGGGTGTGTGGGCTTCAGTAGTTGTGGCTCACGGGCTTTAGAGTGCAGGCTCAGCGGCCATGGCTCATGGGCCTAGCCGCTCCGCGACATGTGGGATCTTCCCGGACCAGGGCTCGAACCCGTGCCCCCTGCTCTGGCAGATGGATTCTTAACCACTGCGCCACCAGAGAAGCCCCTCATTCTTTTTTAGGGTATTTTGTTCTTACTAATTTATAAGAGGGAGTGTATACAGCAAGGACAGTAGCCTTCTTTTCCTGTTCCATGTTTTCCCCCAGTATATTATTTTTAATTTCTATGT
The DNA here is from genome assembly GCF_026419965.1 of Kogia breviceps. Lineage (NCBI taxonomy): Eukaryota > Metazoa > Chordata > Mammalia > Artiodactyla > Physeteridae > Kogia > Kogia breviceps. The sequence goes on along the minus strand of NC_081320.1, from coordinate 82,424,165 downwards.
TTTTGATGTAGAGACATTTAATTTACATTTTGGCATAGTCAAATCTATCAGTCTTTGTGTGTGTGTGTGCGTGCGTGTGTGTGTGTTTTTCTTGATTCCGGTTTTTATCTTTTTAAATGTACTGAAATTGTTTGAAATACGGAGGCTTCTTTTAGAGCTTACAAATATTTCGTTGTAGAAATAGTTTGATGTAACTCAGCCCACACTTTTATTTTGAAAAATTTCAAATCTGCAGAAAAATTGCAAGAATAGTATCAATGATACTATATTATACTATAGTATACTATACTATACTAATAATACAGTGAACAACCATATGCTTTTTGCTAGATTCACCACTTATTAACATTTTGCCACATCTGCTTCATCTCTCTTTTCCCCCAAATCATTTGAAAGGCAATTGGAGATATGATACTGACACAAATTACTGTGTTCCCTAAGAACAATGGGCATTTGTCTATATAATTATAATTATCACACTTGAGAAAATGACAATTAATACAACACTATTATCTCATATACAGACTATATTCAAATTTCCCCAATTATTCCTGTATTGTTTTTATCTTCCAGATCCAGGATCTGAGCAAGGATAATGCATTGCATTTCGTTATCGTGTTTCTTTAGTTTTCTTTAATCTGGCTGAGTTCCTCAGTCGTTTTTGATGTCTTTCATCAAAACACTGATCTTTTAGAAGTCTAGACCAATTGTTTTACAGAATGTGCCTCACTTTTGATTTGCCTGATTGTTTCTTCATTATATTCACGTTAAATTTTGGGCCAGGAGTCCTGCATAGATGAGGCTGTCTGTGCCTTTATCAGTGTATCACATGTAGAGGCTCCTAATATAGTTTGTCCCTTTATTGATGATGCTGCGTTTGATCATTTGGTCAAGGTGGTGTCTGTTAGATTTCTTTGTATCTTATTCCTCAGCAATCTTTCACCCACGGTTTTAGCATCCACTAATGATTCTTGGTTGAATCAATTATTACTATGATGGTTTTAAAATGGTGATTTTTTCTATTTCTATCCTTCTGTCTCCATTTATTAGTTGGCATTCTTCTGTAAAGAAAATCTCTCTTCTCTCCCCACCTTATCTACATTTGTTTGTTTAGTATTGATATGGACTCATGAATTTTTATTGTTGTTGTTGTGTGTTTTAATCCATTCCTGTCATTATTCATTTTAATGCTCAAAATGAGAGCTCATTCAAGCTGGCCTTTGTGTTCTTGCGACATATCTATCCACATTAGCATTTGAACACTCTGCTGTATTTCTTTTTGCAAAAAAATTTTTTTCTTGTTCTCTTATGCAATATACTCTTGTGCCTTGCATTTTTGCTTAAAAAAATATACTGAAAATCACTCCACTTCAGTTTAAAAATCTCTTCTTCAGGCTTCCCTGGTGGCACAGTGGTTGAGAGTCCGCTTGCCGATGCAGGGGACATGAGTTCGTGCCCCAGTCTGGGAAGATCCCACATGCCGCGGAGCAACTGGGCCCGTGAGCCACAACTACTGAGCCTGCGCGTCTGGAGCCTGTGCTCCGCAACAAGAGAGGCCGCTATAGTGAGAGGCCCGCGCACCGCGATGAAGAGTGGCCCCCGCTCGCCGCAACTAGAGAAAGCCCTCGCGCAGAAGTGAGGACCCAACACAGCCATAAATAAAATAAATAAATAATTTTTTTTTTTCCAGGTACGCGGGCCTCTCACCGTTGTGGCCTCTCCCGTTGCGGAGCACAGGCTCCGGACGCGCAGGCCCAGAGGCCATGGCTCACGGGCCCAGCCGCTCCGCGGCATGTGGGATCCTCCCGGACCGGGGCACGAACCCGTGTCCCCTGCACTGGCAGGCGGACTCCCAACCACTGCGCCACCAGGGAAGCCCAAAAAATAAATTTAAAAAATTAAAAAGTCAGAACTGTATAAAAAGGTGTCCCATTTCCTTCTCTATTCCTTCCATCCCATTCCCACTCATCCCTGCAAGAAACCAATTTCATTACTGACTGACTGATCTCCTGTGTTTCTTTTTACAAAAAAAGTGTGCGTGTGCGTGTATGCTTTGCATTTCTTTCTTTCTTTCTTTTTTTAAAAAATTAATTAATTAATTTGTTTATTTTTCACTGCGTTGGGTCTTCATTGCTGTGCACAGGCTTTCTCTAGTTGCGGAGAGCAGGGGCCACTCTCAGTTGCGGTGCACAGGCTTCTCATTGCAGTGGCTTCTCTTGTTGCGGAGCATGGGCTCTAGGCATGGGGGCATCAGTAGTTGCGGCTCGCAGGCTCTAGAGCGCAGGTCTATGGAACTCTTCCTCATTATTTTTCACATTCGGGTGTGCTCACACATTTGCAAGGGTTATTCGGGCAGTCTCTTACATAGGGCATTTGAACTGTGTGTTCATGTAAATACATGAAATATACTCATTTTCTAATGGTATTGTGGTCTTGATGATCCCTTGATTTTGAGTTCTTTATAAATTAGAGATATTAGTCCTTTATTTCTGCTATACAGTTGACAATTGAACAAGGCGGGGGGTTAGGGCCACTCATCCTCTGCACAGTGGAAAATGGTGTAACTTATGGTTGACCCTCTGTATCCATGATTCCTCCCTATCCACATTCCTGGGATAGGATCATTGTACTACTGTACTATTTACTATTGAAAAAAATCTGCGTATAAGTGGACCCTTGCAGTTCAAACCCGTGTTGTTCAAGGGTCAACTATATATTACATTTTCTTTGGGTTTTAACCATGAAAAAGTCTTTGCTTTAATTTTTCTGGGGTAGAACTTATCAATCTTGTATTGAATTTGGATCTTGATGAACAGAAAGCTCCCCCCACACCACACCCACCCCCAGATTGTAAAGAAACTCCATCTGTGATTTTCTTTTAGTACATGTTTTCTTCTAGTGAAAGTGGTCTTTCTCTTGCTCTCTTATTTTTAAACCATTTTTTAAATTGAAATAGTTAATTTACAATGTTGTTAGTTTCAGGTGTACAGCAAAGTGATTGCTTTATATATATATATATATATATATATATATATATATATATTCCTTTTCAGATTCTTCCATTATAGGTTATTATAAGATATTAAATATAGTTCCCTGTGCTATACAGTAGGTCCCTGTTGTTTATTTTATATATAGTAATGTGTAAATGTTAATTCCAAACTATCATTAAGAGTTTATTCTTGTGTATAGGGTGAGGTATGGACCCAATTTTATATTTTTCTAAATGACTATCCAATGGTCCCAATATATATACTTAAAGTTATTCTTTTCCTGAGTGATTTGAGATGCTACCTGTATCAAATACTCAGTTCCCATGTGCACTGGTTTATTTCTGGACTTTCTTTCTGTCTATTGATGTGCTGGTACCATACTGTTTAATTATAGATGCTTTATGGTAAATTTAATGTCCGATAGAGTTAGTCCTCCCTTCAACACTTTTCTATAGAATTGCTGCCCTTTTTCCACATGAACTTTAAAATGAACGTGTCTAGCTTCAAATTATATAAAATTTAAAGTATTTTTTTTGTTAATGGTAGTTAATGGTATAAATGGTTGGTGGTATAAATGGTTAATGATATAACCCAGATTGGATTGATCTCTCCCCCACAGGGCAGTGTGACATGCAGCCTAGCATCAGTACTGCATACTGGCCAGCTTCATTCTGATTGGTCAGATTTCTATTCTTATACTCAGTGTCTTTGTAGATCACTTGTTAAGTATTTTCAGTATACCCCCTGCTAGGGGTTTGTGTGACCAGCTATTTATAGAGTTGCAGAATAAGGAGGTAGAAGTAGTAGCCTGTTTCCTCAGCCTGGCTAGGACCAAATACTTAACCCCCTCAATTCCTTTACTGGACTCCTGTTGCCCGCAAAGTTTGGTAATAGATATTATAAGTGCAAGATATGAGGGCCAAGAACAGGTGATAGTTATTCCCACAGTACCACGTGTTTGTATAACATTTCAGTTTTCACTGTGCTTTCACATCCATTATCTCATTCATCCAGGAAATGACCGTGGCAAAGTAGGAAATGCCCTCATCACTAAATCAGGAGACCTGGATTTAGGTCCTGATTCTACATCTCATTATCAACTTTACTTCTGACCTCTAGTTTCCACATATGTAGAAACAGGTATAGAAAAAACCTATTTCATAGGGTTGTTATAAGGAGTAAATTGACTTAGTTTTTCAACAAACATGTATTGATCAGTAATTATGTGTCAGCCATTATCAAAATGACTGGAGCTCTTGAGCAAAATAAGACACCATCTCTGCTCTCAAGGAGCCTTTAGTTTAGTGGAATGACTCCCAGGATTTCCACTTCTCCCCTGTCTGGTACCTGAGTAACAAGAGGAAAGTGCTGGTAAGAGCAAAATCCTACTGTGGAAGGACTCAGGGAAGATACCTGTCTACCAAGGGTCGAAAACACAAATATGTGGGGAATTCCCTGGTGGTCCAGTGGTTAGGACTCAACACTTTCACTGCCATGGGTCCAGGTTCAATCCTGGGTTGGAGAACTAAGATCCTGTAAGCTGTGCAGATGACCAAAAAGAAAAAAAAAAAAAGAAAAAACAGAAAAAAGAAAAGAAAGAAAGAAAACCCCACAAATATGTGAAGCTGCTAGGTTTGCCTGTAATTGTCCTGGCTGATGGAGCAAATTATGTCTACTTTTTTGGGGGGGGCCATGCTGAGCAGCATGTGGGCTCAGACCCATGCCCCCTCCATTGGAAGCATGGACCCTTAACCACTGGACTGCCAGGGAAGTCCCTATGTCTGCATTTTTGATCCCTGGATTCCTGTCAGATAATGAGATCCTGTTCACCCTGTTGCTCTAATGTCCCCTAATTTTCAATATCCCCATGTGTCTGCCCTATTTAGAAGTTCCAGCATGAGCTAAGCACCAAGTGGGTGCTGAATACGGTGAGTACAGGGGCCCATGTGCTTCTTGGGAAGATCTCCCAAAACCACATGTTGGACCTCCACATTTGCAACTCCAAGCTCTTCTGGCGGGCTCTGGCCATGCTGCAGCTAGGACATGATGGGATGGGGCTGGGTAGGGCCTGGCTTCAATGCCTAGGCTGCCATAGGAGGGCATATTTCAGAGGTATGTAGAAGTGTAGGGGTAAGTGTTGACTTTTCTCTTGTGCCTCTCCTCCTCCTTCTATCAGGCCCAGCCTCTCCTCTAAGAAGTATACGTGCACACATGGGTGCGTGTTTGTGCAATTATAACTATTAGGCAAGATTCTTTCAGTTACACATATGTGTGACAGAAATCCAATTTGTACTGGTTTAACTAAGCAAGGCAAATGATTGGTTCATGTAACTGAATAGTTCCAGGGTAGCTAGATCCAGAAACGCAAAATGACATGCTCCAGAACTTTCAGCCCTTAGCTCTGCTTTCCTCTGTGTTGCTGTCATTTTCAGGCAGGTTTTCTCCACTAGGTGGCAAATTGGCCACCAGCAGTGCCAGCCTAACATCCTACCAATTTAGCAACTCTGGCAGAAGGAGAGTTTATCTGTCCCTGTGATTCCTGCAAATACCTGGGGGAGGGGCCTCATTGGTTTGTCTTGGGTCACATGCCCATCCCTGAGCCAATCACTGTTCTCCAGGGGAAAGCAGCCCTCTGCCCAGGCATGGGTCACCCATGCTCTCCATTTAAGATGGCAATGGAGGAAGGGGCATGAAGTGAGCCTCAATCAAACAGTGTGGCCTGAGAATGGGGAAGCAATAATTCCCCAGAGGAAAATCAAGGTGCTGATACCAGGAGGAGGAGGCATGGATGCTAAGCAGATAGCACAACAGATGGTCCTGAAAGTAGGGTTGCTAGATATAGCAAAGAAAAATATAGGACACTGGTTAAATTTGAATTTCAGAGAAATAAAGAATAATTTTTTAGTATAAGTATATCCCATGCAATATTTGAGACATACTTATACTAATTTAAAAAAATTATCCATCTGAAATTCCATTTAACTGGGTATCCAATATTTTTGTTTGTTTGTTTTTGTTTTGTTTTGTTTTTGCGGTACACGGGCCTCTCACTGTTGTGGCCTCTCCCGTTGCGGAGCACAGGCTCTGGACGCGCAGGCCCAGCGGCCATGGCTCACGGGCCCAGGCGCTCTGCAGCATGTGGGATCCTCCCGCACCGGGGCATGAACCCATGTCCCCTGCATTGGCAGGCGGACTCTCAACCACTGTGCCACCAGGGAAGCCCCAATATTTTTATTTGCTAAATCTGGCAACTCTACATGAAAGGAACCAATGAATGGGCATTTAGTGAGCAGCCACCAGGGCCCTAAAACAACCTCTCAAATGAGTAAAACCAACCAACCAACTGGGAAAAAAAATCCTTTATGCTTTTCTAGTTCCTGGAGTTGGGGCAGGTAGGGGGAGCCAGAGCTACCTATGACCCAGTCCTTGCCATCCCAGAGTGGCCTATGTAATGGAAGAGAGACAAAACCAACACTTGAAACAGAGAACAATTAAGTGTCAAATTGCATGATCCTTACTGAAGTCCAATAGAACATCAAAGAAGGTAGGATCTATGCACTATAGCAAGCAGAAGACTTCATGGAAGAGGTGATGTTTGAGCTAGGCCTTCTGGTTATGGCTTGGAAAGGTGAAGGACAGAAGGGCACTTTTTTTAGAAGGAATATTAGCCAAGGGCCAGAGCGGGGCTAGGCATGATATGTGAGGGACACAGGTCTGGAGTCATTTTACAGAGTGGTGAGGGAGCAGGAAGTGGAGAAACTGTGGAAGATTAAAAGCCAGAGACAGGAATTTGGACTTGCCAAACAGCACAAACATCTGTGCTGTCCAAGATGGCAGCCAACAGTCACATGTGGCTATTGAGCACTTGAACTGAACTGAACTCCAAATTTTATTTAAAAAGTGACGCATGTAAAATTTTCATTAAATGCAACTTTATTCTTTTGGTAGGACTATATTTCACTTTTGCACTGAAATTCAGCACCTGAATTGAAATGTGCTATAATTGTAAAATAACTGGATTTCAAAGACATGGTACAAAAATATTGTAAAATATCTCACTAATAATTTTTAATACTGTTGACATGTTGAAATGATATTTTGGATATATTGGATGAAATAAAACATGACCAGAATTTATTTCACCTGTTTCTTTTTTAATGCTGTGCTAGAAAATTTTAAATTACATATGTGACTCAATATATTTCTATTGGACAGTGTTGAGCTAGATAGAGAGGAAAAGGGTGGTGAAAAAATAGAAGCAGTGTTTGCAGATGAACTGTCTTACAGCAGTATAAAGGATGGATGTGGTTAGGGAGGAAACCAGAGGGAATGAGTTCAGTTTAATATGACCAACCTTTGGGATTGCGGGGATATGGCCAAAAATACGACCAATTTGCCATTAATTCTCCAGTGTAACCCAGCCAATCAAGGCCCACCACCAACCCTTTTACCCCAGTTTTCCTTTATAACTGGGGATTGTGAGTTTGGGATTGCCTACAGGGACGAATTCTCTACAGCTGGTCTTTGAGATCCCAGACTCTCACTCTCCCTTGACCCCATTCTCAGCTCCTATGGCTTTCTAGCCCAGCATGGACATTACCACTTCTTCCACAGCGGTTCTAGGGACAGCCCAAGGCTCGATGCATCGAGAGCCTCCTCCAGGTGATCCACTTCCCTCAGCCACTGTCGGATGATATTCGAGGAGCTCCCATCTCCTTCCATGTCCAGGTTGCACACGAGAAGGAACAGGTAACTCGCGAACTGCTAGTCATCTAGCAAACACTGAGTACTTACGATGTGTCAGGAACTCGTCTCGTCACTGATTTTACAAAGCTCAGTGACACTCTGCAAGGAGCTCCCCCTGTTCAGGGAGGAGACATGATTGTGACAAGTAGTCAGAGAAGTGTGAAAAAGGTACTACAGGGGTGCTGAAAAGGAGTCTTCAGTTTTGCCTAGGAGGGGAGTCAGGAAAGAGAGGGAGAACTGGGTCACGAACCAGTCTTGATGAATATGAGTTTTCTGGGTCAGGATGAAGCCTACTCTCTGCTCTTGACCCACCTCATTCCAATTTCTGGTCTTTGAAAACTCCCTTCTATTCTTTTTTTTTTAAAAAAAATTGTTTATTATTTTATTTATTTTTGGCTGCGTTGGGTCTTCGTTGCTGAACGCAGGCTTTCTCCAGTTGTGGTGAGTGGGGGCTACTCTTCGTTGCGGTGTGCGGCCTTCTCATCGCGGTGGCTTCGCCTGTTGTGGAGCATGGGCTGTAGGGTGTGCGGGCTTCAGTAGTTGTGGCTCACGGGCTCCAGAGTGCAGACTCAGTAGTTGTGGCGCATGGGCTTAGTTGCTCCGCGGCGTGTGGGATCTTCCGGGACCAGGGCTCGAACCCGTGTCCCCTGAATTGGCGGGCGGGTTCTTAACCACTGCGCCACGAGGGAAGCCCCTCCATTTTATTCTTGCATCCAACCTGGTATCTCTGACTCCCACACTGAATGCCCTAGCTCCTCCAGTGTTCTTCCTCAGACGACCTCACTTTCTTAGGCTTCAGTTCTCTCTGCCTCTTCCCCACAGGCGATCTCCATAGCCTTGCTGAGCCTCCTATTCCGGTGCTCCATCCCTGAGGCCCAGGCATACCTGGCTGCAGCTCCCCCTGTCCGTGAGGCTTTCAGGAGCTCCCTCACCCGGCCAGATTGGAAGCGCAACGCGGACCTCTTGGAGACCCTAGATCATGCTGTGCCGTGAACTGGTGCTTCTTGGGCGCGTGGAGGGGGCCAACCCACCCGACGGGGACTTGTTGGGCCAGCAGCACGTGAAGTGGGAGGAGAGGCCCAGTCTCCAGGAGCACCAGCCGCCCAGGCTGGGGGACAGCGCCTCTCTCCTTTGGGGAGATCTTGCTGTTCACCCAGTGGTATCCACTTTCCCTGGCATATTTCTGATTTCAGAAATAAAACTGAATGTCTTGTTTTGAAAAGTTAGCTTTCTACTGAGATCAGAGTCAATAGATCCAGAGGTGGAACAAAATGAGTGTCATGGCTCGGTCCCAACAGCAGTTTTGTTTCTTTATGTCTCCACCTGCTTCCCAACTCCATTTCAGTGGTCACTGACCCAAACCTTATTCCAGCTTCTTTATATACCCCCATCTGCAACACGTAGGTGCACACGTGCACGCACACACACATACTTCACTCCTACAAAGAATCACACAAGCAAGGAGAGGTGGGAACTTAGATAATTCCAGGGAAAGAGGGAAGAAGTTGTGTCCCCAACATAGGACACCCAGAAAATAACAATCCCAATTAGGCATGACAGGATCCTCATCACTAGAATGAGTGCTACATCCACACACTGGACCATAAAGTGAGTGTTGCATCCCTACCCAGTGTTTGTAAAGGGAACATAAGGAACTCTGAGGGTGCCAGAGTGGGACCCAACACACACTAGAGAACCCACTGTGAACATTTTAGACCCCAGCTGTCACCTGTTTTGACAAATCAAAGGCACCCCCGCTCATCCCAGACCCATGCCAGCTCTTCAGTGCCTATGACTGTGACCATGGTAGTAGAGAGCTGGCTCCCCCTTGTGGTCAAGAAGTACCTAGGTAATAGACACTCAGGAACTCTCTGGGGACAAAACCTCTCTGAAGCTCACTTGAACCTTTCTGCAGGAGGGTGACTGCTAAGGAGCCAAATAGATTTCAGTTTTATGAAGATAGAGTATTCAATCTTTTAAAGACAGCCATAAGTTCCCTCGCTATATCTGTCGGCCTCCAGCCTCTGTCTGAACTCTCTTTTCCTGTTCTATTGATATATCTACATTTACTTTGCTACCTTAGGTCTTTAACCAATGCCCCTTTCCTCAACACCATTCCCGTAGTGCCTTCCGACTGCCATTGATTGGTTTTTATCCTCCACAAACACCTCTTCCTAACTCTACAACTCAAGAGGAGTAAAGTTAGGAAAAGATCCTGCAAAGGCTCTCAGCTTCTCTTTACCCACAACTCTCCCCCATGCACTTCCATTAAGTAAATTCGTCTCTCATCCTGGCATCATAAGCAGGGTCAAGTCAGAGAAGATACACAGCTTTCCAGGGCTGGAGGAGGCAGAGCCAACATGTGCAGTAGCCCTACTCCCACATGTAGAATGGATAGGGTGCAGGGTCAGGTTTCCCCAAGGCTGGATGCAGAAGGACACTAGAAGTCCAGAGGTTCTTTCTTTTTTCTTTCTTTTCTTTTTTTTTTTACTTGCCGAGTACTTGGATGGTGCAACGATATCAAGTGAATTCAATTTGTATACAGTTGCATGTGATACTCAGGTGTTATAAACAAGGCGGTATACTGCTCACCTTGGGAAACTTTAGAGGCTGGGCTACACTCTGGCATTGTAGAGGAGGAAAAGATGACTAAGACCTGATCCCCAGCCCCTAGGAACTCACAAGCAGATATGAGCAATTGCAATACAGGTCAGAGATCATTGAAGTGGATTCCAACAGCAGGCTAGGTACAGAGGACTGCCAGAATTGTTCGCAGGATATTACAGGGTAGGCCAAGAATTCACCAGTAATAAATTATGATTTTTAAATAACAATTAAAAATATATAAAGTAAGAGGGCTTCCCTGGTGGCACAGTGGATAAGAATCTGCCTGACAATGCAGGGGACACCGGTTCGAGCCCTGGTCTGGGAGGATCCCACATGCCACGGAGCAACTAAGCCCGTGCGCCACAATTACTGAGGCTGCATGCCACAACTACTGAAGCCCGCGCTCCTAGAGCCTGTACTCCGCAACAAGAGAAGCCACCACAATGAGAAGCCCATGCACCACAACGAAGAGTAGTTCCCGCTCCCCACAACTAGAGAAAGCCTGCACGCAGCAATGAAGACCCAACACAGCCACACACACACACAAATATATATATATATATATATATATATGGCAAAAATCTACAGTACTCAAAGGAGAAATAAACAAATGCACAATAATAGTGGGAAATTTTACACACTTGTCTTAGTAGTTGGTGGAAAAGAGCAGACAAAAGCTTAGGAATAATATAGACTTGAACATCAAGATTAACAGGATTGGACTTTCCTGGCGGTCCAGTGGTTAAGACTGTGCACTTCCACTGCATGGGGCACAGGTTCCATCCCTGGTTGGGGAACTAAGATCCTGCACGACCAAAAAAAAGATTAGCAGAATTGACCAAATGGACTTAGACTACCATCACCACCTTCCACCCCACCACAGGCAGCAGGGGAAGCTCTGAAGAGACACTATTTTTAAAACTTGCAGAATACGTCTTATCTTTAAGCACAGATAGAATTTTTTAAATTGACCATAAACTGTGAATAAAGTCTTAAAACTATTTCAAAGGATTGAAATTAAAGTATATATTCTGACCACAATGCAACTTTGGTAGAATACTCTATGCAACTAGAAAATCTCCTTATGTCTAGAAAATTTTAAATTTCTACTAAATAATTATGGATCAAAGAAGAAATCATTATGGAAATTAGAAAATAGTTAGAACAGAATGATAACAAAAATTCTATATATCATAACTTGTGGAATGAAGCTAAAGTAGTAATTAGGAGGAAATTTATATCTTCAAATGCACAATTAAGGGAAAAGGGCTAAAAGTGAATGATCAGGCATTCATCTTAAGAAGTTAGAAAAAAACCCAGCACAATAAATCCAAAGAAAGTAGAAGTAGTTATATGTCAATTATATCTCAATAAGCCTGGGGGAGGGGGAAGAAAGTAGAAGTAAGGAAATAATAAAGACAAAAGCATAACTTATTGAAATAGAGTACAAATATACAGAAAAGTTCGTTCTTTGAAGGGATTAATTACAATTGATAAATCTTTACAAAGATAGATAAAGGAAAAGGAAGAGAGAGAGAGAGGGAGGAAAGGCACAAATAATCAATATCAGAAACACAAAGGAGACAGTACTACCTTTGAATAGCTTTATGTCAATACATTTGAAAATGTAGATTAAATAGAAAACTTGCTAGAAAATATAGCTCTCCTAAGCTGACTCAAAAAAAAAACCCGAAACAAAACCAAATTGTCAATAGCATTATAACCTTCAAATAAGTTCAATCTGTAGTCAAAAATCTTCACTCAAAGAAATCTCCAGGCTTGTATGGCTTTGCTGATGAGTTATACCAAATGCTGAAGGATCAAATAGTTCCATCTTCTATAAACTCTTTCGGAGCATAAAAAAAAAAAAAACAGGCAACATTCCCCAACTCATAAGTCTAGTATAACCTTGATACCAAAAGCCTGAAAAGGACAGAGCAAGAGAGGAAAATTACAGGTTGGCTTCACCCATAAAAATAGGTCTCAAAAATCCTAAAAACAATTAGCAACTGGAATGCAGCAATAAATTTAAAGACAAAATGCCCAATTAACTTAGGAAGGTGTGTTCACACATTAGTAATTACTAGTAATCAGAGAAATTTATGTTAAAACCACAATGAAATATCATTACCACATATACCAGGTTGGCTAAAATTAAACAGCCTGACAATACCATGTTGGCATGAAAAAAGAGCAAGAAGAACTGCTATTCACCACTGGTGGAACTATTAATTGGCATAACCACTTAGGAAAGACAGTTTGGCACTGTCTACTAAAGTTTGAGTTACACCTACTCTATAACCTAGCAATTCCACTCTTAGATAGATACTTCGATCAGACATTCTCAAATTGTGATTCCTGACCAACAGTCTCAGCATCATCTGGAAACTTCCTAGAAATGCCAAATTCGTGGCCTCCAGTCCAACTTAATCAGCAATCAGTACCCAGCAATCTGTGTTTTAACAAGCCCTCCAGATGATTCTGATACATGTTAAAGCTTGAAAACCACTGCCATAGAGAAATAGGAATATATGTTCACCAAGACACATGGATAAGCATGTTTTTAATAGCATTGTTGATAATAGCCAAAGATGAAAACAAGACAAATGTCCAACATCATAATGGATAAATTTATTATGAGATAGTTATATAATGCAATGAACCGATAAAAGTGAATGAATCTCAGCTGTACAAAATAGCATGATGACTCTCAAAACAAAATGGTGAGTAAATATTTGAGACCCCCCCAAAATACATTTATATATACATATAGAAAAAGGCTCTTATCCAAGCATATACATGTTTCAAGAGCCCAAAACTGTACCTCCAGCCCTAATCTTCTTTTTAGAACTCCAGGCTGGCATATAACTAGTACCTGCCACATAATGTGTGCTCAGAATGACACGCTTCATTCTTTATAATCTTTATAGTGACTGCAGAGTATTTTATAATATGGACATATCATATTTATTTAACCGGGGCCTTGCTGATGGGCTTTTCAAGAATATTACTTTGGCTGCCCAAATAAACTGAAAATTCTATGAGGTGAGAGAGCATGTCTGTCTTCTTCTAAGTGCCTCCTATTCAATAGTTATTTAATAGAATGGATTTTCCAAATTAATTTTCCTATAAGAAAAAATGGCCTGGCCAGTTTTATTTATCTTTGTTACAGCATAAATCAATTCCTTATAAATTTAGTTTTCAGTGAATTAACTCTAGAAAATCCAGTCAATTCTGGGCGTGATGACAAAATAAATCGTCTACACTTGGAAAATATTCTAGACTTGGAGTAGTGTGATCCTCTAAGGTCATTTAATTTCCCTACGTGATATCTCTTCTCTGTCTCAATGCAACAGCAACTACGAAATGTGTCAAGCATTGGAGTTAGGAAACCATATATCATACATTTTCCGAGAGTACCTACTTAAAGCTTTCTTAAATGTTCTTGACCCTGAATTTTAATGTGTGATTTGGAACATATGACACCATACCTGGACCTCTAGGGAGTGACTGGCTCCAGAGAAGATGCTTATAGGGAAAAACAGGCCATTTGGAAAGCCTGCTCCTTTGAAACCTTGCCTCCATAATCTCTGGTTTATAACAGTTGATTCTTCTTCAATCCTAGAAGAATCATAAAGGAGCTTCCTTGAGCATTGGCTGTCAGAGCAGGGCACAAGGGCAGCTGCAGGAAAGGGCAGCAGGTGTGTGGCTCAGAGAAGAGGCTTAAGCAGCAAGCACATTGGCTGTACCCTTGGAATGCCCACTGTGATGTCATATGGAGTCATGAGGGATAAAACTTCGGCTGAGAGGGGCATGGGGTTGACTAATGGCTCTGGTCTGGGGGCTAACCATCCCACTGCCACAATATGTCAGCCTTCTACTATTACTTGGGTTCTTTGTCTGGGGGCTTTGGGTGAGGTTTTCTGGGAAGCAGAGTAGGGAGCAGGTGGCAGCCAAGACACACTCAGAGGTATGTAATGCAAAACTCTCTTGAAACTCACTGCTCCCTGTCCCTGGAGACATAGAAACTCCTAATCTTGGGTAGTGGGAGGAATTGATGGTGGGGTGAGGGGAGTTGAGGTAGTGCCTATGGATGTTGTCCTGCAAGTCACTCTCAGTCCTTTTCCCTTCAATACATTTCAACAAACTTTGAGCACCTATTATATATGGCAGCATACTAGACATTGAAGAAGAATAAAACACCACCTCCACCTTTTCGAGGTATAGTGGGGGAGAAAGTCAGACATATATACATATATATATATAAATATATACACATACATATATATATAAAACCCAAGACATATATATATGTATATATATATATATATACCAAGGAAAGAGAAAGGGATGAGTTAATAGAGGTGAAAATATTGCTGAAGAGATGGGAGGTAAAGAGTATTCTAGGATCTATAAAATGCGTTTGCGGGGAGCTTAGGTTTGAGCTGTGCTTCAGAGGAAGGGTAGGATTTTGAAGGTGGATAGGATGGGCGGAGGAGAGTAGTGGAAGAATTTCTGAACAGAAGGAATTGATCGGGGGAAAGCATGGGAAGCAGAAGAGCGTTGGATGTGTTCAAGGAGAGGTGAAGACACCTATCAGGAATGGAGTGTACAAGTGTAGGGAACTGGTTGGCGAAAAGTGAGAGAAAATGTCGCACAGTGGTTAGAGGTCCCATTGTAAAGGGCTTCAAACGCCAGACTGAATACTTTGTATAAATATTATTCTGTCTGCAATTGAAGGGCATCAAAGATTTTAAAGCCAGGTGAAAATGTGCTTAGATCTGTGCTTTAGAGCACAGAATTTAAACTTTAAAAAGTTTACACTCTAAACTTTTTTTTCTCAAACATACCACTTGGGAGTCTAATTAAAAAACAGATTCTGATTCAGCAGCAGATTCTGAATCAGTAGAATTCTGATTCTAATTCAGGAAGGGATTGAGATTTTGCAATTCTAATGAGCTCCCAGGCGATCTTATTGCTATTGAACTGAGCACCATACTTTATTTTGACTTTTGTTTTGACGTGCTGCGTCGCGTGGGTTGCGGGATCTTGGTTCCCCAACCAGGGATTGAACCTGCAGCCATGACAGTGAAAGCACCAAGTCCTAACCACTGTACCACCAGGGAAGTCCCAAGCACCATGCTTTGAATGTGAGGCTTTAAATAACTCCAGTGAGTGCATATGGTGGTTTTCTGGTGTAGCTAATCCAATAGGAGGCTACTTTAAAGACTTAGTGGGAAGGAGGGGGGAGGAAGTGAAAGAATCAGAGCAGTAAGATGGAAAAGAGGACACTGATTCATTCCCCCGGTGTTTATCACCCACTGCACCACCATGTACAAGGCACTCCTCTGGGCACTATGGATGCAGCAGTAAATGGAAGGGACAGAAATCTCTGCCCTCGGTGCTGTGAGAGAGGAGGAGGGTCCTGAGGTGAAAGTTTGGCTATAGGAAGTGAGGCAGAAAGAGAGTAAAGGGATTGAGTCCTTGTTTTCCTGATTGGGCTTCAAATATAAAGAGTTAATTATAAACATTGTCATCATTTTCCTATGAGGACTATATTCATCTTTGTATTCCCTATGCCTGGTATACTGCCTGGTATATAGTAAGTGCTCCACAGGTGCTTGTGAAATGAAAGGATGACTTCTCAGTTTTAACCCTGAATGATGGAAGAGATGGCATTTTAAGCAACATAAGAAACACCTGACAGAAGGTGTGAGCGTAGCAGGAGGTGGAAAATGTATGTGGACATATTCGTCAAGCAGCTCAAATTAATAGTCTAGACATGTGTTGTCCAATCTAGTATCCACTGGCCACATGTGGCCTTTTACACCTAAATTAATCAAAACTAAATAAAATGTAAAATTCCTTAATTGCACTACCTACATTTCAAGTGTTCAGATATGATGATTTCCATCATCATAGAAAATTCTATTGGGTAGCACTAACCTAGACTCTACATCTTGGAAATAGATAGAGGTTATCCATACATTTGGCAACAAAATCCTTTTAAAAATTTCCTCAGAAACATCTCTCAAATGTAGCAATCCAGATTCAGTGTAATTGTCTTAACTAAAACTCCTCTTGAACTATTTTCAGTTGCTAAGTGGTCTCCTACAAACGTTTTCCAGCCTAGAGCATAGACCCTAGCTCTACAAAACAAAGCTACAGGGCTTCTGTGGTGGTGCAGTGGTTAAGAATCCGCCTGCCAATGCAGGGGACACGGGTTCGAGCCCTGGTCCGGGAAGATCCCACATGCCGCGGAGCAAGTAAGCCCGTGTGCCACCACTACTGAGCCTGCGCTCTAGAGCCTAGGAGCCACAACTACTGAAGCCTGCATGACTAGAGCCCGAGCTCCGTAGCAGGAGAAGCCACCGCAATGAGAAGCCCGCACAACTGCAACAAAGAGTAGCCCCCGCTTACCGCAACTAGAGAAAGCCCACGTGCAGCAACGGAGACCCAACACAGCCAAAAATATAATAAATAAATAACGTTAAAAAAAAAAAAATGGGGCTTCCCTGGTGGCGCAGTGGTTGAGAGTCCACATGCCGACGCAGGGGACATGGGTTCGTGCCCCGGTCTGGGAGGGTCTCACATGCCGCGGAGCGGCTGGACCCGTGAGCCATGGCCGCTGAACCTGCGTGTCCGGAGCCTGTGCTCCGCAACGGGAGAGGCCACAACAGTGAGAGGCCCCCGTACCGCAAAAAACAAACAAAAAACCGAAAAAATACAGTACACACAAAACCTCCCAAAGCTGATTGTGTCACTCTGCTAAAAGTAACTAAAGAAAAAGAAACTAACAAAAATCTCTCAGCGTTCCACTGCCTGCAGCAGCATTTCTCATCTTTAAAAAAAATTTTTATTTATTTTAAAATTTATTTTATTTTTGGCTGCTTTGGGTCTTTGTTGCTGCGCGTGGGCTTTTCTCTAGTTGCGGTAAGCGGGGGCTACTCTTTGTTGCAGTTGTGCGGGCTTCTCATTGCGGTGGCTTCTCCTGCTACGGAGCTCGGGCTCTAGGCATGCGGGCTTCAGTAGTTGTGGCACGTGGGCTCAGTAGTTGTGGCTCATGGGCTCCAGAGCGCGGGCTCAATAGTTGTGTGCGCACCGGCTTAGCTGCTCTGTGGCACGTGAGCTCTTCCCAGATCAGGGCTCAAACCCATGTCCACTGCATTGGCAGGCAGATTCTTAACCACTGCACCACCAGGGAAGCCCTTCTAATCCTTTCTGACTCTCAAACTTTCATTGCTAAAATTTGTCAACCACCTTAAGAATTTAAAAATCATTTTGTCCCTTTTTCATAATATATGATAAGTGATTTTAGGTAAATATTTCATTTTACAACAGCGTTTTCTTAAAATTTCAAAGTTCATTTTAATATCATCTGTAAGAGACAAATGTTCACTTTTTCCCATGTAACAAGTGATGCATGATATTTAATTGACTTTGTAACAGATATGAATTTTCCCCAACACTTAGGTATGAGAAATGGCAAATATATTTCTTTGTCTACATCCAGTATAATCCAGCTTAAACTTCCTATCACCTAGGTTGGCAAAAAGTCTAGTATCTGTTTTTCTTCCCCAATCTTTGCGCTGTGTAAGAACTCTGGACTGGGGGCAATTTATCCAAAATAGCAGGGGGCAGGTCCTTAGCCATCGGAATAGCTGTTGCTTTTCCTCTTTGCCATCTGAAGGCAAAAATTGTGGCTGTGTATCAAGTTTGGTCACAGAGACCTTTGCCAAGGCCCCCAGTCCACTATATCTGAGCTCTTAAGACCAGGAGGAATAAATTTCATCAGGCTCAGGGCCCACTACACAGCAAACCTGCAGCGTCAGTGTTGTTTCCCAGTTTCAGGGAGTCAGCTGACCTCTTCTTAACTCTAGAAGCACCAAACACTAAACCTCTGGCACAATTCAGCTTAAAATCCTCCACAGGCCTAGTCTTACATGAGCGTTGTCTCATATATTGAGACATATCATATATTGGAGGTTCCAGCCAGCCATTTCAGCACCAAAAAACTAACTCCCTACTGTGGATTAGGAGAACCAAGACTATAAGAACAAAGTCTTGGCTACCTTCTTTGGTGAGGGGAAACATTAGTCTCTTTCCCAAAAGGATGCAGCGATAAAAACAAAGTAGAGTGTAAATTATGCAATGTCACTTTCTACATAAAATGAAAATATTTCTCACTACATATTTAGGTAAGAAGAAGTTTTTTGTCAACAATTCTACTTTTTATTCAGGTATACTGGTTCCCCCGGCTATCCAAAAGTAGAGCGAGCCTGTGAAACCTTTTGTAAGCCAAAACGACACAAAGAGAAGGAGCAATTACCTTAGGACACATCTTGCTAATGGCTGCACAAAGTAAATTGAGATAAAGCACAGATGCTCCCAGACACAGCTCAAAGCTATGATGGCTAGGTGCTGAGATGCTGAGTGTAGTTCCCAGGGAAGCTGCTTGGCAGTGCCATTCTCACTGCTGGGGTGTGCGCTGCCTCTTTAACAGCTTGCTGTGAAACAAATGAATGCTGAATGCTTTTTGCCTTTTTTTTCCGTAAAAACAAAAATCCTCTCGGATTTCTTTCAGTTAACAAAAACAGGTACTAATGTAGGTCTTTCTTAAAATGGAACTGGCATAAAGCAAATTTGCAAAAAGTGGAGGATACCTGTAATTATAGGCAGTAAAATGCACAGAAATCAAGTGTACAGTTTGATGAGTTTTGATAAATTTATACACCCATTAACTAACACCTCAATCAAGGTACAGCATTGCCATAATCCTGGAAAGTTCCCTAGTGTACTTTTCTAGTTTGTTTTTTTCCACTCAAAGGCAACATCTTGTCTGGTTTCTGTTGTCATGGATTAGTTTTGTTTATTCTTGAAACTTGTAAAACTACAATAATATAGTGTATGTTCTTTTGTATCTGGCTTCTTTTGCTGAGCATGTTTTTGAGATTCATGTATATGGTCGACAATGAATTTCAAAGTGACACTTCTCTACACTTCCTTTTTCTCTGAGATCTTAGCTCCTCTCATCCTTGATGCCTTGATAGCTCTCCAATGACTTCAAACAGATGTTAAAAAAAATTTTTTTTTTGTCCATCTTTTCTAGTTGTTTTCATTCACAGGATTCAAATCATTATCATGAACAGAAATCCTACATTCGTTTTTTTCTCTCCATTTTTTCCCTTCATATACTTTCTTTCTATTATTTTAGTGGTTACTCCAGAAATTTCAGTATGCATACTTATCCAATTCTCTATTCAGAAGAATTTCATCAACACTGTTCTACTCATTCACTGTGGTTTTAATTTCAGTACTGCATTCTTAATAATCTAGAATAACATTTGATTATTTTTCAAATCTGCTACATCACTTTTTATGGTTTTCTGTTCCTTACAAATATATTTAAGCTTGTCTTTTATTTCTTTAAATATAATATGCATTGTTGTTTTCTAATCTAGATCTGATAATTCCAATACCTGACATATCTGTAGGTTTGTTTCTGCTTTCTGTTGTTTCTGCACATGTGCTTATTTTAAAATATTTAACCTTTCTGAAATTGGGATATGGCTTGCAATTGATGTTGTTTTATAACTGGCAGGGTTTAAAAAAATTCTCAGTGGCATGTAGAATATAGTACATTTTATAATTGGTAGTATCTTAGATGTTTAATGAAATGCAATATTCATGGTAGTTTTTTGAAGCTTAGGATGAAGATCTTCCTCAGAGAGTATCTCCTTTGCTTTAGACTATGGCACCATCAATCCAGGACCACTTCAAAATCATGGCTTGGGGGACCATGCAGATGATGTGAACTTAAGCTGCAAATTACACAAAAGTCAACCTGTAGTTACAACTTCTCAGGAACTTTCCTCCAGTCCTCTGAACTTCTCAGTGTCAAGGCAACTTTCCTTGTAGTTCCCTGAGGTTAGGAGTAAGGGGCAGATTTGTGATTTTTGAGGTTCCAGCTGCATATGATAGAGTCTTCTACTGGATTTTTTCCCCCTTCTGGTTTGTATTTTTGAAGTTTTCTTTAAGAAGTTATCCTGTGCCCTAGGTCACAAAGATTTTCTCCTACTTTTTTTCTGATGTTCCAGTCTTACCTTTCACATTTTAGTTTTTAATACATGTAGAGTCCCCCTCTATATGTAATATTAGAAAGTGATCCAATTTTATTTTTCTCTTTATATTGAGGCAGTTTTCTCATCACTATTTGCTAAAGAATCTTTCCCATTCATTTATGGAACTCCCTTTACCATATTAAGTTGCTGTATATACAAGAGTCCCTCTTTGAGTTCTCTATTCTGTTCCATTCACTTATTTGTTCCCGTTTCTATTACCATAGATTTGTAGTGTGTCTTAGGTTTTGGTACAGCAAGTCCTTCTTTGCTCTTCTTTTTAAGCTTGACTTAGCTGTTAGTGGACCTTTATTTTGCCATATAAATTTTAGAGAGTTTTACAAGTCCTTGAAACATTCCAATTGAAAGAATTACACTTAATGCATTGGGAATGCGTTAAGTATAATTTAATTGGGGGACTACTGACATCCTCATAATTTAAAATTATTCCAACCAGAGCCAAGAATGTCTCTCCATTTTTTCAGATTATGCTCTGTCCTTTAATAGAGTTCTACAGTCTTCTACATGATGGTCTTCTCTCTTTTTGGTTACTAATTTGATACTTTATCATTTTTATTGCTATTGTGGAAAATATCTTTCATATTTAAAATTATATTTTTCTAGTTTTTTTGCTTCAGTAGAGAAATGCTATAGACATTTATAAGTTTTTCTGGTATTCAGAAACCTTGGTGAATTCTTTCATTACCTCTGATGGATAATGTCTTTGATTATCATTTCAATTGCTTTCATGCTTATTGGTCTACTCAAATGATCTATCTCTTTTTGCCCAATTTTTATATTTTTTCTAAGAATTTAACCATTGCATTAGGCATTTCACATTTATTAATATAGTTATTCAAACTATTTTTCGTCTCTTTCCTCTTCTACTTCAATTTTCAAGATTTATATTTACTTTTGCCTTTTGCCCTAGGGGCATTATCAGCCCAGGACCACATTTATTTTCAGTTTGAGGGTTCCTGACTACACAAGGAATATAAATTAGAATTTCAAACCAGTAGGAGGATAGACTCTTGGTTAAAAATTTCAGAGAAGGCTTTTTTTCCGGCCCAGAGTTCAAGTTTCCTTGTCTGGTGAGCAGATTTTTTTCTAGCCACCTTTTTACCAAGTGTGTAGCAATTTGACAAGCCTGGCTTTTTTTCCTGGGGTCTCATTTAAATACCCACTTCACATGGGCCTTATCTTTGTCCCCACCTTACTGTTAACCTAAGTCCCTCAGTGTCTGACACTGCAAATGACCTAGGGCATTGAAGTCTCAACTAGTTTCCACTCTTGTTTTTCAGTTTTCTTCTGATTTTTGACCTGGAGATTTCCCTTACTTTCTTGTAAGGAGCTACATTCTGCATTTAAAAAGATGTTTGTTGTATTTCATTCAGCATTCCCAAGTGTTTTCTAGTGGGAGATTATTTAGGTCTATGATATGTAGAGATCATTTTGAGATAAATATATAGAAAGATCATTTGTAAATACATCAACCTGTATTTCAACATCAGTTTTCCTTTTGCTTATGTTTTTAATCAACAGTCCATTATGGACATAAATTAAATAATATATGACTAACTATAAAATCAATTTAAAACTGTCCAAAGTTCAAAACTACCACTGCAGCTAGGGTTATTCTACTACTGGCCTACTGCCTCATGAGCATGTTCATGAATTCCCTACTAACTGTTGTGTAGGCTCTTTTAATATACCTTTGGAGACTGATGTCCTAATATAAAGGGAAGAAATAAAAAAAGTTTTATTTGAAATTGTAACAAATGTCATTTATGCCTTTAAAATGACCTGGAACACCCTTACAGAAACCCCAGGAGTTTAACTACTGGATGGGAAATTCTGACCTGCAGGATAAAATAAAAATCCCAGGGCTTCCCTGGTGGCGCAGTGGTTGAGAGTCCGCCTGCCGATGTGGGGGACGTGGGTTCGTGCCCCGGTCTGGGAGGATCCCACATGCCGCGGAGCGGCTGGGCCCGTGAGCCATGGCTGCTGAGCCTGCGCGTCCGGAGCCTGTGCCCTGCAAGGGGAGAAGGCCACAGCAGTGAGAGGCCCGCGTACCGCAAAAAACAAAAAACAAACAAACAAACAAACAAAAAATCCCACATAATCTGGCATAAAGTGGCTTCCACCTATGTTTTTAGCTTCATCTCTCACTACTTAGCAAAAGTGCATCTAACAATCATAATGCTCTAATCTTCTCAGTGATGTTCCCACTTGCCTGGAATGCCCTTTCTTCACCTAAAAACCTTCTGTTGATTCTTCCTATTCCAGTACATATGGCAACTTTTTGAGGAATTCTTCCCTTCTCTCCCAGGCAGTTAATCACTGTTCTCTTTATTTCCTCACACTTACATTTCTTTTTTGTTTAATAGATTAATTAATTAATTTATTTATGGCTGCATTGGGTCTTCGTTGCTGCACACAGGCTTTCTCTAGTTGTGGCTAGCAGGGGCTACTCTTTGTTGTGGTGCGCGGACTTCTCTGCGGTGGCTTCCCTTGTTGCGGGGCAGGGGCTCTAGGCATGCGGGCTTCAGTAGTTGTGGCACATGGGCTTCAGTAGTTGTGGAGCATAGGCTTAGTTGTTCTGCGCCATGTGGGATCTTCCCGGGCCATGGATCGAACCCGTGTCCCCTGCATTGGCAGGCGGATTCTTAACCACTGCGCCACCAGGGAAGCTCCACACTTATATTTCTGTTACAGCATTTACCACATGGTATTGTAATTTATCTGTTTAGACATCTATTTTCCCTACTAGTGTAAGTTCCTAGAACACAGGGATCATATTTATCTCTACAGTTCCAGCACCCTACACAATACTGCGAACTTAGTAAGTATTCAATAAATGATTCATGAGTAAATGAATGACATAACTGTTGCTGTGGTTATGGATGCCAACAGTATCAATATTTATGTCTATGAGATGAAGTGTGCTGTCAATAAAGTCTCTAACCTAGAGTATTACCTGATTTTATTTTTGCTTTTTGTTCCTTTCTAGACTTCAAAGCAGCATAAATTGGAAAAGATCCAGAAATTCACAGGTCAGAAAGATCCTATTCTTCAGTTCAAGGCTAACGACAAATCAACTGTGGGGTCTGCTTTAAGACTCTAACCTTTAATAGTAGGTGGAAGGAAGAAGGTTGAAACGACAATGTAAATGAAAGAAATAGTCTTACTCTTTCTAGCATCTCTACTTCCAAAGAAATGTAAATGGCTCCATAATTCTTTCCATGCTCCTATCCTTATACTTCCTTTCCTAATCTCTTTTTGTGCGAAGCTCAAAGTATCAGGAAAGAAACATGGTGAGACTGAAGAACAAAGAAGGGGTAACACTACCAAGAGTTTGGTGCGGGAAGTTTTGGTACCTTTTTTCTCTAGCATAGACACTGGATAATACATATCTTTTCCTCCAAAGATAGGTATTCCTCTGTTTACCCCACTCCATCTCCCTATCATGATTATTCCTGCTCTTTCCAATGGCTTACATCTACTACATGCTGAAGACAGCATACTACAGCTTAAAAAAACAAACAAACAAAATGAGAGCTAGGTTAAATCTGAGCTCTACCACTAATTAGCTTTATGATCTTAGGCATGGCTTTGTCTTTGTTTCCTTATTTGCAAAATGAAGGGGTTGAACTAAGGTGATGTCAATAGTCATAACGCTAATAGATTCTTTACCTCTACTCCCAGATCCACAGTGGGAAGAAAATCTCAGGATGGGTTGCACTGAAGCTAACCTGACATGGTGAGTAAAGTCCATCTTCACTGTGTCTATTCTTTCTCTCTTCAGCCTACCCTACTGATAAATTCTATGAAAGTTAGGAGTAAGATACCTGGGACTCTGTTTTACTTCCCTCGCTATGATAGCTGTCTCCTTTCTAAGTCTCTCTTCTTACTGTTTTCCTTACCAGTACTTTAATATCACTTCAATTACACTGACATACTCTGTTGTATCCAGCTTTTCAGGACTCCCTATGGGGTGGTCCCAGGAATATGCAGGCTGCTTAATGGACAGGACTCTTCAACAGAGCGTCCAACACCTGGAAAGTGAAAGGTGAAGTAGTTTCTGGGTTGGGGTTGAAGGTGGTAGAGCTTTTAAGAGGGAGGAAGGAAGAGAGTGAAGGAGGGGGGGAGGGAGAAGGAGAGGGAGAAGAAAGATGGTTAGTTAGTTAATTAGTTTTGGTAGTGGGGGAAGTTCTGTCTTCGAACAAAGTTTAAGAACCACTGGTCTATGAATCATTTCTGATTGGAATGGGGACAAATGCCTCCCTTTGTCCTGGTGGAGGAATTCTTTCCATAAATAAATAACTGATGTTGGGGAAAGCAACATTTTTTGTTTGTTTGTTTCCCTCAGTCCACATTATTTTGCATTTGAAATGGCCATTATCTTTCCCTTTTCCTACTTTTCCTTTTCCTGTTTCAAAACAAATAGAAAATTTTCTCTTTATTTCTTAGATCAAGTCTTATGGAATTGGGTTTGTCTGAATCACAGGATAGTTCTTCTTCCACCTCCTCTGTTTTTGTGGCTCAGGGGCCTGTTCTACCCTGTTGTGACTGTAAGAAGGCAAAACATTCTTCTGACAGTAGCATCTCCTCTGGATCATTCTACAATTCCAGCCTGTCTCACCTTCCTGTCTTTTCTGAAGGAATAACTTGGCAACTCCGGAGCCACATTTTACCTATTTTACCCCCAAATCAACCTCCTGTGTTCAGGAACCAAGGCACATCCCTGCCTTATTTTAGGCTCTCAGAGCTTGGGAAATCACAACTTTTTCAGAATTTGGAAGCTCTTTCATCCTTAAGACCTCAAAGCACTTTTATCAACTCTCTTTTTCAATCCCCAAATCTCCACAAACAAGAAGAGAAAACAAAGGATGAGAGAAGGAGCAATAGTCATTTGACATCAGATCATAGGCCAAATGCTATTTTCAAAGAGAGACCACTATTGTCAGGGTCAGCTCCAATCCAGCTCTCTCCTTTGCCTAGGCAAGAGTTAGAGGGACATATGGCTTGGAAGGTTTGTACTTTGCGGGAACAAACAGTGCCTCTGCCTGTGAGGGAATCATGGGCAAAGCTGAATTATTTAACTGAGGTACAAGGAGGAGTCCCTGAACCAGAGAAACCCCAAATCCACTTATCTATGCCCATTCATCAAAGCACTGAGCAGAATATCAACAATGAATCCCAAGACCTTCCATCATTTCAGCTCCACGTGAACGTTGGAGTGGAATCTGGATTAAACAGAACAGAAACAAAAATTTCACAGACTCTTATCCCAGGTAAGCAGTCACAACCTGGGGATGGCTCCCAAATCCTTGGATCCAGGCCCTTAATGACATCAATGGGCACTCCACCTCCCAAAAGTTTAGGAGTTGACATAGCTCAAGAGGAAACGACTTTACTGCAGAAGGACCCAAGACGTGTGTTAGAGCTTAGTGTAGAGCAGAGGGTCACAGATCTTCCAGAAAAAAGGATACAGCAGCATAAGACCCAAGTGACTAATGTGGAGCTGACCCCACAGCTACCATATCAAGTCAGAGATCACATAAAGGTTACTCCAGTGGCATTACTTCAAGTCATGGATTCAATGGGGATGATTCCAGAATCACATTCAGAAGTGATAGAATCTGTGGGTTTGTTACGACGGCCACCAAATGAAGTCGTGAAACCAATGGAAGCCATGGAAACAGTGAGTGTAAGCCAAAACCCATCATATCAAGTCATTAAATCAGTGGAGGTAACCCCAAGATCTCAGCAGCAAGTTATGGAATCAAGGAAGATGACCTCAACACAGCGGAATAAAGTCATAGGCAATGTGAAGGTAACTCCTATAGAATTGCTTCAAGTCATGGATCCTATGGGGATGATTAAAAAATCACATCCGCCTATCATACAGTCAATGGGAATGACCCCAAGGATGAAATATCAAGTCATGGAGTCAGTGAAAAGGACCACATTGTTGGACCATCAAGTCATACCACCAGGAAAGATGAGTCCAAGCCTACGACATGCAGCCATGGAAATTGTGGAAATGACGTCAGGGCCACAGCATAAAGTTATGGAATCAGTGGACATAACATCAAGGCCACAAAGTCAAGTCACAGAACCACTGAAGATTACTCCAGGGCCAATATGTCAAAATACAAAATCACCTGAAATGATCACCAGGCCATTGCACCAAGTGATGGATTACCTGGAAGTAACTCCAGCGACACTATTACAAGCTATGGATGTCATGGGGATAAGTCCATCAACACAGTCACATGTTATAAAATCTGGGGGCTTGACTCCAGACACACAGTCTCAAATTGCAAATTTGACCCCAAGGGCAACTCAATCAGATGGTTTGACTTCTTCTAGCTCTCCTGCTACTATTGGTGCACATGTAGTGGTAGAATCTGTGGGTTTACCTCCAAAGCTACCACCTAAAATCATGGAATTGGTAGGATTGATTCCAATGCCATCGCAACAATCCATACATTCTCTAAAGGTAACTCCAACAGCACTGGGGTCACCCATGGGAATGATCATAGCACCACAGTCACAAGTTGTAGAAACTCAGGATTTGACCCCAAGGCTAATATCTCAAGCCAAGGAATCTCTGGAGTCAACTCCTGAGTCATGCATTCAAGTGCTAGACTCTGAGGGGATGACTCCACAACCACATCATCAAAGCACAGAATCTACGGCATTAATCCCAGGACCACCTCATCAAGTCATGGAGTCTTCAAGGTTGACGCCAAGGCATCAAATTCTGGAGTATTCAGAGATGAGTCCAAGGCAAAGCCATCACATCACAGAAACTATGGGTTTGACATCTGACACGTGGCTACAAATGGAGAAATCTGTAGAGGTGGAGAAATCTGTAGAGGTGACACAGTCACATCATCAAATGATGGAATCTTTAGGGACAATCCCAAGGTCACTGGGTCAAGGTACAGAATCTATGGGAATGAGCCAACAGCCACTGCCTCAAGTCACAGAATCTACAGAAATGCTACAAGAAATGCTACAAGATTCATCACTGCTTCAAGATGTGAAGTGTATAGGGATGAAGCCAATGCTACAATTTAATGTTATGGATTCTATGAAGTTATCCCCAGGATTGCAAAATTTGAAATCTGGGAAACTGATCTTGGGACCAGAGTTGCAAAATACAAAATCTATAGACATAACCACAGGTTCAATTCCACAAATGGTAAAACGTGGACAGCTGATCCCAACTGTGAACTCTACAGAATTGGCCCCAGAACTACAACTGCAGAGTATAAAACCTGATGAGTTGGCCTCCATACCACAGCTGCAAAGTGAGAAATCTGTGCAGTCAGCCCCAGGGTCTCAGCTTCATGGTGTGAAATCTATCCAATTGACCCTGGGACCACAACAACAAAATGAAAAATCTGCTGAGTTAGTCCCAGCACCACAGTTGCAAAGTAGGGAATCTATAGATTTGGCCCCCAGTTCACAGTTGCAAGGTATGGAATATGTTCATTTGACCCTACCATCAGAGTTTCCAGATATAAAAACCATGGAGTTGACTCTAAGACCAGTACAAGAAGATATGAAATCTGTGGAGTTTGCCCCAAAGCCATGGTTACAAAATATAAGATCTGAGGAGACAACTCCAGTACCATTGCTTGAAGATGTGAAAACTCCTCAAATGGTAGAAAGTAGGAGGTTGATTCCTGAGACACAGGTAGAAGATATGAAATATGAGGAACTGATCCCAAGAGCACACATTCAAGAAGTAAAATCTGTAGAGTTGAACCTCAAACCGAATCATCAAGTCACAGAACCTGGAGGATTGACCCCATGGCATCAAGCTTCAGAATCTTTAAGGATGATCTCAGAGCCAGGATATCCAGAAACAGAAGCAAAGTTTACCTCTGACACTTGTCACCATGCAAAAGAATCTAGGGGGTTGATACAATCATCTTTAGGAAATACCCCAGGGCCACTGAGCCAAGCTTCAGAATTTATGCAGATGAACTCAATGTCATTCCAAGGTACTCTTGAGTCAATGTTCCAAAGTGTAAAAGCCATGGGGGATACTCCAGTGTCACAGCACACAATACAAGAATCTTTAGAGTTGGTACCAGGATCAGAGACGCAAGGTATGAAATCAAGGATGTTGACCGCAGAGTCCCAAGGTATGAAGTTTGTTCATCTGAATCTAGGACCATTTTCAGAAGTTATGAACTATGAGGAGTTGATCTTGGAACCACAATTTCAAAATGTGAAATCTGTTCCATTGACCTCAGAACCACAGTCCAAAAGTATAAAATCTGAGGAGTTGACTCTAGGGCCATTAATGCATGATAATAATTTTGTGGATTTACATGTGCCACTGGAAGAATCTAGTAGGTTAATTCCTGAGACACAGTTACAGCATGTTGAATCAAGGAAAGTAATCATGGAACCACATTTACAAGGATTGAAATCTGTGGGTCTAACTTCCAGACCAAGGCATCAAGACACAGAGCCTGCAGAGTTAGCTGCTGAGATCTGCCCACAAGAGGAAGAATCTGTGAAACTGATTCCACAGCTAGTCTTGAAAACTGCTGGGGTGATGCCTAAGCCACATTTTCAAAAATTTTCAGAGATAACTCTAGGTCAAGGCTATCAAGATACAGAAACTGTGAGGCTGACTTCTGAGGCTTTGTCCCAAGTAGCATTAACACAAAAAACAACAGGTCAAGTTAGAGAATCTACAGGAATGACTTCTCTAAGGCCACATCTTCAAGTTACAGAGTCATCAGAGATACTCCTAAGGTCAGAATATGAAAACACAAAAACTGTGGGGTTAGCAACATTTCCAGTTGAAAACATCCAGGAGGTAATACCAGTACTACCATATTCAGAAAAAGGATCTCCAGAGTTGACTTTAGGACGAGGGATGCAATATGAGATATCAGAGCCACTACTGCAAAATTTGAAATATGTGAGGTTAACCTCTGAGTCATCCCCATTAGTGGTAGGATCTAAGCAGTTTATTACAGGACCAAAACCACATGTTATGGAGTTGACTCCAGAGCCACAGCTCCAGGGAGTAAAGTCTAGGCAGTTGGAGCCAGAGCCAAAATTACAAGATGTGAAATATGTTAATTTAATTCAACAGTCAACTACTACCAGAGTGGTAGAATCAGAGAAGCCAATACAAGAGCCAGTGCTACAAAGCATGATATCAGAGGAATTGACTAAGGAGGCACAGTTCCAAGGGCCACAGCTGCATAGTGCAAGATTTTCAGAGTTATGTCCAGAGCTGCCACTTCAAGGAGAAAGACCTATAGATTTAATCTCAGGGTCTCCACATCATGGTGTGAAATCTGATGAATTGACCCCAGGTTCCCCAGTGCAAGAAATAAAATTGTCAGATTTTAGCCCAGGACCAAAACATCAAAGTGTTGAATCTGTACAGTTGACTGCAGAATCACAACCTCAAAGTATGAAATTTATGGAACTAAACTCAGGACCATGCTTGCAAGATATCAGCTTTTCTGATTTGACCCCAGAACCAAAGCATCAAGATTTCAAACATGTGCAGTTTATACCAGGAACACAGCTTCAAGATATAAAGTCTGTAGGGCTTGTAACAGAGTCATCTTTGCAGTTAAGTCAAGGGCTACCAGTTGAAAATATGAAATCTGTTCTGCCTATTGAAGGATCACAGTTTCACAGCTTGAAATCTGTCGAACTGACCTCAAAACTACAATTTCAAGATGTGAAATCTGAGGAACTGAACCTAGGGCCAAGGCAGCAAGACGTCAAATTTTCTGAATTGACTTCAGGGCCAAAGCTTCAAGGTGTCAAATCTGGGGAGCAAACCCCAGGACCACTGTTTCATAGTGTGACTTCTGTGGAGATGACTCTAGAGTTAGGGCTTCAAGATTCTAAATCAGCAAAGATGTCTCCAGGGCTTCAAGGTGTGAAACAGGTGGGGCCATGGCTACAAGACGTCAAATTTTGTGATCTGACATCAGGAACTCAACCTCAAGGTGTGAAATCTTCAGAGTTAAACTCAGGGCAACAACAACAATATGTGAATTCTTTTGAGTTCACTCCAGAGCCAAAGATGCAAGGAGTAAAATCTATGAAGTTGACCCCAGGACCTGAGCAGCAAGGGGTTAAGCCTGAGAGGTTAGTACCAGAGCCACTGTTTCAAGGTGTAAAATGTGTGGCAGTAGACCAAATGTCAAGCTTTGAAGGTGACATTTCATATAAATTAGTCTCAGAGCCACAGATACCAGATGCAAAATCTATGGAGTTGACTCCTGGATCACAGTTGCCAAGTGTAAACTATTCTGAGTTGACCAGAAGACCGTGGTTACAAGTTGTGAAATCCTCTGAATTGATCCAAAGACCACAGTTGCAAGATGTAAAACCTGTAGAGTGGACCCCAATCTCAAAGCTTCAAAGCTTACATTCTGAGGCGCTAAAAACAGAGCCACAGCTGGAAGATACGAAATCTGTGGAGTTAACACCAGGGCCACATTTGGGAAGTATGAAATCTATGCAGTTAACATCAAAGCCACAACTGGGAAATGTCAAATCTACAGTGTTAACCCTTGGGCCACAGGTGGGAGATGTGAAACTGGTAGAGGTGACCCCAGGCTCAAAACTTCATGATTTGAAATCTGAATTGTTGATCTCAGAGTCAGAGTTGAAAGATGTGAACTCTGTGGCCTTAACTCCAGGACAATGTCCAAGAGGTATGAAATCTACGTTGCTAACCCCAAGTCCACAGCTGGAAGTTAAGAAATCTGTGGAGATAACCTCAGGGCCACAAATAGAAGACGTCATATCTGTGAAATTCACCTCAGATTCCAAGCTTCAAGGTGTGGAATCTGATGAGTTGGCTCTGTGTTCAAGAAATCAAGGATTAAAAACTGTGATGTTGGTCCCAAGAATACAACTGCAAGATGTGACAGCTGTGGAATTGAAACTTGGACAAAGGATGCAAGATAAGAATTCTGTGTTTTTTGCACCAAGGTCATTGCTCCAAGGGCCTCAACTGCAAGGTATGAAACCTCAGGAATTGACTACTGAGCCACAAATGCAAGATGTGAAAATTTTGGAGATAACCCCACGTTCAAATCCTCAAAGTTTAAAACCTGTAGAGAAGACTCCAGATCCAGAGCTGCAATTTATAAAATCTGTGAAGTTGACCCCAAGGCTAAAGAAGCAGGTAGTCAAATCTGTGGATGCAACCAGAAGACAAAAGTTTCAAGGAGTAAAATCTGTGGATTTAGCCCCGAGGCAACAGTTCCAAGAGATGGCACTTGTGAATTTAACTCCTGGGCCAAAACAGGTTGGTGAGATGTCTGTAATATCAACAGAGCAGCAATGTGTGAATTCAGAGCCACTGAAGAGAGGGTCTAAGTCAGAAGATGGGATGTCTTGGGTGTTAACTCCAGAGCTAAAATTTAAAGAGAGAAAATTAGTAGATTCCAACTTTGAGTTAGAGTTGAAAGGTAGGAAATCATTTGAATTGACTCCAGAATCAAATATTCAAGATGTAAAATCTAAAGGGTTCAAACTTGAACCACAGTTGCAAAGTATAAAGTCTCCCAAGTTGACCCCAGGACCACAGCTGCAACAAGTGAAATCCTCAGAGTCAACTTCAGAGCCACAGCTTCAAGGTGTAAAAACTGTTGAGCTAAAACAAGAGCCACGGCCTGAAAGTATGAGATGTATTCAGTGGATACCAGGACCTGAGTTCCAAGGTGTGAAATCTGTAGGGTTAAATCTTGAGTCACAATCTCAAGGTGTCAAATCTGTAGAGTTGAAATCTTCAATACAGTTAAGAGACGTGAAGTCATCTGAATTGCCTCTGGGGCCAAAAATTCAAGGTACAACATATATGAAGTTCAACCCTGGGCCACAGTTGCAGAGTTTGAAAACTCCTGAGTTATCCCCAGGACCACAGCTGCAAGAAGGAAACGTTTTGGCGTCAACCTCAGAGCCACAGCTTCAAGGTATGAAAACTGTGGAGTTACACCAAAAGCCACAGCTTGAAAGTATGAGAACTGTTCAGTGGATGTCTGCGTCAGTGTTTCAAGGTGTGAAATCTCTGCTAAATCTTGGGTTGCAATCTCAATGTGTCAAACCAGCAGAGTTGAAACCTTTGATACAGTTAAGAGATATAAAGTCATCTGTATTGACTCGAAGGCCAAAGCTCCAAGGTATACAATCTTTCGCATCACTCCAAGAACCTCAGCCTCAAGGTCTCAATTTGAAACCTTGTCTACAGTTTAGAAGTAAGAAATCATGTGACCTGACTTCCAAGTCAAAGCTCTGTGATATAAAACCCATGATGTTCAAATCTAGGCTTCACTTGCATGATGGAAAATCTCCTAAGCTGATCCCTGGACCATGGTTTCAAGAAGTGAAACCATTACCGTCATCCCCAGGAACACAGCTTCAAGGTGTGAAGTCTGTATTGCTTACACAAGAGCCACAGTTTCCTGAGGTGAAATCTAGGGTATTAAGCCAGGAGTCACAATTACAAAGTGATAAAACTATAGAGCTGAACTCCCCACTACACTTGAAAAGTATGAAGTCATCTGAGTTGACTCTTCAGACAGAGCTTCAAGGTGTGAAATCTGAGGATTTCAACAGTGGGCCACAATGGCAAGGTCTAAAATCTAAGTCACCACTTGAGACAAAGTCCCAAGATAAGAAATTTACTGAGTTAATCTCTGACTCACAGTTGCAGGGTACTAAATTGACTGTGGGGACAAAGATTCAAGGTGTCAAATCTACAGATTTCAACCCTGGGTCATTGTTACAAGGTGTGAAATCTTCTGGATGGACCTCAAAGATAAAGCTTCAAGATGTAAAACATAAAGGATTCAGCCCCAGTCCTCAGTTGCAAGTTCTGAAATCTTCTGAGCTGATTCTGGGATCAAAGCTTCAGAATGTGAAATTCATGTTCAACTGTGAGCCACAATTGCAAAGAGTGAAATCTTCTAAATTAATCTCAGACTCAAAGTATCAAGATGTGGAATCTGTGAAGTCCAAATCTGGGCCACCATTGCAAGGTGTGAAATCAGAATCTGGGTTGATACTGGGGACAAAGCTTCAAAAAGTGAAATCAGTGGAATTCAAGTCGGGTCCAAAGTTGATAGATATGAAAACTTCCAAATTAATCACAGGTATAAAGCTTCAAGATGTAAAATCTATGAATGTCAGGTCTGGACCAAACTTGCAGGGTATGAAATCGTTTGAAGTTATCCCAAGGGAAAAGCTTCAAGGTGTGAAGTCTGCAGAACTGAAACCTAGTCCAAAGTTACAAGGTGAGAAATCTTCTGATTTGACTCAGGGGAGGAAGTTTCCAGGTGTGAAATCTGTAGAGTTGGACTC
The DNA here is from genome assembly GCF_026419965.1 of Kogia breviceps. NCBI lineage: Eukaryota > Metazoa > Chordata > Mammalia > Artiodactyla > Physeteridae > Kogia > Kogia breviceps. The sequence continues at coordinate 82,390,324 of NC_081320.1, read as the reverse complement.
AGGCCCACACTTACAAGATATGAAATGTTCTGAGCTGATCGTGGGTATAAAGCTTCCAGATGTAAAATCTAAGCAGTTAAGTTCTAGACCACACTTTCAAGGTATGAAATCTTCTGAAGTGATCCCAGGGACAAAGCTTCAGGAAGTGAAATCAGTGTTCAACTCTGGACCACAGACACAAAGTAAAAAATTTTCTGAGTTGATTCAAGGGACAAAGCTTCAAGATGTGAAATCCTTAGAGTTTAACTGTGGACTGAAGTTACAAGGTGGGAAATCTGATTTAACCCAGAGGAGGAAACTTCAAGGTGTGAAATCAGTGGAGTTCAACCCTGGACCACAGAGACAGGGTGAGAAATCTGATTTGATGCTAGAGTGGAGGCGTCAAGATTTGAAATCTGTTGTTCCATGGTTGCAAGGTGTGACATCTTCAGAGTTAACACCAGAGACAAAGCAACACGTTGTGCAGTCTGTGTTCACTTTGGGCCCTCAGTTAAATGGTATGAAACCTATGTTATTTTTACCAGAGCAACTGCTTGAAGATATAAAGTCTGTGAAGATGAGCAAAGAGCCATTGCTTTGTGGTACAAATTCTACGAAACTGATTTCAGACTTTGAGCTGCAGAACTTGAAATGGAACGTGTCTGCACTAGAGCCATGTTTTCAAAAAGTGAAATCTGTGGAGTTAAATCCAGAGCCACATCCTCATGGTATGAATTCTGAGGAGTTGCCCTCACATCTCAGGCAGCAGAGTGTAAGATCTGTGGTGTCTGCACCAGAGCCATGTTTTCAAGATGGGAAATCTCTGGAGTTGAAACCGGAGCCACAACCTCAAGATGTGAATTCTAAGAAATTGATTTCTTGCCTCAGGCAGAAATCTGTAGTGTCTGTATCAGCACCATGTTCTCAAGATGTGAAATCTATGAAGTCAAATCTATTGCTACAACCTCAAAGTGTGAATTCCTTAGGGTCATCATCATGCCTCAGGTCACAATGTGTTAAATCTGAGGTCTTCGCACCACAGCCATGTCTTCAAAATGTGAAACCTGTAGAGTTGACACCAGGGTCCCAACAACAAGGTATGAATTGCCAAGAGTTGACTTCAGGATTGCAAGGTATGAAATCAGTAGTGTCAGTAGCAGAGTCAACTAAGAAGTGCATACCAGGACCAATGTTGACTAGTGTCAAATTTTCAAATTTATCTCCAGAATCACAGCAACAAGGTGTGAAATATATGGAATCTACTCCAGAACCAAAGTTGCAAAGCATACAACATGTAAAATCGTCTTCAGTGTCTCTGCAACAAGCTATAAAATCTGTGGAGTTAGCACCAGAGTCACTGTTTCAGAGAGTGAAATCTGAGGATCTAACCCCAAGAACAAGCTTTCAAATGACAGACACTTCTGAGATAATCCCTAGGCCAGGGCATCAGTTTGTAGAACATGAAGAGATGATTGCAAAGCCAAGGCAACAAGTCCCTAAATCTGTGAGGTTGATTTCAGTACCAACCTATCAAGTCACAGATTCTTCAAAAATGGCACAAAGGTTGGCACATGAAGGCAAAGAAACTGTAGAGAAATCTGTGAATTTGACCCCAAAGCCAAAAGGTAAAGCCATGAAAATTTCAAGAATGCCTCTGGAGCTAGATCTTCAAGTACCACAGTTTGTTGATCTGACTCCAGTGCTATGGAATCAATGTTCAAAATCCTTAGAATTAACCCCAAAGGAAAGCTACCAAATCCCAGAAACTCTGGAGTTGCTCTCTCAGTCAGGGCCTCAAGTTAAGGACTTGGGGGAGTTACATACAGGGCCACTGCAGCAAGTTGTGGAATCTAAAGGGATGACCCCTGAGCCTAAGCATCACATTACAGAAACTATGGGGTTGACCTTCAAGACAAAGCTGCATGGGGAGGAGTTTCTTGGAATGACCCCCAAACCAATAAGTAAAGCCACTGATGCAGAGAGATCTTCAAGGCGCTATCCTCCAGCCCGAGAATCTGTGGATGTGATCTCTGAGAAAAGACTGCAAAGGGATGAATCTATAGCACTGATTACAAAGTCATTACATGATGTCCCAGAATCTTTGGAGATGACAGAAGGGCTAAGATATCAAGTTCCTGGATCTGTGAGTTTGACCTCTAAGCGATTTCTAGGACAGGAATCTTTAGAGTTGCCCCCAAAGCGAACACGTCAAGTTGCGGGACATGCGGAATCTGTAGAGGTCACCACTGAGACATGGCAGCAAGGGGAGGGATCAATGAGGCTAACACAGTCACAGAATCAATGTATGAAATATTCAGAAACAGCCCCAGGACCACTGGGTCAAATTACAGAATTTACAAGGATTAGTCCAAAGCCACTAGATCAAGTCACAACATTTACAAAGACACAGCTTCATGTTGCTCAAGCAATAGGGGTAAACCCAGTAGCTCCCTTCAAAGTTGCTGAATCTGTGGAAGTGACTCCTGGGCCACCACTTCAAGCTGTGAAGTCTGTGACATTAACATTGGGGCCCACCTCTCAAATGGTAGACTGTGTTGAGTTGACTTCAAAACCACAAGATAGGAGACCTTCAGAGTTTACCTCAGGTCTAAGGTTGCAAAATGCAAAATCTAAGAAATTAAGCACAGAACCAAAGCACCAAACTTTAGAAAGAATGGATTTGACAGGGTTTCAAATTGTAAAGACTGTGGGGCCACCCCTTCAAATTGTAAAATCTGAGGAATTAGCACCAGGGCCAATTCCTCAGATTGTAGAACCAATAAGAGTAGCCCTAGGATTGGGGGTTAAAGGAACAGAATGTTTGGATTTACTCCCAATGCCACATCTTCAAGAACCAGTAGAACCTGTAGAATTAACTCCAAGGCCAAGTGCTGAAGTGAAGTATGCAGAATTAACCTCACAGCTAACATCTACACTCAAGGAACCTACAGTGTTGACTCATAAACAAGGGCTTCAGGCTGTGAAATCTATAGGGATAAAAACAGGGCCTCCTCAAGTCATGGAATCTGAGGATTTGAATCTAGGACAGGTGTGTCAGAATAAGGACTCTGAGGAGAGATCATCAGGAGAAGGGTTACAAATAGGGAATTATTTCTCTAGCTTTCTACACAACTCTTCAGACTCACTCATCTCAAGCTCTGTCAGAACATCTGAATTAGGTCTTTGGGATTCTGAGATGCCAGAAGTATCAAGAGTGTTGGATATAAAAAACCTTGGGACAGATATTTTGCATCCTGAGGAGTCTTTTATAGAACTTGCTATGATACAATCTCCAACCCTTCCCTTATCCCTTCATAACCAACCCTCTGATGAGACAGCTAACACTGTAAAAAACCCAAATTCTGAGATCCCAGGAGTGGATGTCATATCTAACGAAAGGATTAAGAGGAAACAGGTGGAGGAGACAGGGAGCTCACTCCGGAGCCTTTCCCGCCATCCACCACAAAACTGGAGATCACTATCTAGGATCTTCCAGGCAGGATCAGGGGCTCGAAGAGGCCTTACCTGGCCTGTCCTGGGCAGGCGACGGAACGTCTGGGAGAGTCGCTCCTGGTGGCAGCGACTACCTCGAAAATACCTCTCCAGTATGCTAACGCTGGGGAATGTCTTGGGGACCAGCATGGAGAGGAAGCTTTATTCTCAAACATCTTTAACAGAAAGAGCCACTACAGATACCTGTCAATCTATTCAGAATTTATTTGGGGTTCCAGTTGAATTGATGGAATTTTCCCAGAATCTGCTTGAGAAGGGTCAAGGTACTATTTCTCAGCCTTCAATGGTCAAAAACTACATTCAGAGACATACTTCATGCCATGGTCATGAGAAAAGAATGGCCTTAAGGATGTGGACACGTGGCTCCATGTCCTCCATAATACAGCACTACTCTGGCACTAGAGTGAGAATAAAGAAAACAAACTCAAAGCCCTGTGATATATCCCAGGAAGTCATTCAGCACATGCCTGTTTCATGTACAGGGAGTCAGCTTCCTGAACCAGCAAAGTCAGAGTCTTCCTTCAACGTAATTTTTGCTAGGAGAGATTCTGTTCCAGTGGAAGAGAGTGAGAACTCACAGAGTGATTCACAGACAAGGATTTTTGAGTCCCAACACTCCCTCGAGCCAAGTTATCTTCCCCAGGCCAAGTCTGATTTCTCAGAACAGTTCCAGCTTCTACAAGATCTGCAGCTAAAAATAGCAGCAAAACTGTTAAGGAGTCAAATACCCCCCAACGTACCTCCACCTTTATCTTCAGGTCTGGTTCTAAAATACCCTATCTGCCTACAGTGTGGCCGATGTTCAGGATTTAATTGCTGTCATAAATTACAGTCCACTTTTGGAACTTACCTTCTTATCTATCCACAGCTTCACCTTGTAAGCACTCCTGAAGGCCATGGAGAGATCAAGTTGCATCTTGGCTTTAGGTTGCAAACTGGGAAAAGACCCCAAGTCCCAAAGTATCATAGAAGAGATAGACCCATCACACCAAGGAGCCTTAGCTCAACATCACTAAGGAAAGCTAAAGGCTATACTCAAGCTTCCAAGAGTCCTACTTCTACAGTAGATTTCCAGTCTGTGTCTTCCCAGTGTCCTGCTCCTATACAAGTCCACATCAGGCGAAGGCAAGGTGGCAGACCTGGCCTAGTAGAAAAGACAGAAATTAGAGAGCCTGGACACTATGAATTCACTGAAGTTCACTCTCTATCAGAGAGTGACTCTGAAAGCAATCAGGATGAAAAGTGGGCTAAAGTGAGAACAAAAAAGACCCATGATTCAAAACATCCAATGAAAAGAATCCCCAGGGAAGTCAGAACACAAAACACAAAGTTCTACACAAATAGTACAGCCATAATACAGAAGTCCTCTGAGGAATTACCAAGCCAGTTAAGAAGGAAGAGGAGTGGAGTGTCCCAGACAACTACCCCCTCTTTAAAAAGACAACCTAAGAAATTCTCCCAACCAAAATTCATTCAACTCCTTTTTCGGGGCCTAAAGCAGGCATTCCAAACAGCACACAGAATTATGGCTTTGGTTGGGCAGAAGCCTGAGGACAGGACAAGGCCAGACCATTTCTGGTCAAGCAAAAACTACCTTCCAAAACAAAAAGCCAGAGCCTATTGCTTATCAAGAGATATCAAAAGACACAGGATGCCAACTCTCAAGCTAAGGCCAACAGACCCAACCATTAAGGAGGAGAGCACATTGTGGGGAGAAACAGATCAATTCAGATCAGCTCAACAACCAACAGGAAATAGCTCTTTCCAACCCAGACCTATACAACTGCCCAAGCCCACAGTTTCCCAAAGAAGTACCACTCTCAAAAACACCTCAAGCAGCCAGTCTTTGGGTCCTGTTCAAAATGAGAGTAATAGCAGAGCTAAGAAAAACTTTTACAGAAATGAAGTCTCTAGCCAGGAGTCCAAGAACTCCAAACCAGGAACCAGAGTTCATGCTGGAGGGAGACTCTTACATGGTTCCTCTATGAAGAGAACCTCACACGGTCACCTTAAAGAAAATCCCACACACAAGGAACGAAACCACCGCAGCTTCTGTAGGGAAAGAACCTCATGGAATTTTTCTGGAAGCAGCCAATATACTCCCTCTGACAGGAGCCACCACAGGGCCTCTGAGAAGGGCCACCGAAGTCCCTCTGAGAGGAGAGGACACAGCACTTCTGAGAGAAAACGGTACAGGCCCTCTGAAAGGGGCAGACACAGTCATTCTGAAAGGAGTGGACACAGTCCCTCTGAGAGGAGCCATCAAAATCCCCTCAAGGAGAGACTGAAGCACAGCTCACCTAGAGAGAGGCCCAGATATAGTTTGGGTAAAGATTTCAGGAGTAACTCAAACATGTCTCCTAGAGACCACACCAAAAAATCCCCAAAGAGGGCAAGTTTGGAGGCCTGACGCTAGAAGATGGGAAGAGACTCGCCCTAGTTATTCATTGCCTCGCTCAAGTCTCCCCCAAGCTGCCTTTTCCTGGCTTCTTTCCTGCTCGGCCACTGGCTTCCACTTTCTGCGACCTCAGCAATGAAAGAGCTTCTACTTCTCTCTACCTGAGGGGAGGGAGGGAGGGAAGGCGGGAATGGCTCTGTCATTTCCCTAAGATAAATAAACGGGTAATAATTGACCTTCCTGTGCACCTAGAAAGACCACTCCTCGTGCCCGGTGTAGCATGGGGGCGTGGAGGGGCAGGAGAGGTAGTGCAAACGGAGGGAATGAGACGGAGAGACTCCGAGGCCAAGCAGAGGCTCCAACCCCCAACTTCCAGTTTCCCGGGTCCCAAAGAGCACTCCCGGGGCGGGGTCTCAGAGGAAGTGTGTGTGGGGCGGGGGTGTCGGGGGGTTGGTCACGTGACTCGCCCTGCTGCAGCCCCCTCGGAAGCTGAGAGGCGGAAGTAGACGTTCGGCACCGGGCTCGCGGCGCCGACTCCACATCCGGGAGCGGAGAGGAGAGCGGAAGTGGCGTTGATCTGGCCGGAGCCCTTGGGTGAATTTGTTAGGCGTGGAGAGGGAGTGATGTCTTCCAGACTCGGTGCAGTGCCCGCCGTGAGTTTATCGGTTTGACCGTTACGCTTTAGGGGTAGCGCTGTCGAGCCCGCCACACGCGGTCCCTCGCTTTTGTCCCCTGCTCAGAGTTGGTTTTATCAGAGCCCATCGCAGGCCCCACCCTTTTAGGTCAGATATACCAGCCCCCTCGTTTTTTCCCCCCACTTCTGCTGCCCGAACCCCACCCCCTTGGACTCAGTTCCTCGTCAGATTGCCGTTAGTCTCTTTCCTTTTACATTCCCAGTGCCTCCCATATCCGTTGTCCTCGCTTTCTGTCTCCCTTTTAGAGCCTCTTTCTAGGACGGGGCTTTGAGAATGGGGGAGATGAAGGCTCCAGTGTTGTCACCTGTCTTGACCCTGTAGGAAGATAGGGCGGCACATTTTTCGTAAAAAGTCTTGCCTTCTTCCGTTTGAGAGAGTAGCCCCGGGAGAGCTTCATTTCTTGGCACAGGGGGATTCGTCTTTTTGTGGTCAAGGTTCAGAGGCCCCTAGCATTTACTCATGTGCTTGCAATTTGCTAGACCCCGGGACCCACATCCTTTAAGCAGCAGAGGAGCACGAGGATCGTGGGAGCTAAGAAGTAAGTGAGGTTTTGTGCGATCCATTTATAATTGTGTCGCCAGCGCTGTCCAATAGGACTTCCCGTGATGATGAAAATGTGTGTATCCGCACTGTCCAGTACTGTAGCCACTAGCCACGTATGACTGTTGAGCGCTTGAAATGTGGCTTATGTCAGTGAGGAGCTGAATTTTCAATTGTATTTTAATTAATTTAAATAGCCACCTGTGACTAGTGGCCACCTGATTGGACAGTGCAAGTCTAATCCTAGTGTGGAGGAGGAAAACTTCTTTTGAAAAAAAAAAAGTACGAATTATAATAAAAATGGAATGTGTGACTCAGTGTAGCCCTGCATTTCTTTAGACATCAAATATGTACTCATGAATACATTGATGAACTTGGGAAGGACTGATAAAAATGACTTAAGAAATGCTTATATTTTGAAACTACTTGGCTTCAAGACTGGTTTATTATATTGTTTACTGAATGTGCTAAGCTTTTCCATATTAATACAAAAAAGGTTCTTGTTAAGGAGATACTCATTGGAAGGGATTAATTCATTCATACAGTATTTACTAAATATCTGCTTTGTGCCAGCTCTGTGGTAGGTTAGATACACAGACATGAAAAACACACAACTAAACAGTCTAACCAATTTAGGCAAGGAGATCCACACAATACAGTGTAATGAAATGTTTTTAAACAGGAATTTAGTATAGCCTTTGGGGAAGGGGAGTGATATTTGGAAGGGAAGGGTTGCCAGAGCAAATCACCCCTAAACAGACTTGAAAGTCAAGGAATAATACAGTTAGCCAGAAGGAAAAGGGTTTTGTTTTGTTTTTTTGTTTTTTGTTTTTGTTTTTCAGAAGAACAGAATGTGAATGGGTAAAAGGATTTAATGGAATAGCAAGTGGGTAATTGTTCAGAAATGTAAAGATTAATGGGCCCTCATCTATTAATCAGAATCAGAATCATTGGGGTTAGGGCATCAGAATCCTTATTTTTAACTGGCCTCCTAGGACATTGTGAAGTTTGAGAATCCTCCATGAGAAATGAGACTAGAAGAGAGTAGAGGATGAAACCGTGGAAAACACCAGTATTTAAGGATTGAGTAGAATAAAAAAAAGGCTGCAAAGGATACTGAGATGAACATAAAATACTTTTCTAATGATATCTAAATATTTGCACCTAGAGAGTGAACTAGGGGCTCTTAAAAATTCTTGGTAGATCAAAAAGGAGTTGAAAATAGGTTAAACTTCTCATCTTTGTGATCAGAAGCTGAGACTGAAAGATAGCACCACACACAACAGGTTATTTTAAAGTCACTACAATTATGATAGTTATTGTATGAGCCAAAAGCTTTTTCTTGTCATATTTATGGAAAGAGAAGTTTGAGATTAATCTGGTTTTTAACAAATAATCAAATACCCTGAGTTGATAGGTAGTGAAAAATACTTGAGAATTGTTTTTGTTGAGTCCTTTAAAAATAAAAGAGAGCTGGAGGGAGGGATTCCCTATCTACGTTGACTTAATCCCCAAGATTTTAAAACTGTTGATTTTTTTTTCACTGTACTCGTGCTTATTCATGAGCAGGGAGGTTGGTATATCCGAGTCCTACATTGACAGCAAAGAAATTTCTTTGAGGACAGTTTCCTAAGAGGAGTCAGATGGGACTTGACTCTTAAGGGCCTGTTGATACTATCAAGTCTTTCTAGTAGAGATTGTTCCCATTGTTTGGGATGGTGGATTTTGGCCCTAGAGGACTGCCAGTTCCCACTAAAAATTTTTTTATACCTTCATTGAAGTAGAATTGAAGTACAATAGACTGCATATATTTATACAATAAGTATGTTGTATAAATATATAGATATACATATACAATATCTTCAGCTTTGACATATGTAAGTACCCGTGAAACTGTCACCACAATCAAGATAACATTTCCATCTCTCCCAGAAGTTTTTTCACATCCCTTTGCAATTCATTACTCCCTCCACTCCTGTCCCCAGACACCCCCCTGACCTGTTTTCTGTCACTGTACAGTGGTTTGCATGTTCTAGGGTTTTCTATAAATGAAATCAGACATTGTGTCCTCTTTTTGCATGATTTCTTTCACTCAGAATAATGATTTTGAATGAAGAATAGTTTTTGTTGCTAAACAGAATTCCATTATGGATATAACATAGTTTGTTTAGCCATCTATCTTGAGGGACATTTGGGTTATTCTCAGTGTGGAAGTATTACAGTAAAACTGCTGTGAACATTCATGGGCAAGTCTCTGTGGAAAAATATTTTTGTTTCTTTTGATAAATACTTAACACAGTATTTATTTATTAAGATGGAATTTACCATCTTAGGTTGATTGGGTCCTATGTCAGGAGTATGTTTAACTTTTTAAGAAATTGTCAGTCTTCCAAACTAGTGGTATTATTTTACATTCCTACCAGCAGGGTAGGAGAGTAAGTCTCTAATTTTAGCTGATTTAATGGGTGTACAATTGTGTTTCATTGTGGTTTTAATGAGCATTTTCCTGATGAATAGTGGTGTAAAACATCTGTTCATGTGCTTATTGGCCATTCATATATCTTCTTTTGTCAACTGTCTGTTGACGTCTTTTGCCACCCCCCCCCAAAAAAATTGTGTTTTGTCTCACCATTAAATTGTATAATTTAATTAAAAAAATATTTTCTGAACACAGTTCTTTTGTTATATGTGTCTTGAATATTTCCTCATCAGTGGTTTGCATTTCATTTTCTTAATGGTGTCTTTTGAAGAGCCAAAGTTTTAAATTTATCATTAAAAATAATAAAAATTTTATCATTTTTTCCTTTTATGTTTCATGCTATTTGTATTCTATTTAAGAAAACTTTGCCATCCCTAATTGCAAAGATTTTTTCCTTTGCTTTCTTCCAGAAGTTTTATAGGTTTTACATTCAGGTCTATGGCTCATTTAGAGTTAATTTTTATGTATGGTGTGTTATAAAGGTCAATATTAATTTCTTTCCATTTGTATATCCCGTTGTTGAAAAGACTATCCTTTCCCTGTTCAGTTGCCTTGGCATCTTTGTTAAAAATCAGTTGAACATGTATAGGTGTGGGTCTGTTTCTGGACTTTCATTATTCTCTTCCATTAATGTGTATGTCTGTCTTTTTGCCAATACTAAATTGTTTTGATACTGTAGCATTAGAGTAAGTCCTGAAATCAGATAAGGTAAGTCATCTAACTTTGTTGTTTTTTTCAAGATTCTTTCAGCTATTGTATTTTCTTGGCCTTTTAATATAAATTCTACAATCAGTTTGTTATTTCTATAAAAAGAAGCATGCTGGAGTATTGGTATATGTATTGAATCTATAGGTCGATTTAGGGAGAATTGCCGTTTTAACAATATTGAATTTTCTGATTTATGAGCATGTTATATTTTTCCATTTATTTAGGTCTTCAATTTCTTTCACCAGTGTGTTGTAGTTTTCATTATAAAATTCTTGGATGGCTTTTGTTAGATTTGTTTCTAGGTTCCTAGATTTGTTCCTAGGTTCCTGTGTTTTTTGTTATTGTAAATGCTATTATTTTTATAAGTTCATCTTCTAGTTGCTTGTTGCTAGTAGCTAAGAATACACTTTTTTTAAACATCTTTATTGGAGTATAATTGCTTTACAATGGTGTGTTAGTTTCTGCTTTACAAGAAAGTGAATCAGTTATACACATACATATGTTCCCATATCTCTTCCCTCTTGCGTCTACCTCCCTCCCACCCTCCCTGTCTCACCCCTCTAGGTGGTCACAAACCACCTGGCTGATCTCCCTGTGCCATGCAGCTGCTTCCCACTAGCTATCCACCCTACTTTTGGTAGTGTATATATGTCCATGCCACTCTCTCACTTCGTCACAGCTTACCCTTCCCCCTCCCCATATCCTCAAGTCCATGCTCTAGTAGGTCTGTGTTTTATTCCCGTCCTACCCCTAGGCTCTTCATGACATTTATTTTCTTAGATTCCATATATATGTGTTAGCATACGGTATTTGTTTTTCTCCTTCTGACTTACTTCACTCTGTATGACAGACTCCAGGTCCATCCACCTCACTATAAATAACTCAATTTCGTTTCGTTTTATGGCTGAGTAATATGCCATTGTATATATGTGCCACATCTTCTTTATCCATTCATCTGTTGATGGACACCTAGGTTGCTTCCATGTCCTGGCTATTGTAAATAGAGCTGCAATGAACATTTTGGTACATGACTCTTTTTGAATTATGGTTTTCTCAGGGTATATGCCCAGTAGTGGGATTGCTGGGTCGTATGGTAGTTCTAGTTTTAGTTTTTTAAGGAACCTCCATACTGTTTTCCATAGTGGCTGTATCAATTTACATTCCCACCAACAGTGCAAGAGGGTTCCCTTTTCTTCACACCCTCTCCAGCATTTATTGTTTCTAGATTTTTTGATGATGGCCATTTTGACCGGTGTGAGGTGATACCTCATTGTAGTTTTGATTTGCACTTCTCTAATGATTAGCAATGTTGAGCATTCTTTCATGTGTTTGTTGGCAATCTGTATATCTTCTCTGGAGAAATGTCTGTTTACGTCTTCTGACCATTTTTGGATTGGGTTGTTTGTTTTTTTGTTATTGAGCTGCATGAGTTGCTTGTAAATTTTGGAGATTAATCCTTTGTCAGTTGCTTCATTTGCAACTATTTTCTCCCATTCTGAGGGTTGTCTTTTGGTCTTGTTTATGGTATCCTTTGCTGTGCAAAAGCTTTTACGTTTCATTAGGTCCCATTTGTTTATTTTTGTTTTTATTTCCATTGCTCTAGGAGGTGGGTCAAAAAGGATCTTGCTGTGATTGATGTCATAGAGTGTTCTGCCTATGTTTTCCTCTAAGAGTTTGATAGTGTCTGGCCTTACATTTAGGTCTTTAACCCATTTTGAGTTTATTTTTGTGTATGGTGTTAGGGAGTGTTCTAATTTCATTCTTTTACATGTACCTGTCCAGTTTTCCCAGCACCACTTATTGAAGAGGATGTCTTTTCTCCACTGTATATTCTTGCCTCCTTTATCAAAGATAAGGTGACCATATGTGTGTGGGTTTATCTCTGGGCTTTCTATCCTGTTCCATTGATCTATATTTCTGTTTTTGTGCCGGTACCATACTGTCTTGATTACTGTAGCTTTGTAGTATAGTCTGAAGTCAGGGAGCCTGATTCCTCCAGCTCCGTTTTTCGTTCTCAAGATTGCTTTGGCTATTGGGGGTCTTTTGTGTTTTCATACAAATTGTGAAATTTTTTGTTCTAGTTCTGTAAAAAATGCCAGTGGTAGTTTGATAGGGATTGCATTGAATCTGTAGATTGCTTTGGGTAATAGAGTCATTTTCTCAATGTTGATTCTTCCAATCCAAGAACATGGTATATCTCTCCATCTATTTGTATCATCTTTAATTTCTTTCATCAGTGTCTTATAATTTTCTGCATATAGGTCTTTGTCTCCTTAGGTAGGTTTATTCCTAGATATTTCATTCTTTTTGTTGCAATGGAAATGGGAGTGTTTTCTTAATTTCACTCTCAGATTTTTCATCATTAGTGTATAAGAATGCCAGAGATTTCTGTGCATTAATTTTGTATCCTGCTACTTTACCAAATTCATTGATTAGCTCTAGTAGTTTTTTGGTAGCATCCTTAGGATTCTCTGTGTATAGTATCATGTCATCTGCAAACAGTGACAGCTTTACTTTTTCTTTTCCTATTTGGATTCCTTTTATTTCTTTTTCTTCTCTGATTGCTGTGGCTAGAACTTCGAAAACTATGTTGAATAAGAGTGGTGAGAATGGGCAACCTTGTCTTGTTCCTGATCTTAGTGGAAATGGTTTCAGTTTTTCACCATTGAGGACGATGTTGGCTGTGGGTTTGTCATATATGGCCTTTATTATGTTGAGGAAAGTTCCCTCTGTGCCTACTTTCTGCAGGGTTTTTATCATAAATGGGTGTTGAATTTTGTCAAAAGCTTTCTCTGCATCTATTGAGATGATCATATGGTTTTTCTCCTTCAGTTTGTTGATATGGTGTATCACGTTGATTGATTTGCGTATATTGAAGAATCCTTGCATTCCTGGAATAAACCCCACTTGATCATGGTGTATGATCCTTTTAATGTGCTGTTGGATTTTGTTTGCTAGTAATTGTTGAGGATTTTTGCATCTGTGTTCATCAGTGATATTGGCCTGTGGTTTTCTTTCTTTGTGACGTCTTTGTCTGGTTTTGGTATCAGGGTGATGGTGGCCTCATAGAATGAGTTTGGGAGTGTTCCTCCCCCTGCTATCTTTTGGAAGAGTTTGAAAAGGATAGGTGTTAGCTCTTCTCTAAATGTTTGGTAGAATTCACCTGTGAAGCCTTCTGGTCCTGGGCTTTTGTTTGTTGGAAGATTTTTAATCACAGTTTCAATTTCAGTGCTTGTGATTGGTCTGTTCATATTTTCTATTTCTTCCTGGTTCAGTCTTGGCAGGTTGTGCATTTCTAAGAATTTGTCCATTTCTTCCAGGTTGTCCATTTTATTGGCATAGAGTTGCTTGTAGTAATCTCTAATAATCTTTTGTATTTCTGCAGTGTCAGTTGTTACGTCTCCTTTTTCATTTCTAATTCTATTGATTTGAGTCTTCCTTTTTTTCTTGATGAGTCTGGCTAATGGTTTATCAATTTTGTTTATCTTCTCAAAGAACCAGCTTTTAGTTTTATTGATCTTTGCTGTTGTTTCCTTCATTTCATTTTCATTTATTTCTCATCTGATCTTTATGATTTCTTTCCTTCTGCTAAATTTGGGATTTTTTTGTTCTTCTTTCTCTAATTGCTTTAGGTGCAAGGTTAGGTTGTTTATTTGAGATGTTTCTTGTTTCTTAAGGTAGGATTGTATTGCTATAAACTTCCCTCTTAGAACTGCTTTTGCTGCATCCCATAGGTTTTGGGTCGTCATGTCTCCATTGTCATTTGTTTCTAGGTATTTTTTTTTGTTTTGTGGTACGCGGGCCTCTCACTGTCGTGGCCTCTCCTGTTGCGGAGCACAGGCTCTGGACGAGCAGGCTCAGCAGCCATGGCTCACGGGCCCAGCCGCTCTGTGGCATGTGGGATCCTCCTGGACCGGGACATGAACCCGTATCCCCTGCATCGGCAGGCGGACTCTCAACCACTGCGCCGCCAGGGAAGCCCCTGTTTCTAGGTATTTTTTGATTTCCTCTTCGATTTCTTTAGTGATCACTTTGTTATTAAGTAGTGTATTGTTTAGCCTCCATGTGTTTGTATTTTTTACAGATCTTTTCCTGTAATTGATATCTAGTCTCATAGCGTTGTGGTCAGAAAAGATACTTGATACGATTTCAGTTTTCTTAAATTTACCAAGGCTAGATTTGTGACCCAAGATACGATCTATCCTGGAGAATGTTCCATGAGCACTTGAGAAAAATGTGTATTCTGTTGTTTTTGGATTGAATATAAATATCAATTAAATATAAATTTATAAATATAAATACTTAAATGTCAGTTAAATATAAATAAATATCAATTAAGTCTATCTTGTTTAATGTATCATTTAAAACTTGTGTTTCCTTATTTATTTTCATTTTGGATGATCTGTCCATTGGTGAAAGTGGGGTGTTAAAGTCCCCTACTATGAAGTCCCCTACAACTAGAAGTTGTATTTTTTAAGAAATTTGTTCATCTTAATTTGTCAGTTTTTTTGGCATAAAGTTTTTCGAAGTATTCTCGTTATTTTAATGTCTGTATGATGTATAATAATAACCCCTCTTTAATTTCTGACATTGGTTATTTGTGGTATCTTTGGTATCTTTTTTTCTTGATCAGTCTAGCTACAGTGTTGCCAATTTTGTGATCTTTTCAAAGAACCAGATTTTCTGTAAAGTCTGTTTCCTAATTTGTGAATTTCTTCTTTTTATTATGTTGTTCCTTCTATTTCTTTGGGCTTACTTTGATCTTCTTTTTAAGGTACCTTAAGATGAAATGTTAACTCATTGATTTTAGATCTTCTTTTCTTTCTTTTTAAGAAGATGTTTGGGGTAAGAGTTTATTAATTAATTAATTAATTTTTGCTGTGTTGGGTCTTCGTTTCTGTACGAAGCTATCTCTAGTTGTGGCAAGAGGGGGCCACTCTTCATCGTGGTGCGCAGGCCTCTCAGTATCGTGGCCTCTCTTGTTGCGGAGCACAAGCTCCAAATGCGCAGGCTCAGTAGTTGTGGCTCATGGGCCTAGTTGCTCCGCAGCATGTGGGATCCTCCCAGACCAGGGCTCGAACACGTGTCCCCTGCATTAGCAGGCAGACTCTCAACCACTGCACCACCAGGGAACCCCCTAGATCTTCTTTTCTAACATAAGCATTTACAGCTTTAAGTTTCCTTCTAAGTACTGCTTTAGTTGCATCCCACAAATTTTGATATGTATATTTTTGTTGTTATTCACTTAAAATGTTTTTGAATTTCCTTTGTGATTTCTTTTTTTTTTTTTTTTTCGGTACGCGGGCTTCTCACTGTTGTGGCCTCTCCCGTTGCAGAGCACAGGCTCTGGACGCACAGGCTCAGCGGCCATGGCTCACGGTCCCAGCCACTCCACAGCATGTGGGATCTTCCCAGACCAGGGCATGAACCCGTGTCTCCTGTATCGGCAGGCGGACTCTCAACCACTGCGCCACCAAGGAAGCCCATGTGATTTCATTTTTGACCCATGAATTATTTAGAATTGGATTCTTTAATTGCCAGATTTATTTTTTATTTTAGATACCTTGCTATTCTTGGTTTCTAATTTAATTCTGATGTGGTCAGGGAACACATGTATGATTTTCATCTTTTTAAGTTTAAAGTTTATAGCCCAGTATATGACCTATCTTGTGAATGTACAGTGTGCTCTTGAAAAGAAAGTATATCCCATAGTGTTGGATGTAGTGTTCTATAAATGTCAACTACAGCAAGTTGGCTAACAGTGTAGTTCAGATCTTCTGTGTCTTTACTCAATTTTTGTCTAGTCTGTCAGTTCCTAAGAGGAGGAGGACTTAAGATTTCTGGTAAGATTGTAGAATTGTCTACGTTTCTTTTTCTATCAGTTTTGCTTTGTGTACTTTGAGCCTCTATTGTTAGACACATGCAATGAGTAATTATGTTTTCCTGATGATTTGTCATTTTAATTATTATGAAATGTCCCTTTTTATCTCTGGTAATACTCTTTGTCTTGAAGTCTATTTTATCTGATATTAAAATGGCCACTCCAGCCTTCTTGTGTTTGCTGATGGCATGGTATAATTTTTTCATCCTTTTACTTCCAATCTATATATGTCTTTATATTTAAATAAAGTGTGCCTCTGTAGGCAGCATATACTAGGATATTGCTTCTTTGTTTATTCTCTCAATCTCTGACTTTTAACTGGAGTATTTAGACCATGAACATTTAAATTAATTATTGCATGATTGGATTTAGGTCTACCGTTTAATTATTTTTTCTCTCTACTCTGTTTTTTGTTCCTCTGTACCCTCTTTTGGATTATTTAAATGTTTAGTGTGCCATTTTAATTTATCTATTTGATTTTAGTTCTCTCTCCTGCTACCCCCACCTTTTTTTTCCTTTGAGGGGGAGGTTTGGTAGTGGTTGCTCTAGGAATTACAATATATACCTACCCTTTCATCATCTACTTAGAGTTAAAATACTACTTCTTTGCTTAAATGTAGAAGCCTTAGACCATATAGATTCCTTTAACCCCCTACCTGCTGACCACTAAATTATAGCTGTCATATATATTACATCTACATTTATTGAAAACCTTACCAGATAATGCTAAAATTTTGCTTTAAAGAGTTTTTAATATTTACCTGGCTGTTTGCCATTTCTCTTGATCTTTCTTCATTCTTAAAAACCCAAATTTCTCTCTGGTGTCATTTTTCCTTCAGCTGGAATTATTTCCTAGCATTTTTCATAGAGCGCGGTCTGCTGACAACAAATTTTCTTAGTTTTTCTTCATCTGAAGAAATATTCCTAAAGGCTGTTTTCACTGAATATGGAATTTTGGATTGATAAATCTTTTCTCTCAGGATTTTAAATATGTTGTTGTGCTGTCTTGTCCTTGGTTTCTGTTGAGAAATTCACAATCATTTGAATCATTGTTCTCTGTATGTAATATGTCATTTTTTTCTAGCTGCTTTCTGGATTTTTAAAAAATCTTCAGTTTTAAACAGTTTCATTAAGATATATCTAGGTGTGTTTTTCTATTGAGTGTTTATTGAGCTCCTTAAATCTGTAAATTTAAGTTTTTCATTAAATTTGGGGGATTTTTCCACCATTATTTTTTTCAAAAAGTTTTCCTCAATCTCTCTTTCCTCTTCTTCTGGGATTACAACTATGCTTAAGTTAGATCTTTTGATATTGACACCACAGGTTGTTGGGGCTCTGTTGACTGTTTTTCAGTCTTTTGTCCTCTTTGTTCTTCAGATTGGATAATTTCTATTGATCTGTCTTCAAGTTCATAGATTTTTTCCTCTGCCATCTCCATTCTATTACTAGCCCATCCAGTGAGTTTTAATTTTATTTGTTACTTTTCAGTTTTAAAATTAATTTTCTCCTTTTTATGATTTCTGTTTTTCTGCTGATAATTCCTACATTTTCCTTCATTTCCAGTGTGTTTTCTTTTCTATCGTGGAGCATAGTTATAATAGCTGCTTTAAAGGCTTTGATAGTTCCAACATCTGCATCATCTTCCAACATCTGTTTATCATCTGTCCTTTGAGAATTGCTCACATTTTCCTGGTTCTTTGTGAATTGCATAATTTTGGAATTTATTCTCAAGACTGTGAATGTTATTTGTGTATACTGTGGGTCTTTTAGGATCTTCTGGGGATTGTTGCTGTTTTTATTTTAGCAGGTAACCTGTTTAGGTTCAGACCATAAATTCTGTCCTACTTTCTGAAGGCATTGGTTCAGTGGAACTGAGGTTCCATTCTTTTGAGTCTTTTCTGTGATGGTTTAGAGCTCAGGGGTTAGTTTGAGACTTTTTCAGGTTTTTCAAATCTTGTTTCAGTTCTCCAAGCTTTTGATACATTGGTTTGGCTCTGTCTCAGAATAGTAACTCAGGAGTTAGGCTGAGACTTGTGTAGTTTATTTAAATCTTATTTCACTTTCAAAGTCTTTGCTAAGCTGGTTTGGGTATGCTCCACACATACATAGCTCAGGTTAAGCTGTGATTTGTGTGGATTTGTACACAGAAATATGAGGTCATCTTCTTTGCCTGTCTCTTCTCCATGATTCCCCCACATTCTCTAGTCTATAGAGACCCCTTTTCCTGGTTTCTAAGACCAGAAAGATGGAGTTTCTATGAGAATTTAGTCTGCCCATGCTGGTCTGTGAGTGGGGGCCACCCTTGTTGCAAAGCTGCAGCTGAGAGAAAAAAAAAAAACTGGGAAACATACCCCATGTGGCTCACTTCTCCCAGTTTTAACTCTTCTCCACAATCCATCTGCTTTTGTTTACTTTTTGAGGTCCAGAGTTTTTAGTTGTAATCAGCAAGAGGGATGGGCTGTAGTGGGTATATGCCACTGTGCTGGAACCAGGACATCTCTGTATTAAATTTGTAATATTGGACCTCATGTACAGAACTGAGAATCATTTTTCCCTTTTTATAGCATACTGACTTTGTAAGTCCCTGTTATTTTTTGTTTTCCCTATCCCCACATCCATCCCCTTCCTCCCAGAGACAACCATACAAACAAGTTTGATATTTGTCCTTAAATATTTATGAGTCCTTATAAAATAGCTAGTGCTGTTTGCTTGTGTAATTGTTTTTAACTTACTGACTTGACATTGTACTGTACATCTTGTTCTTTTTTTTTATTGAACAGTATGCTTTTTAGTTATGTTCGTATCTCTAGATGTGTAGAAATGGTTTATTGCTTCTAACAGCTACATAATATTCCGTAGCAGGCATCTATCACATTTTACCTTTATTTACTCCTAAGAATGGTCACCTTTGTTACTTCCATCTACCTGCTACCACAAACCTCTATGTATAATTGTTACCAACTGTACCTCTAAAGTGTTGTCTTGAATCTGTCAGTTTATCATCTCTACTATGAAACCTTAGTTCAAGTTCAAGCTTTCATCATCTCTTATCCATACTATTGCAATAAGCTGCTAACTCTTCTCCTTTCTTTCACTCATCCTCCATGGGTCATCTTTCATACAGCATCCAGAGTGACCTTTCTAAACCGTAAATCTAAGGCAGGCCTCACACAGTTAAGTTAGCTGGAAGAGGAATGTCTCAGAGATCCTTGGACTACACTTTGAGAACTGCTGCTCTACCACACTTTGAGCCATCTAGAAGATACTTTGTCACTACTCAGGAATGTTTGTTGACTACATACTGACTGGTCTTAGATTTAGAAATTTGGATCCAGCTATATACCAGACTTCTGTCCAGCTTAACTCAGACAAGATAGCACCCTTCCTTTAGCTATGGGATCTTAAGTATCAAGTTGCCTAAGCAAGACAGGGTGCCCTGACATCAAGGTGTAGTGGTTACTGTCCCTCTGCCAGAGAAATAGGGAGGCCTGGACACACCTGCTTATAGATCCAGGGGATCTTCTGAAGGGTCATGGAACACCCTATTTTACTACTTTCTTTTCATTGATGGATTTAGGAAGGAATGCCGACTTGGGCTATAGAATGATCATTTATGTGGACTGCTTATGCTTTCTGATTATAGTGAAGTATAATAATAATTATATGTATTGTACTAGGTCAACTATTTTAATTGTTAGAAAATTACAATCTAAATTGTTTTTATTATCAGGCTTCTTAGTTTTTTGCACAGGTAACCAACTTGGTTATCTTCTTATGATGTAATATAAGTAATAGAAACTTTACTCCAGACCCTCCTTTGTGGTATTTATCTTTGTGTCATGTTAGTAGCAGGACCCAGTGCTCCATAAAGGATAATAGTTTCCAGTACACTATCCCTCATGATGACTCCTTAAGCGGCTCATCATCTGCTTCTTCGTGTGAACCGGTGAGTGATTTCCCAGCCTCCTTCCGAAAGTCTACCTACTGGATGAAGATGAGAAGGATCAAGCCAGCTGCTACTTCCCGTGTTGAAGGTATCAGTATTAGTATCTTATTCCAAAGACAGGGAACTCTCTATAAAGTTATATTTGAGGTAGCTGTTGTAAATGGCTCTTAAAGTATTTAGTACCACATATGTGTTGCTTAATAGTGGTTGAATTTTTTTTTTTTTTTTGGCCATGCCACTTGGCTTGTGGGATCTTAGTTCCCCAACCAGGGATTGAGCCTGGGCCATGGCAGTGAAAGCGCCAAGTCCTAACCAGTGGACCGCCAGGGAAGTCCCCTGAAATTTTTTTTTAAGGTGTTAGGCTGTCATATACTCTTAGCTTCATGAACTGTCCCTCTGTTTTACTGAGTGAAATTCTGCTGATCTTATTGTCTAAGGTTATGTGGTATAGCCTTTCCTCTTCATACGAATTGAACTTTCTTTCCCGTTGTTCTAGTTTGATCCTCTGTTGAGGATTTAGGGGCTAGTGTAAGGATTATTCTAAGTGGAATTTCTTAGTGGTTATAGTATGAAGGATTCTTAGTAGCCCTCTATCTTGAACAGTTAGCCTCAAATTAGGATCAAACAAATCACACTGCCTGAAGGATCTTATTTTTCATAGGGAACAATTGATAACTTGGGATGGAGAACAGTACAAAAGGAAAAGGGGAGGTTGAGTCAGTTAATGAAAAGTTATACTAACTTCCCTAAAAATGTTACAGACACTTCAGTAAGACCTGTGCTTGCTGATAATCTTTCCCTGGTGGTCTTGTGATCGATGATTTGAAGGCGGGCGTAGATGTTCTCATATAAACCATACTGAGATTTTGTTTTGTTTTCCTATGTTATTTCAGGGTCAGGTGGAGTATCAGCCAAAGGAAAAAGGAAACCCAGGCAGGAAGAAGATGAAGACTATCGAGAATTTCCTCAGAAGAAGCATAAGCTTTATGGTAAGGGAGTAACTTTGCTAATTCTTTTTCACTCCGTGCCTGGGCTTTATTCTCTGAAGGTGAAAGGGAGAGGGACCTTAGATTTTGGCCCTTAAGCACTTTTGAGCCCTTTGAATTTTTTGGCAAGGAATGGCCTCCATCCTGCCTTTTTTTTTTTTTAATTTTGGCTGCGCTGGATCTTCATTGTGGCGCACGGGCTTCTCTAGTTGTGGCATGTGGGCTCTCTAGTTGTGGCGCATGGGCTTCTCTGGTTGAGGCTCGAGGGCTCTAGAGCTCACAGGCTCAGTAGTTGTAGCGCGTGGGCTCTCTAGTTGCAGCATGTGGGATCTTAGTTCCCTGACCAGCGATTGAACCCAGGCCCCTTGCATTGGGAGCACGGAGTCTTAAACACTGGACCACCAGGGAAGCCCCCCCATCCTGCCTTATTTTATTGTTTTCTTCTGTCATGACTTAAGGGAGTCATTTGGTTGAGGGAGTGGGGCCTAGGGTGTTGAGAAGAGGAGGAAAGAGATTTTGGTGCTAGAGAGGGGTCAGCAAAGGTGATGTGTTGGGCTTCAAGTTTCTGTCTTGCGTCAGGGAGGAAGCAACGGCCTAAAACTCAGCCTAATCCCAAAACCCAGGCTCGTCGTATTCGGAAGGAACCACCAGCTTATGCAGCAGGTATGCTTTCTGTCGGAAGCTTTGTGAGATCTAGTTCTCTCCTTCTGTCTTTTTTGTTGTTGTTGGTAAAGGAATGATGTACCAAAGCATTTTTTTTAGGGAGGCAGTTATTAAGCGCATGGCTTTGGAGGTCAGTCATGTTTGTTCAAGTTTTGGCTCTTCATTAATTTTTCAACCTGCCTCTTAATTTCTGCAAACTTCAGTTTCCTTGTCTCTAAATAGGAATAATAAAGGCAGTCAGAATTGTTGTGAAAATTAAATGGGATAAAAACATTGAACAAAGTCTCAGGCACATAGGAAACACTTAGCAAACTGATTGTTATATATCTCAGTATCCCATTCTTATATGCTACTATGAAAAATATTACCCACTGACAGTTATACGTCAGTAAAACTGGGAAAAAAATTATTGCTCATTTCTTTAAGCCACTGGGCTTTGGAGTGGTTGTTGGATGGTTTTGATGGTGGGGAATTGAGTAGGAGTTTCAGAAACTCTTCACTGTCTGAAAAAATTATTTCTAGAAGTTATATATAGCAAGAGTCTTTCCCCCAGGAAGAGGAAAAGCCACCTTATGATACTTTTCCTAAAATCTGGGATTGTGCTTTTCATTTCTGGAGAATACTGCAAATTGTAAGTGTTCCTTTCTCTCCTTTGTAGGCAGTTTAGAGGAGCAGTGGTACTTAGAAATTGTGGATAAAGGCAGTGTCTCCTGTCCTACCTGCCAGGCAGTGGGGAGAAAGACCATAGAGGGCTTAAAGAAACACATGGAAAACTGCAAACAGGTTAGATATTTTGTGGCATTTCATAACTGTTATGACTTTTTACCCAAACTTTAAACCTCTGGCACTGTGTTAGATATGCTGATTATTGTGGAGAAGAGGCAGCATTGTGTCATAGAGGAAACATAGACTCTGGAGTCTGACAGACTTGAGTTTGATTCTTCATTCAGCTACTTACTGGTTGTGTCATTTAGCTTTTTATGTGTGGACCTCAGTTTTCTCATTTATAAAGTAGAGATAGTTACTACCTTGTGTAGTCCATGAGAGGATAAAAAAGAAATATTACATGCTAAGTGCCTACCCCATTACTTGGCAAATACTGGCACTCAGTAAACGGTAGTTCTTATTATTTTGAAAATGAATAGCCTTTACCTCTTTGCCCTTGAGGACATGACAATGAGCTTTTGGGATTTTGAGATTCATTGACTATTACAGAATTTGGGAAATAAAGGAGATGCAGACCAGAGCAGTTGAATAGGACTTTGTGACATTCTGTTTCTCTGTTGAACAGCCTGGCCCTGAGCAGTATTTTTTCCTTGTAGGAAATGTTCACTTGTCATCATTGTGGGAAACAACTTCGTTCACTGGCAGGGATGAAGTATCATGTCATGGCAAATCATAATAGCTTGGTAAGAGTGTCTTCTGTGCTGTATGAGCCTATGTGGTATTTGGATGCCTTTACTTGGATGAGTGTACATAAATCAGTGGAGATGGCTAAGGCTCTGGGACTTCATGGGGAGTTAAGAAAGAAGACCCTTTAGATAGAAGAGTTACACACAGTGAAATGTGGATACACAGGTATTTGTGTTTAGGTTAGCCCAAAGGTTCGTATCCTGGGAGGTAGAGGCTTTGAACTCTTAGTTCCTTTACATTCACTTCACTGTTTAGGAGAAGATGGAGAAAGCCAGGAGTCAGATAACTTAGACTTCATAGGCATCAGCTTAGGTATTAGTCCAGTCCTTGATTCTCCTATGATAGAATTTTTTTTCTGTATCTGTCTTGTCCATGAGTCATTTGCCTGTTTGCTTCTCTTGCTTTCTAGCCCATCTTGAAGGCTGGAGATGAAATAGATGAGCCAAGTGAGAGGGAACGTCTTCGAACAGTTCTCAAGAGACTGGGAAAGCTGAGGTGCATGCGTGAGGTAAGAGCCCAAAGACAGCAACTCCTTCTGCCTGGAGTCTCAGGTCAATGTCTTTCTGTTACTCGCTTCCATGTCTCCTGCTTCTCCCTTACAGACCTGGTTTTGTGTCATCTTCCAGCATAAGAGCGACTTCTGTTTTTCAGGGTCTCCTGAACTCATTAACAGTTCTTTATTTTCTTTCTCATCTCCAGAAATTTGTTCTCCCTTTTCCCTTTGTTTGAAGGAGTTTCTTTGGCATCCTTTCTTTAGTGTGATAAAGAGGATTGTAGTAACCTCATGTGAGGAACTTTGATATTGCTGGCTGTTTGATATTGGGGTGGAGTTGGATCATAGACCAAGGAGGAAGCTGTGACACAGACGAGGTATACAGTTCTAGTTTACTGATTGCTGACTAAGTTGATTGAATATCATACTTGGTGGTAGATAGGACAGCAGTTGGGCCAGGGACAAGGAAGGGTTGTACGAATGGGAAATGCTGGAGAGGGTCTAGTGATATATAAGAGCGTCTGTTTGTATGATGTGGTTGTTTAGAAGTTTAGAAATCGTATAAAAATAATTAAGATTATAACATAGGCCTCTCTCCTTTGTTCAGAGTTGCTCTAGTAGCTTCACCAGCATCATGGGATATCTGTATCATGTAAGAAAATGTGGCAAAGGGGCTGCAGAGCTAGAGAAGATGACCCTGAAGTGTCACCACTGTGGAAAGCCATATAGATCGAAGGCTGGACTTGCGTATCATCTGAGGTCAGAGCATGGGCCTGTGAGTACTGATTGCTTTCCAGACCCTGTTTGGGGATCTGTTCTGCGGTGACTGCGTGCCCCTGCATCTTTCCTACATCCTTGGTTCCTCATTTGTAGTCTCTTTTAATCTGAATGTTTTTGTTCTCTCTCTTCCTTGTTCTTTTGTGCTCTCCTGTCTGCTGTTTGATCATTATTAGGTTAAAGAAATCAAAGTTCATTGTATAGTCTGGGCAGAAGTAAACTCATTACTATATATATATGTGTATGTATATATATATATATATATATTTTTTTTTTTTTTTTTTTTCTTTTTTCTTTTTTCGGTACGCGGGCCTCTCACTGTTGTGGCCTCTCCCACTGCGGAGCACAGGCTCCGGAAGCGCAGGCT
Source organism: Kogia breviceps (assembly GCF_026419965.1). Taxonomy (NCBI): domain Eukaryota; kingdom Metazoa; phylum Chordata; class Mammalia; order Artiodactyla; family Physeteridae; genus Kogia; species Kogia breviceps. The sequence continues at coordinate 82,365,486 of NC_081320.1, read as the reverse complement.
CAGCGGCCATGGCTCACGGGCCCAGCTGCTCTGCGGCATGTGGGATCCTCCCGGAACGGGGCATGAACCCGTGTCCCCTGCATCGGCAGGCGGACTCCCAACCACTGCGCCACCAGGGAAGCCCAGAAGTAAACTCATTACTATATTTTTAAAGCTTAAGGCATTCTCCCTAAGCGAGAAATTTTGCGGGATTCTATCCAGCCGATCCCTCTATTCCAATTTTTTTGTCTTGACTTTTTCTTTTCCTGATTACATTTCTAGGCTCCCCCACCTCGTTTTTTGTTTTTTTTTTTAGCGTTAAGTTTCAAGATATAACTTACATATGGTAATTAATATTCACTCTTTTTAGTATACAGTTATAAGAGTTTTGACAAAACCATACAGTCATGTAATTACCACCATGATCAAGATATAGAACAATTTGATCACGCCCCCCAGATTCTTTTGTGTCCCTTTGTAGTCAGTTGTTCTTCCCATCCCCAGCCCCTGGCAACCACTGATCTATCTCCTGTCCCTATAGTTTTGCCTTTTTTGGAATGTCATATAAATAGAATCATACAGTATATACCCTCTTGAGTCTGGCTTCTTTCACTTAGCATAGTGCACTTGTGATTCATTCATGTATTGCATGGATCATTAGTTTATTCCTTTTTGTTTCTGTCTAGGATTCTATTGTATGGATATTTCACAATTTATCCATTCACCAGTTGAAGAGCATTTGTGTCATTTCTAGTTTTGGGCAGTTTTGAGTAAGCTGCTATAAACATTTACCTAAAGGTTTTTGTGTGTTAATTTCTCTTGGGTAAATACTTAGGAATGGGATTGTTAGGTCATATGATAAGTGTATGTTTAACTTTGTAAGAAACTGCCAAACTGTTTTCCTAAGTGGCTGTGCCATTTTGCATTCTCACCAGCAAAGTATGAGAATTCCAGGAGCTTTGCGTCTTTATCAGCACTTGCCCTTGTCATGTTCATTTTTTAAATCCATTCTGATAGGTATGTAGTGGTATTTTACTGCAGTTTAAATGTGCATTTCCCTAATGACTAATGATATTGACCATCTTTTCATCTGCTTATTGGCAATGTCAGTCTTTAGTGAAGTTTCTTCTTTAGTGAAGTGTCTGTTGAAATCCTGTGTTCATTTTATTGCAGTTTTTGTTGTCTTGCTATTACGTTTTAAATATATTTTGAGTTTTTTATATATTCTGGAAACAAGTCTTTTATCTATTTATTTTTATTATTATTTTTTGCTGCGCTGTGCGGAAGGCAACATCTGAATTCCCTGACTGGGGATCGAACCCGTGCCCCTTGCATTGGGAGCACAGTCTTAACCACTGGACCAACAGGGAAGTCCCTGGACACGGGTCTTTTAGCACATACATGTTTTGCAAATGTTTTCTCCCAGTCTGTAGCTTGTTTTTGCATTTTTATAGTGTTTTTCAAAGGGCAGAATTCTTAATTTTCATAAAGTTCAGTTTATCTTTTTTTTCCTTTTATGGATAATGCTTTTGTTGTTGTATCTAAGATATCTTTGCCCAATCCAGTGTATAATTTTCTTTTGCTGCGTTATAACAGTCACCATAAAATTAATGGCTTAAACAACACAACTGTATTATCTCACAGTTTATTAGGCCAGAAGTCCAGGTTACAGCATGGCTCAGCTGGTTCCCCTGTATAGAGCCTCACAAGACTGGAATCAAAGTGTCGGTAGGGCTATTCCTTTCTGGAGGCTTGAGGAGAGGATCTGTTTCCAGGCTCATTAAGATGGTTCAAGAATTCAGTTCCATTCAGGCATAGTACCTCATTTCCGTGTTTGCTGGGAGATGTGCTCAACTTCTAAAGGCTATCTGCAATCCCTGGCTCATGGTCCATTTATCTTCGAGTCAGCAAGAGTATTGAGTCTCTCTCATGCTTGAAATGTCTCCTGCCTCTTTTTTCTGTCACACCTCTCCTACTTAAAGTCAGCTGATTATGGACATGTATTAGATTTACAAGAATACCTTCACATCAGCATTTAGATTAATGTTTGGTTGGTTAACTGATGACGGTAGCCTCACCAAGTTGACACATCAAAAAAACATCATGCCCAGGATCACAAAACGTTCTCCCTAGGTTTCTTCTAGAATTTTTATACTTTTATGGTTTACATTTACGTCTATGATCCATTTTGAATTAATTTTTGTATATGGGTTGATGTTTATTTCTTTGTATATGGGTATATCTTGACTTTTAACCACTTTCACTTATTCCAACACAACAGATTTTATCCTCCTAAGAAACTTTTTACCAGTAAAATATGCATTAAGATGGTAGAGCTTTATACTAGTGGTTAGCAAGCTAGTAAGTCGCTTTCTTTTCTTTCTTTTTATTTTTCAATAGCTCTTTCAATATTGAGAGCAGGAAAGACAGCCTTTAATCACTGGATCTGATGGCAGCCATTTCTCAGGCCTGTGTTTTACTGTGTCTTATTCTTGCAGATATCCTTCTTTCCAGAGTCAGGACAGCCAGAGTGCTTGAAGGACATGAGCTTGGAGCCAAAGAGTGGGGGCCGAGTTCAGAGGCGTTCTGCCAAGATAGCTGTATACCACCTGCAGGAGCTGGCCTCTGCTGAACTGGCCAAGGAGTGGCCTAAGAGAAAGGTGCTTCAGGATCTGGTACCTGATGATCGGAAGGTGAGGCAGAAAGTAGTATTAATTTTGAACCATTATGGCTGATACTGGGCTTACTACATACAGAAAAGTAAACACACTTGAGTGAGTACATGATAGACAATATTTTGCTCCTTTATCCTTGGAGATGGAGTATATCTGATCCAGCTTCAGTGTTTGGATTCATGTAGGTCCTAGAGTGACAGTCTTTTTCAGAAGTTCTTTAAGGAGCCCTCTTAATTTTAGGCTACTTCCAGGGTGAACCTGAATTCCCAGGGCACTTTTTTGTTTGGTCTTTGCCCAGTATGTTTCCACTTTGTTAGTTCATATGTAATAGTTTAATATTTAGTTTAGGTAGGTGTTTTCAGTTTGTTTTTATAGCAGTAGAACCCCTTTCCCCACCTACTTTTTTTTCCAAATAATAAAAGCTTATGCAAAACACCAGTATATAAAATAACTGAAAATGGAGCTGCTCTGAGTAACTAGGGGTGGTGAGCCCAAAGGCTTGTCTACTTAGCCTTCTCCTTAATACTTTTATCATTCCCCTCCTTGGCCCCAAATGTACTTCTGAGGGGTGCAGAACCCAGCTTGGAAGCCTTTGGTTTAGAATAAACAGATCATAGAAGGAAGGAGGCATATTGGGCCAAGAGGAGACAAGGAGTATATGACAGTGGAGTAGTCATGGGAAGGGGTTGGAGGGCTATACAGTAAGGACTAAGATCAGAGTTAAGGGTCTGTTACTCTCCAGGGTGTCTAGAAGAATAGCTTAGATTTGGCCTAGTGCTTTGACCCATGTGAGAGGAATGTTATGTGTTATAAAAAAATAGGTCAAATCTAGAAGTTAACACTTTTTCTTATTTGGTCTAAAAATCAGTCCTACTGGTGTCTAAGAAGTTGGATCCTGTTTTTTAATATCAGAACATCCTTTCTTGTTTCAGACTTATTGCCACTTTTTTTCATGCCACAGGCTAAAGTACATGGTTATCTAAATTCAGTTTAGATGTGAATTTTGCACAGTGATATATATCTTGTGGTATTGCAGTCCAGTTGTTTTCATTTTGCATGGTATGAGTTAGAGAGTTTGTTAGCTCACTGATAAGTTTTGGTAGTGTTACCTAGCAGATACTTTCTCAAAATCATCAAACAGTTTTATTTTTATTTTTTTATTTTTTTTTGCGGTATGTGGGCCTCTCACTGTTGTGGAACAGTTTTATATTTTGACCGTGTATGGGTTTTAAGGCATAATTTTTTTTTAAACATAAAAACTTAATTTTTTGGATTGTGTTTCAAAAGTCAAAATGATGACAAACATTGAGATATCTCACTCTCATTTGTCTTTTTCCTCTCCTGTATCTATGATTAACCATTCTTATTAGTTTCTTGTGTGTCCTTCTGGTGTTTCTTGATGCAAACACAAGCAATTTGTTTAGGAAAACCTCCTGTGTTTTCCTTTACTCTCACACTACTACACACTCACAGCACTTCTAATACCAGATGTGTGGGGTTTTCCCACATTGGCCAATTCTCCAACACCAGCTGGGTATCCTACAATTTAGTATAGTTCTGACACTATCTACTTGGAGTTAATATCAGATCATATAAGTTAAGGGCTCAATCCCACAAGATTGCTTCAACTTCAGATTCCAGTCATAAGTCCCAGGTTGTCAACTTGTACTCTGATGGATTGGCTATAAATTGGGGTTCTCATGACCCCCTCCTTGGGTTTGATAATTTGCTCAAATGATTCACAGAACTCAGGGAAACACATTTACTGGTTTATTATAAAGGATGTAATGAAGGGTACAGATGAACAACCAGATGAAGAGATACATAAGGTGAGGTCTGGAAGAGTCCCGAGCATCAGAGCTCTTGTCCTGTGGAGTTGGGGGGTGTGTCACTCTCCTGGCACATAGATATGTTCACCAGCCCAGTAGTTCTCTGAACCCTGTTATTTGGGGATTTTTATAGAGGGTTCATCGCATAGGCATAATTGATTATTAACTCCATTTGCATACCCTCTCTGCTTGCCAGAGAATGGGAGGTGGGCCTGAAAGTTCCAAACTTCTAATCATTGCTTTGTCTTTCTGGTGACCAGCCCCCTTCTAGGAGTCCACCAAGAGTCAACTCATTAGAACAAAAGATGCTTCTGTCACCCAGGAACTTCCAAGAGATTTAGGAGCTCTGTGTCAGATATTCCTATAACTGAGAGAATTACAAATTTTAGGAGCTCTGTGTCAAGTACAAGGGTCAAAGACTTAAGTATTAGCAGGATCTAGGGTGCAGAGACCAATAGATATTTCTTACTATTTTACAAATATATATTCCTTTTTTAAAAAACCTTTGTATTGAAATAATTTTAGACTTACAAAATCATTGCAAAATTAGTACAGAGTTTCCATGTGCTCTTTACCCAGCTTCCTCTAATGCCAATATCTTACATGCAAGTGTAACAGGATCCCATCAGCATCCCATCAGGATTCCACATTTAATTTTGTTCACTGTGTCTCTTTAGTCTTCTCCAATCTGTTACAGTTCTTTGGGCATTCTTTGTCTTTTGTGTCCTTGACACTTTTGAAGAGACTATCTGGTTATTTTGTAGAATATCCCTAATGTGGGAGTGCCTGGTATTTTCTCAAGATTAGATTGAAGCTCCCGCTGCGGAGCACAGGCTCAGGACGTGCAGGCTCAGCGGCCATGGCTCATGGGCCTAGCCACTCCACGGCATGTGGGGTCTTTCCGGACCAGAGCACGAACGCATGTCCCCTGCATCGGCAGGCGGACTCTCAACCACTGTGCCACCAGGGAAGCCCAGGTTTTATGTTTTTGGCAAAAATGCCTTCAAAGCAATGTTGGCCCTTCACAATGTACCATATTAGGAGGTATATGTATCTTTTTACTGATGATAATAACCTTGGTCACTTGATTAGGTGTCCAGCTTTCTCCATGGCAAAATTACAGTTTTCCCCTTTGTAATTAATAAATATTTTGTGGGGAGATTGAGACATTCAACTAATCTGTCTTATTGTACTTCTGCCCACTTACTTTAGCATCCATCAGTGATTCTTGCCTACAACAATTTCTATTGTGTTTTAATCTAATGATGATTTTCTGTTTCCATCATTTCTTATTCAATTGTTAATTGGAATTCTACTGTGAGAAAGATCTTTTTCTTCTATTAATTTATTTATGTAAGTATGGAGTCATGGATACTTATTTTATTCTAGGGTTATAATCCAATGCTATAATTATTTTGCTGCTCAAATTGTCCCAGATTTGGCCATCAAGGGCTCTTTCAAGTGGGCTTCTGTGTCTTTTCAGCATGTCCCTATCACTTTTTGAGCACTTTTTAATTCTCTGACACCATGAGTTACTGTAGGTGCATTTGTATTTTTCTTGCCCCAGCCCTGGAACCAACCGTTCCTCTAAGGAATCCTGCTTTCTTTTATTGGAGAATATATTTAGAAACAAAGATTTGAGTGCTAGGTGTACTCATTCCTACTGGGATGTCATTGCTTCTGGGCCCTCTTGATGGATAGAAATATGACATTTATGTATAAATATCCATGCACACATACACATACTAGTATTTATTCTATATCTGTCTGTTTAAAGCTGTGATTCATCTCCAGTCCAACACTACAGGTTTCATTCGTACCTTATTTTTTCCTTACTTGTAACTCCTTTCTCTAGTAGTGAGAATCCTGGCTGTCACTGTCTACAGTATATTTATTTATTTGCTCAATCCTACTATAACATGAAGTAGTTTCAGAATTGTTAACCCATACCTCTGTAAAAAACAAATTTACTAACTAGAGACTAATATTTGTATATAGTTTTTTAAATCTTTAGCCTTAGCATATATAGTCAAAGCACTGTTTTCCAAAGTTTCTTAGGTTGGTTCCCACCTCCCCCACTCCTTTCATTATGTTTCTCATTTGTAATAATTATATTTCTCGTTTGTAATAGTAAGGTTCATGTGTTACTCTTATTATATTTGGGGTTCCCCCTACATCCTATTTAATTTAAACCATTCATGGGGGAGTAGCCAAAATGGTAGACTAGTACAACTGTGAGCTCACCTCCTCCCATGGACAGACCTGTTTACAGAGCAGCTATCTTTGAGAATGAGGTGAAGACTAGCAGAAAATAGCAGTTATATCCACAACTAAAGATGTAAAGAGGAACTACAACAAGATGGGTAGGAGGGGCAGAGACATGGTAGTCAAGACCCATATCCCTGGATAGGTGACCCCAAAATGGAAGAATATTCACAACTGCAGCAGTTCTTTCCAAGCTGTGAGGGGTCTGAGCCCCATATCTGACTCCTCCCCAGCCTGGGGGTCCTGCACTGGGAAGATGAGCACCCAGAATGTCTGACTTTGAAGGCCAGCAGGGCTTGCATACAGGAGAGCCAGAGGGCTGTAGGAAACAGAGACTCTCCTCTTAGAGAGCACACCAAAAAACCTCACACACTTCAAGACCCATTACAGAGACAGTAATTGGAAAGAAGCCTGAGTCAGACCCACTTGCTGGTTTTGGGAGCCTCCCAGAGAGGCAGGAGGCAACTGTGACTCCCCCAGGGGAAACAGTCACTGGTGGCAGCCATTTGGGGGAGCTTGTTTGACTGCGAGGACACCGGTGCTGGCAAATGCCATTTCGGAGTCCTCCCTCTAGCCTATGAGCACCAGGGGCTTACCACCCACCAGCCAGTCAGCACCAGTCCCAGGACCAGCTCAGGTTGAGCAGCTACCACATTGGGACCCAGCTGCCTCCACCACTGGGCCCAGGACCTGGCCCCACCCACCAGCAGGCTTGCACCAGCCCTGACACCCCCTAGAGCCTAGCCCTGCTCACCAGTGGGCCAGCACCAGCACTAAGAGCCCCAGCCTGCACAGGCAGCTTTTCTGGGACCTGGACCTGCCCAACAGTGGGTTGGCACCAGCCCCAGGACCCCCTGGGCTATGCAGTCAGCCTTACTGGACTTGTCCCACCCACCATCAGGCCTGGGTGCCTCCAAGCCTGGTAGCCAGCCACCCTAGGACCCAGTTCTGCCCACCAGCAGGTCACCACCAGTCCCAGGACCCCCCGGGGACCTGCTGTCAGCCACACTGGGACCCAGTCTTGCCCACCAGTGGGCTGGCAGCCACTGCATGAGTCAGGGCCTAGCAGCCAGGTAGACCAGGTGCCAGCCCCGCCTACCAGTGTGCCCGCAGTAGCAAGCCCCGCCACAAAAGAAGGGCTCACATAGCCCACATAGGGGGGAAATCCCTAGAGCATATTGTTCTGGTGACCAGAGGGGAGTGTGCTACTAGGTGCCACAGGATACATAAGGCCACTTCTCCAAGATGGGGAACTGTAACTGACCTGTCTAATATATGGAAATAAACAGAGAATTAGGCAAAATGAGGACAAAGAGGACTATGTTCCAGACAAAGGAACAAGACAAAGTCCTGGAAGAAGAACTAAACAAAGAGTAGATAAGCCTTCTACCTGATAGAGTTCAAGGTGATGCTCATAAAGATACTCAATGAAATCAGGAAAAGAATGAACGAATACAGTGAGAAGTTTAACAAAGAGTTAAAAAATATAAAGAAGAACTGAAGAATACAGTAACTGAAATAAAATATACACTAGAAGGAATCAACAGTAGATTAGATGTTACAGAAGAACAGAAGAGTGACCTGGAGGACAAAATAGTAGAAATCACCCAGGCTGAGTAGAAAAAAGAAAAAGGAATTTTAAAAAATGAAGATAGTTTATGAGAACTAACATTCACATTATAGGGGTCCCAGAAGGGGAAGAGAGAGAAAAGGGGGCAGAGAATTTATTTGAAAAAATAATAGCTGAAAACTTCCCTAACTTGGGGAAGGAAACACATATCCAGGTCTAGGAAGCACAAAGAGTCCCAAACAAGATGAACCGAAAGAGGTCTGTACCAAGACACATTGTAATTAAAATGGCAAAAATTAAAGACAGAAGATCTTAAAAGCAGTAAAGCAACTAGATGTGTACAAGAGAACTCCCACAAGACTATCAACTGACTTTTCAGCTGAGACTGCAGACGAGAAGGGGGTGGCACAATATATTTAAAGTGATGAAAGGAAAAAACCTACAGTCAAGTACTCTTCCCAGTAAAGCTATCATTCAGATTTGAAGGAGAGTTAAAAGGTTTTACAGATAAGTAAAAGCTACAAGATTTCAGCACCACTAAACCAGCTTTATAAGAAATGTTAAAGGGACTTCTCTAATCGGAAAACAGAAGACCACAGCAAGAAATACGAAAATTACAAAAGGAAAAAATGTCGTTGGTAAAGGCAAATATACAGTAAAAATAGGAAATCAACCACTTATAAAGCTAGAAGGAAGGTTAACAGACGAACTAGTAAAATCATCTATGTGCATAAGGGATATACAAAACAAAAAGATGTAAAATATGTCAAAAACATTTGAGGGTGCACAGCAAAGGAAATCATAAACAAGACCAAAAGACAACCCTCATAATGGGAGAAAATATTTGCAAATGAAGCAACTGACAAAGGATTAATCTCCAAAATTTATAAGCAACTCATGCAGCTCAATAACAAAAAAACAAACAACCCAATCCAAAAACGGGCAGAAGAACTAAATAGACATTTCTCCAAAGAAGATATACAGATTGCTAACAAACACATGAAAGAATGCTCAACATCATTAATCATTAGAGAAATGCAAATCAAAACTACAATGAGATATCATCTCACACCAGTCAGATTGACCATCATCAAAAACTCTAGAAACAATAAATGCTGGAGAGGGTGTGGAGAAAAGGGAATCCTCTTGCACTGCTGGTGGGAATGTAAATTGATACAGCCACTATGGAGAACAGTATGGAGGTTCCTTAAAAACTACAAATAGAACTACCATACGACCCAGCAATCCCACTACTGGGCATATATCCTGAGAAAACCATAATTCAAAAAGAGTCATGTACCAAAATGTTCATTGCAGCTCTATTTACGATAGCCAGGACATGGAAGCAACCTAAGTGCCCATCAACAGATGAATGGATAAAGAAGATGTGGCACATATATACAATGGAATATTACTCAGCCATAAAAAGAAATGAAACTGAGTTATTTGTAATGAGGTGGATAGACCTGGAGTCTGTCATACAGAGTGAAGTAAGTCAGAAGGAGAAAAACAAATACCGTATGCTAACACATATATATGGACTCTAAGAAAAAAAAATGTCATGAAGAGTTTAGTGGTAGGATGGGAATAAAACACAGACTTACTAGAGCATGGACTTGAGGATATGGGGAGGGGGAGGGGGAAGGGTAAGCTGTGACGAAGTGAGAGAATGGCAGGGACATATATACACTACCAAATGTAAATTAGATAGCTAGTGGGAAGCTGCTGCATAGCACAGGGAGATCACCTCTGTGCTTTGTGACCACCTAGAGGGGTGGGATAGGGAGGGTGGGAGAGAGGGTGATGCAAGAGGGAAGAGATATGGGAGCATATGTTTATGTATAACTGATTCACTTTGTTGTAAAGGAAAAACTAACACACTATTGTAAAACAGTTATACTCCAATAAAGATGTTTAAAAAAAAAACATTTGAGGGAGAGAGTAAAAATGCATGGTTGTTAGAATGCCTTCAAACTTAAGAGAACATCAACTTAAAAGAAAAAAACATATATAAGGTTTGCTGTATATAAACCTCATGGTAACCACAAACCAAAAATCTGCAATAGAAAAAAGAGAAAGGAGTCCAAAACTATCACTAAAGATAGTTATCAAATTACAAGGGAAGAGAGCAAAAGAAGAAAAAGGAACAAAAAAGAGCAACAAATATCCAGAGAACAGTTACCTAAATGGCCATTAAGTACATATCTATCAATAATTACTTTAGCTGTAAATGGACTAAGTACTCCAATCAAAAGACATAGAGTAGCTGAATGGATACGAAAACAAAACCTGTATACATGCTGTCTAAAAGAGACTCACTTCAGATCTGACTGACTGAAAGTGAGGGGGTGAAGAAAGGTATTCCATGCAAATGGAAACAAAAAGAAAGGTGGGGTAGCAATATTTATATCAGATAAAATAGATCTTAAAACAAAGGCCGTAACAAGAGACAAAGGACATTACATAATGATAAAGGGATCAATCCAAAAAGATATAACAGTTGTAAATATATGTGCACTCAATGTAGAAGCTCCTAAATACGTAAAGCAAATGTTAACAAACAAAAAGGGAGAGGGACTTCCCTGGTGGTCCAGTGGTTAAGACTCTGTGCTCCCAGTGCAGGGGATGTGGGTTCAATCCCTGGTTGGGAAACTAAGATCTCACATGCTGTGTGCTATGGCAAAAAAAAAAAAAAAAAAAAAAAAAGGGAGGGTGAGAAATCAACAGTAACACAATATTAGTATGGGACTTTAACACCCCATTTACATCAATAGACAGATCATCCAGACAGAAAGTCAATAAGGAAACACTGGCATTAAATGACACATTAGATCAGATGGACTTTATATGTTTTATATATATAACATTCCATCCAAAAGCAGCATTATTTTCAAGTGTACATGGAACATTCTCCAGGATAGGTCACGTGCTAAGCCACAAAGCAAGTCTCAGTTTAAGAAGATTGAAATCATATCAAGCATCTTTTCCAACCAGCAGGGTATGACACATGGAGGCTAAGCAATATGCTACTCAGCAACCAGTGGGTCACTAAAGAAATGAGAGGAAACTGAAAAATATCTGGAGATGAATGAAAATGGAAACACAACAATTCAAAATCTATGGGATGCAGCAAAAGCAGTTCTTGGAGGGAACTGCTAGATTCTAGTGATACAAGCCTACCTCAGGAAACAGGAAAAATCCCAAATAAACAACCTCACCTTATATCTGAAGGAACTAGAAAAAGAAGAACAAGCAAAACCCAAAGTTAGTAGAAGGAAAGAAAGAATAAAAATCAGAGCAGAAGTAAATGAAATAGACACTAAAAATAAATAAAAAGGAAACATCAATGAAACTAAAAGCTGGTTCTATGAAAAGTTTAAAAAAATTGATAAACCTTTAGCCACACTCATCAAGAAAAAAGAGAGTGACCAAATAAATAAAATCAAAAGGAAAAAGGAAAAGTTACCACTAACAACACAGAAATACAAATGATCATAAGAGACTACTATGAATAATTACAGTATATGCCAATAAAAAGGACAACCTAGAAGAAATGGATAAATTCCTAGAAACATCCAATCTCCCAAGACTGAATCAGGAAGAAATAGAAAATATGAACAGACCAGATTGAATCAGTAATTTAAAAGCTCCCTACAAACAGATGTTCAGGACCAGATGGCTTCATAGGTCAATTCTACAAAATGTATAAAGAGTGAACACTGGTCCTTCTCAAACTGTTTCAAAAAATTGAAGAGGAAGGAACACTTCTGAACTCATTCTATGAAGCCAGCATCACCCTGATACCAAAACCTGACAAAGACACCACAAAAAAAGAAAATTACAGGTGAGTATCACTGATGAACATAAAGCAAAATCCTCAATAAAGTATTAGCAAATCTAATTCAACAATACGTTAAAAGGATCATACACCATGATCATTATCCCAGGGATGCAATGATGGTTCAATATCCACAAATCAATCAGTGTGATATACCACATTAACAAACTAAAGAATGGAAAGTATGTGGTTATCTGAATAGATACAAAAAAACTTTTGACAAAATGCTATCCATCTATGATAAAAATTCTCAATGAAGTGGTTACAGAGGCAACATACGTCAACATAATAAAGGCCATCTGTTACAAGCCTGCCAGTAACATCCTACTTAATAGTGAAAAGCTAAAATCATTTCTTCTAAGATCAAGAAGATAAGGATGCCCACTTTTATTAAACATAGTATTGGAAGTCCTAGCAACAGCAATCAGACAAGAAAATAAAATCAATGGCATCCAAATTGGAAAGAAGTAAAATTGTCACTTTTCAGATGACATAATACAATACAGAGAAAATCCAAAGGATACCACAAAAAGCTATTAGAACTGATCAATGAACTCAGGAAAGAAATCAGAATTAAGAAAACAGTCCCATTAACAATTACATCAAAAAGAATGAAATACCTAGGAATAAATCTCACAAAGGAGGTAAAAGACCTATACTTAGAAAACTATAAGACACTGATGAAAGAAATTGCAGACAACAGAAACAAATGGAAAGATATACCATGCTCATGGATTGGAAGAGTTAATATTATTAAAATGACTAAGAAAGAGGAAATGCTTATAAATAAAACCAGTTTTGTACTGTGATTTACCAAAGGTTCTTTAGGTTATCTTTCTTACTTCCTCCATTAACCTCTATGGGCTTGGATCTGTTCTTCTGTCTCAGAGAATCAGTTTCCTTTCAGATGCTTCCATTTTTCAAGCAGGAGGACTGTGTATTACCAATGGTGAACTTTGCAAGAACTGTCTCTACAGGTGTTAACTCTTCTGGAAACTAGTTATAGTTGTAAGAAGACAGTAACTGGTGTCAAAGCATGTGAAAGGAAGTTCTAGGAATAATTTACTTTTGCAGTATAAGCAAAGAATAGATGTTCTATTCCCTGAGTTTTCTCACATTCTTTCAGGTTGAACCTTAATTTTTTTGTGTTAGAATTTTTAAAATATCAAAAATTAACATGATGTCATTGAATAAAAATGATAAATGCAGATAAGCAGAAAAAAAATGAAAATCACTCAAAATTCTAGCACCCAGAGAATACCACTGTTAACATTTTGATTTATAGCCTTTGACCCATATCCATATATTTCTATTGAATATGTAATATATATGTTCCTGGAGTATAATATGTACATATTATATAAATATATATAGAGAGGGAAAATTTATATTGCTTTCTCTTTTGTAACAAATATTTTAACCTTATAATGCTCTGTCACTAGCTTTTTTTTTCAACTTTAGATGACGTGTTATATCTGAAAGTCTCCTGTCCTCTGTTAAAAATCAAACTATTTTAAGACAGAACAATAGGCAATTTACTTACGTGTTTCAGGAACTTTAAAGGATCTTACATATTATCATTTTTGTGTATGAAAATATACTTTTGCAACTCTACAATTATATGAACCTGAAGAGTTATGTAATTCTGTTACTTTTGGGGTATTTTGGTTGAAAGTTGGATTCCTCCAATAAAATGTTTCTTGTCTTGTAGTTAAAATATACTCGTCCTGGGCTACCGACCTTCAGCCAGGAAGTACTGCACAAATGGAAGTCAGATATCAAGAAGTATCATCGCATTCAGTGTCCTAACCAGGTGGTTCTTTCTCATTCATTTATTCACTAAATGTTGATCAAGCATCTGCTGTTGTTTCAGTTATTTATTCCTTTGTGACAAAGCACCTGAACTTTAGAGGCTTAAAACATCAATTACTTTGTTAACGATTCTGTAAATCAACAATTCTGTCAAGGCTCAGAGGGCAGTTGTATATGGCACCAGTTGGAATCATTCATGGGTTGCATTCTGCTGGAAGCTCTGATGGGGCCTGAATGTCAGGTGGCTTCTAAGCAGCTACTTCAGCTGGGAGATTGATTGTCCATATGGCCTCTCTCTCTTGCATGGTAGTTAGGTTACCAGTGGGGTACATGGTGACTGAATTCTCAGACAGAGTATTCCAAGAACATAAATGCAACAGCTCAGATCTCTTAGCCCTAGCTTCAGAATTTGTTCAGCCTCATTTCCATAGCATTCTGTTGGTCAAAAAAATCATAGGACTTATCCAGTTTCAAAGGGAGGATAAATGACTCACTTCTTGATGGGAAGAGTGGCAGAGAATTTCCAGCCATCATTAATCTACTACAGCTGTATATGCAGTACTTTGGGGAGGAGTAGATATATAAGAAGTAAGAGACACATTTGCACTAAAGAAAGCTGATTTTTGGAAAAATTTGAGCGTACAATTTTTTGTATTTTTGTAAGTATCAGAAAAGTACTAGGGAACAGAGCGTTTTAAGCTTTTGTAAACAACTTATTTACCTCTTTTTCTTTTACCTTTCCTTGGTTTTCTTTTTGTTCTTTGGCTTATGTATTTTTCTGTGTGGTTTGTGGTGCAATTTATTGGTCTTCTTCCCCCCTCCCTACCCCCCGCAAGGGTACAGTGGGTTAGTGTAAATGGCCAGATTGCTAAGAAAAGGATGCTGTTTGGTGTAGTCTTCATATGATTTCTTTTTCTCTTTTTCAGGGCTGTGAGGCTGTCTACAGTAGTGTATCTGGCCTTAAAGCTCACCTGGGCTCTTGTACATTGGTTTGTAACATTCTGAACTATTTATCTTAATGTGACCTCTAAAATAGTCTGACATGGAAGAGAATTCAGATTCGGTGAACAGCTAGTTGTCCTGTTTGCTGTTATCTTCAAAGGCTGGTTTAGTTCAGTTTTGGGGGTTTTTTGTGCCAAAGATCCTCAGTCTGTTAATTGGGTGGGATGCCAGGGTATGTCCAAGATGCAGAATGGGCCAAAATAGCCATAAGTCATATCAGTGAAAAAATTTGGAGAAAAATATATAGTTCTGAGTCCCTACCAGGGATTTAACTTCTTCCACCTGAGCGTCTACCACACTGGGCCTGCCCTGTCTTATTGGGTCTTCAGCTTCCTAGAATCAACTTACATTGTGCTTATCTGGATTGGTGAAGATCCTCAAACCCATCTGAATTATTCTGGCTTCTGGGGATGGCAGGTGTGATCCCTGGGTGTTAGGCTAACAGCCATTCACCTCACTGAATCTTTTCCATGTTGACCCCGGTGCCCTGCAACCTACAAGTCGTGGGGATTGCTGCCACTTTCCATTCCCATTCAGAAGTATCTCCTCACACAAAATAAGCACCATGGAAACCCGAAGCTTCAGGAGCGGAGAGAAGTCTCAGTCAAGGCAACAAGGGAGTTGGAGGCATCCAAACCAGATCTGTCCAGGAATGCTTAGGAGTCTGTCATCTTGCTCCTAGTTTCTGAGTCATTCAGCTAGATCTTATGGAGGGTACTCTTCTAATTCTGGATTCCTAAGGCACTCTTTGCAGCAGTGGATTGATTCTAGTGGGAAGAATTGCACATTGGTGCCTCGTTGAACTTAAGGAGTTTGATCATTTGAGGGGAGGAACCAAGAGAACCTGGAAGTGAAGTGGAAGACATAAGGGAAGATAGAAAAATGTGACGTTACATAATAAAATTAGGGGAACTTCAGGTTGTGTTGGGGAGGGTCAGTGGGGTCAGTGTTTGGTATAGAATTGCGTTAGGATAGATGTATTATGGTGATAGTATGCCCAAACTTGTTTTCCTAAATATAGTGATGTTTCGGATTTTCTTTCTTCTTCATTTTGCTGAAGTAGTATCTCCTCTTTTCATCTCTGACAGTCCCTACCCATTGCCCAGGTATGTGTTCCTGAATTTACCATTCTCTTTCTTTCTTTCTTGAAAATAGGGAACCTTTGTGGCTGGAAAATACAAGTGTCTTCTATGTCAAAAAGAATTTGTGTCAGAGAGTGGTGTCAAGTATCATATCAACTCTGTCCACGCTGAGGTGAGGTTTCTCCTTTTCCACAGTGTTTTTTTTTGTTTTTTTTGTTTTTTTGTGGGTTTTTTTGTGGTATGCGGGCCTCTCACTGTTGTGGCCCCTCCCGTTGCGGAGCACAGGCTCCAGACGCGCAGGCTCAGCAGCCATGGCTCACGGGCCCAGCCGCTCCATGGCATGTGGGATCCTTCCGGACTGGTGCACGAACCCGTGTTCCCTGCATCCGCAGGTGGACTCTCAACTACTCTGCCACCAGGGAAGCCCTCCCACAGTGTTTTTATAATCTTATGGACCCCATGAATATGCCACAAGGGATGTGAATTTTGTGCCTGTTATTATAGGCTGACTGTCAGAGAGACTAAAGGGTCTATATTAGATTAGAGTTTAAAAACTTCCTAAAATTAGACATGTTATAGTATTTTTCTGTGAAAGCATTTAAAATCACTGTGGGTGTGAGCATCCCTGACTCTTCTAATTATCTTAAGTCCAATTAAATCAGACATTTGGGAACCAGGCTGCATTTACACCTTTGTAATTCTTGTTTCACAGCAATGCTATGCTCCTGTTTTCTGGTATTCCAACATCTTTGAGCAACCTGTTTTGAATATTGTTGAAATACCATATAGAAACAATGTAAAAGATGTTACTGAGACAATTTGAATACTAGCTATACTACTAAGTAATAGTAATGTGTCAATGTTAATATTCCAAAATGTGATAATTGTATTGTAGTTATGCAGGGGAATGCGCTTGTTCTTAGGCAGATACATGATGATGTTTTTAGGGATGAAATATCATGTCTGTAGCTACATTGTGAATGGTTCAGAGGAAGGGAGGGAGGGAGGGAAGAAGGGAGAGAAGGAGGGGAAGAGAGATTAACAATGGTCAATCTAGGTGTTCATTGAACTACTGTAACTTTTCTGGAAAGTTTGTAAATTTTCAAAATTAAAAAATTCTGTTAAAAATGCTTTAAGTTCAGAACGTCAAGAGTTTTCTCTTGGGGAAAGATTTTAGGAGTACAGGTGAACAGCGCAATTGTCTGCTATATAATTAAATACCCTTATTGTAAAAGCTCAAGGAGTAGAGTGTGCATTCTCTTGGAATGTTTTACTGCAGATACTGTTGTTGCCTGGTGAGGAAAAGTAGCAAGCGCCTGCGGCTGTCCTCTGCCCTCAGATGCAATAGTTCTTAGCAGTGTGGGCTTTAGTTAGTCATCCATTGTGGTTCCTGTTGCTTTACTGGTTGAAGCTTTGGGAATCCCTTTCTATATCTGAGATTTATTCAGGAAGGCAGTCTTTTTTTTTTTTTTTTTTTAATAATATTACCTTTTTATGCTTTGGGAAGTATCTGAAAGATAGTTATCTCCTGACAAAATCTGGCCTTTGTATATATATAGTTCACTTGTTTCTCCAGTTTCTGTTTCAAAAGTTGGAACCAACAAATTTTACTTAGTTTGGGACTTGCTCCCAAGTATTTGTTCAATAATTTATGCCTGTATTTATGAAATCCTTGTGGTGTTAAACATGTTTATCTCGTTCCTCCCTTTCTGCCTCACTTAAAAAAAAAAATTTATTTATTTTTTTGGCTACATTCAGTCTTCATTGCTGCACACTGGCTTTCTCTTGTTGCAGAGAGCTGTGTGTGGGCTTCTCATTGCGGTGGCTTCTCTTGTTGCGGAGCACGGGCTCTAGGCTCCTGGGCTTCAGTAGTTGCAGCATGTGGGCTCAGTAGTTATGGCACACGGGCTCAGTAGTTGTGGCTCGCAGGCTCTAGAGTGCAGGCTCAGTAGTTGTGGCACAAGGGCTTAGTTGCTCCGCAGCATGTGGGATCTTCCCGGACCAAGGCTTGAACCCATGTCCCCTGCCTTGGCAGGTGGATTCTTAACCACTGTGCCACCAGGGAAGTCCCTAACCCTTAATTTTTAAAACTGAGACTCAGGTTAAGTAATTTTCTCATGGTCACGGGGCTAGAAACAGAGCTAGGATTTGCACCCAGCTGGTCTGGCTGCAAAATTCATGCTGTTAACCACTACACTGTCATGAAATAAAAATCTCCTATGGCTCAGTGCTTTACATCTCATGAGAAGATTTTTAAAAGGAGAGGAGTGGGTGGGATCATGCTCAGTAATCAGACTTCCTAGGTCACTTACTGTAGTACCTGAAGTCATGTCTTACACAAGAAATGCTTGTAATGACTGTACTGAATTTCTCCAGTTTGAAAGACACAATTCTAAGCTCTGGTTCCATATCTGTTTCCTCTTTACTGTGTTCTGTCCTAATCATGCCTTAAAAAAAAATCTTCCCATACCACTTCCTAGTGCACTGTATTTTGACTGGATGATGTTTCTGTTTTGCCTCTGTAGGATTGGTTTGTTGTAAACCCAACAACGACCAAAAGCTTTGAGAAGCTGATGAAGATAAAACAGCGGCAGCAAGAAGAAGAAAAGCGGAGGCAGCAGCACAGGAGCCGAAGGTCTCTAAGAAGGCGGCAGCAGCCTGGCATTGAGCTTCCTGAGACAGAGCTGAGTCTTAGAGTAGGGAAGGATCAGAGGAGGAGTCATGAGGAACTGCTCGTGGCAACGTCCTATAAAGAACCAGAGCAGGAGCCAGTGCCAACACAGTTCCAGAAAGTCAAGCCCCCAAAGACGAATCATAAACGAGGAAAGAAATAGGCAGTGAGTGTGAAAGCACTCCTGGGAGAGTGGATGGGATGCTGTGGTCACGGGGACCTGTGTGGAGAGGCCTGAGTCACGGGGGCCAGTGAAGAGAAATGTACTCTTTCAGCTGTTTGTGTAAGGCTGTGGCACTCTCAGCTCCTTCCTCCTGTGTAAATTTCAGTGTTTTCCCTATTGATTCACGTGGACCCTCCACCACCCCCACCCCCACCCCCATCTCCTTTTTGGTAGATTTTCCTGCTATTCTCATTGGAGTCCTCCTGTTTTTCTCTTATCTTGCCCAAAGAGCTCCTCCTTAAGGCCCACTATAGGCCCTTCTTGCCCCGTACAAGACTAAGAAACCTGTTTGATTATCCTTTCCATACGGGGGTGTAGAATGTTCTTGGAAGCTCCATTGATTTCGTAGTCACTCCATCATCTTATAAAACAATTCCAAACTAACTTTTTAAAACCATACTGATTTATCATTTTGTATTTGTGATATAACAAGCCTAGAACCTAGAACTGTTGTCACTCCTTTAATAAGGTTCCTCCGTCTGCTTGGGTGACAGAATTTATGGAGGCTGTTTGTTGTCTCAATATGGTTTTAGGATTGAAAGTGAGAAAATAGATTTAGAATAAAAAAGCTAGACCCTCCAGACACAGGTTTTCCTAGGAAATGCTTTATTTGTCCCAGGTGGCAGTAAGTAACTAGACCCACACACATGACATGCAGCCTTAGGAGGAATGTGTCCCACACATAAAATGACTGGAAAGAAGAAAGTAGCGGCAAAAATAAATACCGCCTCAACTTCCCTGGGTGTGAGGCCTCATCTGTTGCTATGACCAGTGCCCTCCTGCAGCTTGTCTTGCTCCTGAAGTTTTGAGGATTGAGAGAGAAATAAACCCTTTTGCTCCTGATGTTTGACACAGAACCCTAATATTGCTGGTACTCCTGTGAAGATTGGTAGCCAAGGTGCACATTCCTTCTCCCCTGGACTTGACCTGACTTGTTAGTCTGCACTCTGTTAAGTCCTTGTATCTCCCTTTAGCCAAAGTCTGTCTCTTTGAATTTTCTGAGAATATTGTCCTCTACCTTCTTTTTTAGATGTTGTGTTCTGTCCTTTTTATAACCTGAGACTTTGACAACAGGTGTAGATATTTATCTGGAGTTGGAAAGAAAAGTTCTTTTTCTGAACCTTATGCCTACCTGATAGTATCTGTTAGGCTGTTTCTCTTTGAGGCTGGCTTTCCCTGGAGCATTGGTTAGAGCAGCTCTGTTGTCGTGTTCCTGGATTCTCTTCTCCTTTCCCATAAATATTGGTCTTGTGTATTCTTGCCAATTTTTGTGGCTTACGCCACATAAAAAGCCAGGGACCCTTAACCCTAATATGGACCAATACTGCCTTTTCAAATTCTGAAAGGCTGTTACTACTTTTAACTCTGTTCTCTGTGCTCCTCCATATAGCCTTAAAATGTGGGCTTTTGTGAAGACCACTTTCAAACATGGGAGCATTGAAACTTGATTAGGATACTCCCAGAATGGGTAGTTTTGCAACAAGGGAAGGACATGGTCTGTCCACTCGACATTGTCATTAGGCAGTTGCTCCCTTAAAGCCCTTTCCGTCATGAGGATTGTCAGGGAGGAAAATAGAGAAGTTCTGTTAATTTCTGGTGAGTAAGACTTGGGGAATGTTTGGCAATGGCAAGAAAAATAAATGATTCTGTGTTAGAATTATGTTTTCCATTGTTCATTGACTCCAGTGTGCTACCTGTCTCCTTGCTGACACAGTGTCTGGGGAAGATAACCACTAGAGATGGGAATGAGTTTGGAAGAAGTAACACGTACAGTTGTGTCAATAGTTCTTTAGGCCCTGAAATATGCTGGTTCAAATGAATCCACTCATACCTTGCTTTATTGCTCTTCCCTTTACAGATACCGATTTTAATTAAAGTATGTACATTGTTGCTTTAGACATAATGGTATTGCACACTTTAAATAGACTACAATATAATATAAACATACCTTTTATATGCACTGGGAAACTGAAAAATTCATGTGACTTCCTTTATTGTGAAATTTACTTTATTGTGGTGGTCTACACCCAAACCCCCAATAACAGATGTGTGCCTATAATTGGTTTGAGATTAAACTTGTCCAATCTCATCCAGGGCCCTTGCAGGTGATCCTTTTATTTTTCCTATCTGAGCCAGGGATCGGCAGGACTCACTAGAGATGATCCTAAATATATTAATTGAATTTTTAAGTTTTTTAACCAGATTCATTAGAATAATATTTATTGAAGTTGAACGGTATCAGGTCTAGCTAGATTTTGGAGCAGTGTGAACTCCCTGCACTTCGGAATGGACATTGGTACAATCAATTTAAAAACTAATTGGCAGGATCTCTTAAAATTGAAGATATGCCCGGAGACTCAGTAATTTCACTCCTATGGCTATACAAACTACTCCTGGTCAGGTGTTCTACTAGACATCTACAAGAATGATGTTGCAGTCTGATTTCCAGTATGTACTGGAAACATCCTGTACCAGAGACTACTGGCTGTCCAGCAAAATTGGCTTTACCTTGCAGAGTTATAGGATTATAGGAGAAATGGCTAGACTACACTTCCAGCCCTCTAGGCAATTCCCCTGTAGTGATGGGGTAGCCAACTAACTTCTCTCTGGTGGAATGTGAGTACAAGTGATGTGTGTCAATTCCATGCCAGGACTTTTAAGAGAGTGAGTGTACCTCCATGCTTGCTTTCCCCTTCTTCTGGCTAGATGCAGTTGATAAGGCAGCTCTAGGGCAGGTAGACCATAACATGGAAGATATCGATTCCCTGAATGACCCCAAGGAAGACTGTTTGGCAATCAGGATGATCTATCTATCTGAGACTATTGTATGAGCAAAAAATAAATGTCTTTTCTTTGAGTCATGATATAATCTTGGGTCTCTTCCTGAGCCTAGTCTCTTACATAACCTAGTTGTCCATTATCAGGAGAAAATGGGTAAGTTGTGGTAGTCATCCTGAGGAATACTATACAGCTGTCAAAAGAACCAGGTCTTCTTTTTTAAAAAAATTAGATATGTTTAATAGCAGGTTTTAAAGCACTTTTCCCCTCACATCTCTTTAAAACAACTGATTCATTCAACCAAGAGACACAGAAAACCTTTACGTGACTCAGTAGGTAAGTCATTGGGGGAGAGGATCTGGGTCTCTGCATGCCACTCGAGGTAATGGATTTCTTCGTAAGGCAACGGGGACAGCTAGGGGAGTGTCAGGTGGGGGGTTATACCACCAGGTGTGAACTGAGATGATGGATGGGGCTGCCCCTCTGCAGCACCATGCAGGACGGGCTGGATTTTCCATTTCAGTCAGGTAACCTTACCCCTTTAACACTATCCCAAGAACCAGGTCTTCTTGTATCATCATGAATACAGCTCCAAAATAAAGTCTGGGAAAAGCAAGTTATAGAATACATCAAGAGTCCCATCTGTGGAAGGTTTAAAAACATGGAAAAACAATGCTCTATTTATGGATATATAGAAATAAAAGTATATAGACTATATAAATATAGTACCTATAAATATATTTTAATAAACTATAAAAAAGAGCAGAAAAACATGCACAGGCGTGATAAACATCAACTTTAGATAATGCTTCTGGGATCCAAAGGGACAAGTGAATGGTAAGTTCTTATTTTTTAAATGGACAGTGAGGTTTTTTTTTTTTTTTTTTTTTTTTGTGGTAGGCGGGCCTCTCACTGTTGTGGTCTCTCCCTCTGTGGAGCACAGGCTCCGGACGCGCAGGCTCAGCAGCCATGGCTCACGGGCCCAGCCGCTCCGCGGCATGTGGGATCTTCGCGGACCGGGGCACGAACCCGCGTCCCCTGCATCGGCAGGCGGACTCCCAACCACTGCGCCACCAGGGAAGCCCTGGACAGTGAGTTTTATACTTTGCTATATTTTTTGCTATGTCTGAAATTCATTTTTTTTTTTTTTTTTGCAGTACGTGGGCCTCACTGCTGTGGCTTCTCCCGCTGCGGAGCACAGGCTCCGGACGCACAGGCTCAGCGGCCATGGCTCACAGGCCCAGCCGCTCTGCCGCATGTGGGATCCTCTCGGACCGGGGCACGAACCCGTGTCCCCTGCATAGGCAGGCAGACTCCCAACCACTGCGCCACCAGGGAAACCCTGAAATTCTTCATTTTAAACATCAGTTCAGGCACTTCCCTGGTGGTCCAGTGGTTAAGACTCTGTGCTTCCACAGCAGGGGGCATGGGTTCCATCCCTGGTCTGGGAAGAAAGATCCTGCAAGCCGCATGTTGTGGCCAAAAAGAAAAAGTTCACACAAACAAGAAAGAAAAAATACTCTGCCCACCTCCTTCTTCAAAAGGAACAGTTTAGAAATTTTACTTCTGCTTCCTCTTCCCCTCGCACTAAGACTCAGCTCTCCCCCATGTCTTCTGTTCACCTCCACGTTTGCCATTCCATTCCGAACAGTCATCACCTCTTGCCTTTTCAAGAGCTTCCTGACTGGATTCCTTCAGCTTTTCACTGGCTTGGCACACTCTGCATACTGCTGTAGTGAGTTTTTATACTGTAAATCAACCTCGTTCACTTGCTTAAGGCCTAGTGATTTCCCAATGCACTTAGAATAAAAGTCATCTCCTTTACCTGGTCCTACAAGGCCTGCGTGCTCTATTAACCTTTTTAGCCTCATCTGCCTCTGCTCTGTCCGTGTTTGCTGCAATTCCCCAACTACACTTAGCCACACGGACTCTTCTGTTCCTTAATCCTCCTGAACTCCTTCCCATCTTAAGGCCTTTGCATTCACTGTTCCCTCTCTCTGGAATGTCTTCTTCCCCAATTTTTGTACACGAGGCTTCATGTCATCGTTCAAGTCTAAACCTAAATTTCACCTCAGAGGTCTTTTCCATCTAAATGCACTGTGTGTAACATCACCCTGTCCTTTCCAGCATAGGAAAGCAGACAAAAAAGAGACTGAGATCCTAGTTGGCCAGCCTACTGCTGGCTTGCTGACGGGAATTTCTAAGGGCCTTTATCAACAGGAGTCCCCACCCCCTGGGCTGCAGAGCGGTCCATGGCCTGTTAGGAACTGGGCCGCACAGCAGGTGAGCAGCGAAGCTTCCTCTGCCGCTGCCCATCGCTTCCCATCGCTCACATTACCGCCTGAACTCTCCCCTCCACCCCCCAACCCCACCCCCGTCCGTGGAAAAACTGTCTTCCACGAAACCGGTCCCTCATGCCGAAAAGGTTGGTGACCACTGCTTTATCAGATGACTCACCCTTTAAGGACTTCAAGCCCTCAGAGGCCTCACAAAGGGACAGCCAGAAGCAGTACACCAGATCAGATCCATTATCTGGGATGAGGAGTTCAAAATAAACTGAGACAGGGTGGAAGTTATTCACTCCTAAATTAATTCATCGGGACAGCACTGGCAGGAGGGGGAATTAACAGCAGAATAATATTACCCATCCCTCTTGCTTTCCAGCTTCTTATCCTTAGTTTTATGTCTTCCTGTGGTTTTTGCATCGACAGAGAATAACGGTTTCGAATGCGTCTTGGATACCATGTTTTTAAACAGGCTCTCTGTATTTTCAGCTCCACTGAATAGAACTATTCAGGTTAAGGCAACTGTGTGCTACCTAACATTCTACTTTGTGCACTAAAACTGCATTTTCATTATGTGCACACTAGTATGAAGAAGACATGCAGAATTGGCAAGATGTGAGAAGAGAGGTAAGTAGAAGGTACATTACATTGGAAAAATAATGAAATCAATGGGTATATTATAATCTGAGTGTATTTTCAATAACAACAAAATTTTAAGAACTGAGACATTACACATTTAACAGAAAAGTTGTTAAAGCTAGAAGTTAAGGCACATTGAGGCAGAATCCTTTCCTGAATCTAATTGTACAAGAATTCATTTTACATATGAATAAAACTGAAATCTGGGAAAACCATTATGAACTTTTACATCACTGACAACTTCTTGAAAACACTAAGTTGTTTCTGTTTTTCCATAAAGGAGCAACATTAAAATATAAGGCTATATTTCTGTACCAGGATTCAGCATTCAAAGAAATCCCTGGTCTAACCATCAGTATGTCCTAGGTGCCAAAAATATAACTACCCTAAAAGTTTATATTAATTTAAAATACTATTCCTAGTTCTACCGAAGGGGCATAAATAGGGTACACAAGAATAACGAAACGCATTTCAAGGACTAGGAAGTGCTTATGCAGTAATAACGTAATAAGTGAGCTAAAGTGCTCACTCTATCGAAACTTCAGTCATCTTTGTCATCTTAGAAATTGAGGATGTTGCCTGGGAAAGAGATGGCAAAAGCCTCTTTAGAAAGTTCTCCAAATACATGAAAATTTTCTTTTGATACCTTTTCCTAAAACAGGCAGAAGCACTCAGTCACCTCATTCAGGCTAGAGGTATTTCTCCACAGAAAACTGACCAGGTATACATACCCTCTATCTTCTCTTCCCTTCACACAGTTTACACAAAGCAAAAATGGTATGTGCTGAGCATCAGACAGAAGGTTACTCTACCTAAGGCTTATTACACTTGCTGTTAAGAGTTTTTCAATCATGAGAAAACTGTAGAAGCAGCTACCTGATCACCAGCACAAACTTTACAAAGAGCTTAAAAGCACTGTGTGCTAAGGTGGCCAAAGAAGTGAGGATACATGGACACTGGTTGTTTACAGAGCAGAAAGCAGAATATAACAATCTGAAATGCTATTCTTCAGGGGGCTTTTTCTATAAAGAAACCTAACTTAGCTAGGTGAAACACACCACACAACTATTTTCCTGTCACTTCCTCAAGGTGGTTTTCTTGAGGTAGTTTCACATCTGGGTTTTTGGCAAACGGTACTGAGTTACCTGGAGGTGTGAGGAACAGCCCATTTATTACCAAGAGCTAATTAAAGAAAAACCTAACTTTAAGGAAAGCCAGTCCCACAGATAATCTAGCAGTACTGCTGGAGAAAAGCACCTAATCCTTCACACTAACACATCATGATGGATATTTAACCACAGCACCCTGAGATCCCAAAGCCTTCCTAACCTGGTTTATGTTACGTAGCACCTAAGAACACTTGCTCCATTCCTGACTTCGTGTTATTTTAGGAATTACTTTGGATGCGTCCTTGATTTGGTGACTAGGGCAGGATTCAGTGTGGTCTTTGGAGCACCTTGTCCTTTTGGGCACGGATTACGCCTTTCTTGCAGCCGTTGCCTCCCCCGGCTTAAGCACTCTAGGTACCACTGCTCCTGCTGCAGCTGCTGCTGCTTCTTTTTTAAACGGCTGTGAGTAGCCTCCAACTTCTGGCATTTCTGAATTAGCTGTGGTAGTTCCTTCTGTAACTGCTGGTGCTGTCTGTCGATGCTACTGTGGAACTCGGAAGTGTACTGCTTTGCTGCCCTCTCCAAGGCCTCGTTCTTGCTGTTCACCTCCTTTGTTGGTCTCTTTCCCAACTGCCTTGCATCTAGCTCACTCAGTTGTGCCTTCAGTAATGCTTTATCCTGGAAGAACTGGACCAGCATGGCCTGTTTCTTTGCAGCTGTCTCAGCGTGGGTTTTCCTTATCTCCTGCTGTAGTGTCTGAATTTCTTTCTCCCGTTTCTCCTTTACTATCGAAACGTCCTTCATTGCCTCCAACTGCTTATTCAACTTGCATAGGATATTTTCTTTCTGCAAGAGCTCTGTTTTAAGCGCTGTATTTTTTTCCGCATATTTGGAGGTTAATTCTTGTCTCCTTTGTTCAATCTGCCCACTTTGTTGTAAATAGTCGTTCCACAGCTTCTCGGTTCGCTGTCTAGACCATTCTGTTCGCTTGGTCAGGTATTCCAGAAAGAACTGGTTTTCCTCCTCGACACGTAAGTTTTCTGCCAGCAGCTGCCTGTTTTCCTCCACTAACGGTTCTAGTCGGATTTGAGTTTCTTTGATTTGCTTGTCTAGCTTCATCATTTCCACTACTGCCTTCTTTTTAAACCTCTTCTCTGCCTTTGTTAGCTTCTCTGGCTTGAGAAAACTACTTATGAAACTAAGATCCGGTTGAAGGGAATTACTGGAGTCCTCAGCCAACCTGAAGGAAGAACAAGAGAGACATCCCCCCATGTTTTTCATGAAAAATTAAGAAATAATTTTAAAAATGCACACGTACTTTAATTCATATCCCAACTATTTGGGAGCACCTACGATGTTCCTCACACAAGGCACGGGGGACAGAGCTATGGGTAAAGACGAGGGGGTGTAGTTTACAACTGACAATATGCCATCTCTGCAACCCTGCGAGGTAGTATTTCGAGGGTAAAGAGGGGAAAACAGGTTCAGAGAACTGAAGTGACTTGGCCACGATGCACACCGCCAGCGGGTGGCAGAGCCTGGGTGTAAAACCCAGATCTCACGGCTTACTGAACACTACAGCTGCTCCAAAGGGGCACCGCTGCCAACTGGGCGGTCGGGAGTAGGAGTGTATACTTGGCTCGGCTCTTTCACCACCTTTCCGGGTACCGAGGGCGCCTGGGTAGAGAGAAGCGCCCCCTCAGTACCTACTTGACAAACTTGGCAACCAAACGTTCCTCCCCAAAGTCACGGTGCAACTTTGCGGAGGCCGCCAGGGACACAGCCCTACGGTCGGGGGCTAGCGACACGCGGAAACGGCGTCCCCGTGCGGAGGGTTTATCCAGTTTCTCCGGGGTGGTCTCCGCGGCTCTTGGCGCGGCCCAGCAACTCCGGCGCTCGCATCCCGCCTGGGTCCCGGCACGTCCAGCCCTGAGCCGCTTAACCTCCTCGGCTGCCGGACGAGCCCTAGCGGCCGGTTCTCCGGCGGCTCGGTTCCCCGCTCTCGGGGGGCCGACAGGAAAAGGCACTCTCTTCACTTTCGTAGTGTGGGAGCCCGGGGGTCCCTTGTCGTCCTGCCCGCCCGGGGTCCAGAGCTTTGCCCTTCCCAGGCCCTGCCCGACGACGGTGAGCGGCTCTTTAGGTGGCCTACTCCAGTCGTCCTCCCAGTGCCTCCACTTCCTCGCCTCTGTCCCTCGTTGGGGCCCCATCCGGGTCAGGACGGACAGAGCTAAGGCGCACGCCTAGCCCCTTGGCCCTGCCTTCTCTGGTCAGTGTGGTTCGGTTCGGTTTGGTTTGCTCCGTTCTAGTCTCATTCAGAGTTCCGAACATCGCGGGAGCCACTCTAGCGACGAGCGTCTCTATGGTCGAGTGGGCGGAGCCAGGAGCAAGATGGCCGCGCTCGCAGCTGACCCGGAGCCGCAAGCTTCCGGGGGTCCCCGGCCCCCAGTGTGTCTGTTGGTGTTGGGAATGGCGGGGTCTGGGAAAACCACCTTTGTACAGGTGATTTACACGGCGCGGGCGTAGTAGGAGCGCGCGAGAAGTTGTCTGTGACAGGCGTAAGGCCAGGGGAGAAAGGGAGGTCTCTCTGGGGAGTTGGAGGGTACCGGCGCCTGGCTTTCAGGGACTTGCCAGCAACTCCTGTTTCTTCCTCCGCGAAGCCGTCTCAGATCCTAGCCTGGGTTCATTCAGCCTCTCTTCTGCGCACCCTCAGTGCCTATTTGTGACGACCGTACTTGGTATTGGAATTGCTTTGCTAGTGCCAACTCCTCGAAGGCAGAGGCTTAACAAGTAATTCTGGCTGTTAATAGAGTGCTTGCACACAGGCTTTCGGTGTAGATTCCTAAATAATTCCTGCTGGGGTGCCTACCATGTTTCAGGCACTGGGGATATAGCGGAAATGACAAGATTCCCGCTTAAATGGAGCTAATGTTTTTTGTGGGGGAGATAGAAACCCCCGCTCCCCGCTACCCCCCAAGTCAATAAGTGATGGAGTGTAGAGGAGGCTCTGTTGGATGTGTGATGAAGAAAGGTAGCATTTCAACTGAGAGTGAATGTTGGAGGTGGAGATCAGAAACGAATATTTAAGGTAGAGGGAAATGGAAGTGCAGAATTCTGGTAAATTGGATTAAGGGGTGGAAGTTCTCTCTTTTTCCTTTATCATGCCTCTTGGTCTCAGTCCATCCTTCTCCCCATATGTCTGCAGAGGCTCACAGGATATCTGCATAGTCAAGGGTGTCCACCTTATGTGATCAACCTGGACCCAGCTGTGCATGAAGTTCCCTTTCCTGCCAATATTGGTGAGTAAACTGTGCCAGAACTTGTGTGAAGTTTCTCAGACAGTGGAAAGCTGTCAGCCTACCTTATGAGTCTTCAATGCTTCCATTTTTAATGTTTTCTAAACTGCCTAATTTCATTTCCCTTGGATTTGCTAGCATCCTGAAACAGGCTTCTTCCTGATTCCCTTTTTCTCTTTGTTTACTCCTTCCCTCTTCCTAAATTTCCTTTTTTTCCTTACCACTACCATTCTCTCTACCTCTTTTGACCCAAGGGTGTCAGACTATGGTTCTTTGGGAAAATGAAGTGACAGAAAGTCAGTCCTCTGGCTTTTAAGCCGTAAACCCTTCAGCAGGCTCTGTTACATAAACTTTGTTTATATAGTTTTTTTTTTTTTTCTTCAAGTTAAGAGCATGTGGGATTTGTGCAGAGTTTGCTTACTCATCTGTAGGAATCTTGCAAAGTTACATGGGAAAATGTGTATATATGCCTGTGTGCATTGTCTTGGAGAGGGGTTCCTTCCCTCTTATCATCAGACTTGTAGAGGAGTCCCTGACTACTGTATAAAAACGATGAAGAATGGATGGGATCCAGTGTCCTGATTCTTGATAGGATCTAGGCTTCCTGATTTTCAGACTATTCCTTGATGTTAGTCTTTTCCCTCCTGGTCTCTTTTTAATCCTATTAAGCTTGTATTCCAAACATACTAATTAAGGAAGATCTTGTATTAAGAAGCAGAAATCATTGTGGGAAGAATTTTGAAAAACAAAATTTCCATCTTTTCACTTAAAGGCTGGATCTCTAATAGTTGATGGGATATAGGTCTACTGACTGCTGTATAGGTTTAGTTAGATATTACTGGACAGACCAGTTTCCTTTTTATTTAAAATTCCATCCAAATAATTTTTTTTCTAGTTTTATTGAGATAATTGACATATAGCATTATATTTGATTAAGTTGTATAGCATAATGATTTGATTTACAAACCCATGAAATGATTACTATGAGTAAGTTTAGTGAACATCTATCATTTCATATAGATACAAAATTAAAGAAATAGAGAAAAATTTTTTTCCTTGTTATGAGAACTCTCAACTTTCACATATAACGTGTAGCAGTGCTCATTACATTTATAATGTTGTATATTACATCCGTAGTATTTATTCACTGGAAGTTAGTACCTTTTGACTACCTTCATCCAATTGTCCCTCCCTCCACACCCTCTTGAAATACATGTACATTTCAAAATGATCACTGTGATGAGTCTAGTTAATATCTGTCACCATACAACGGTATTATATAATTTTTGACTGTATTCCCCACACTGTACATCTCACCCCATGACTCATTTATTTTGTAACTGAAAATTTGTATCTCTTAATCTCCATCACCTATTTCTCTCCCCACCCATCCACTTCCCAAGTTAATGCCTTTATAAAAATGTTATCTGCATTACCTTTATTACCAGTAAGCAAGGAGTAAGAAATAAACCTTTTTTCTTGATTTAGCTCCCTTTTTCTATGTGTATGGTCACTGAGAAGGTATTTAAGTTGTATAAAACTTTTCTCTTTGTCTCAGACATCCCTACCATAACTTGAGAGCTCCTCGCCTAACATTCTTCTTGGGTTACTTGGCAGTTGTCCTTGGCCAGTGTGAAGCTGGAGAAATTACTAGAAGACATTGCTGACAGTAGAAGCCTCGAAAGCTAGTTTCAGTTTCTTGCTGGGAGGGAAGGTACTTGCAGGGTACCTTTTGTCCTCCTAGTCTCTTCCTGAACTTGCTTCTTTTGCTGTTGCAATTCAGTGATCTTAGCTTGAAAATTTAGAAAACAGATTTGAAAAGTACCTTGGATGCTAAGAGAGAAACTGATTTGTTTGCTCAGAGGAAGCAGAGATGACTTGAGAGGTCTGTTGGCTTAGATATTATAGGTGGAGAGCCTCAAACTGTATTGCTTCTTACATGTTAAATTCCATTTTATTCTCTCTTTTTTTCCCTCCAGATATTCGTGACACTGTGAAGTATAAAGAAGTCATGAAACAGTATCCTTCTGCACATCTGCTTTGGTTGTTGGCTCATCCCTGGCTACTTACTGTGTGTATTGTGTAGCTTTGAAAAAGTGTTTGTGCCTTCCCTTGTGAAATATACTAGCAAAAGCATTCGATTGCTTTCAGGTAATTTTATGAAGAGGAGGGAAGATGAATGTGGGGAGAAGCATTGTAGGTGATTAGAAATCCTATTTCAGCTTGTGAGTTCCGTTTTCTGCCTTTGTCCCGAACTGCAGGCTGGCTGTTGTAATTAGCACAGAGAAGGAGAGGCTAGCTGGTGGCGTGCCTGGGTCCCACAAGGTAGTATCGCCATCCCCTTAGACTGGGAAGCTCAAAGATTAGTAAGATCAGCTCTTAGTACATTGCTGTGTGAAATGTGTACTTTCCCTATAGTTAAGTCTAGGTAGGAAGACTAATTCTAATCCTCAGGTGGCTTGATGAGTGAGGATCAGAGCAAAGAGTGGTATATAAATGATCTTCATGGCTAATGCCATCAGGCTGTCAATGCCTGATACATCTGTCTGTTCCATTTTGGCCCCATTTCGCCTGGCCATTTCTAAAGGATGAATGAGGTAGACATCGATGGTGAATGTTTCCCTTTGAGGTTAAGATTGTGTGATACATACTAGTCAACTGAACACTAATGTTATGCTGTTTTTGCGAGGGATTGTCTAGATAATAAACTTTATCATCTAAATTGATCTATAAGCTATTTAAATCCTCAACTTGGTGTCTAGGTATGGACTTGGACCCAATGGTGGCATAGTGACCTCACTCAATCTCTTTGCTACCAGATTTGATCAGGTATGTCTGTCTCTATTTACATAGACATGGCTGTGTCAAAACCTGTGACTCTTAAATGCCTTAGCTTGATCACACTGGGAAAGGAGTGCAATCAACCTCAATGTCAATACAGAATATAAGGAGGCATTTTGGTGGACAAAGAAGTAGGCTATGAGAGGATAATCAACGTGGTGAGAGACTTCACATTGAATGTTTTGGCGGACAATAAAACAAAGACCTAAGAGACCTGGGTTCTCTTCTTGATCTGTTATTGGCTTGCAGTGTTACCCTGAGGATGGGGCGGAGGGTTGTGGAGTGGGATGGACTACCAGGCAGGGAATGGGACAATTATGGGGCTTTTCACTTATGACAAATTGTTGTCATCTGTCATGTTTTCTCTGTCACATTCCACTTCCTTAAGAGTGTTTGGCAATCACTGATTTTTACGCCGGTTTCACTCCATGATTCAGGCTGTTAACGCTTTACTGAAGCACCAAGAGAGAGACTTGGCAGTGACAGATTCAGCTCCTTAGGCCTTGCCCTGTGCTCCAGGGTGTTGTGGTAACAGCAGGTGTGGCTATGTTTCTTTGGCTCCATGAGCACGTTAGTTGGTGTCCTCAGACAGAGAACATAGAGATTCAGTCGTTAATGGTGCCTGCGAGGTGAGCCACTCTCGAGAGGGCCCTGTGATTTTTTTTGTTGAACTTGGATTCTGTTGTAATTGGCGTCTTTTTCTTTTAGGTGATGAAATTTATTGAGAAGGCCCAGAACATGTCTAAGTAAGTGATTTCAGTCTAATGCCTATTTATTACTCTGTAGTTGACATGTTTCTAGGTTTTTTAAGGATTTTGGGTTCCTACAAGTTCTGAGAGGGTGTACTTTGAGATGAAACCATGATAAGTGAAAAAATTGTTGGCAAGAAGACAATCATTAAGATGCTGTACATGGTTGGGGACTAAGATCCCACAAGCCATGGCGTGGCCAAAAAAAAGCGACAAGATGCTCTACAGTGTAGAGCTCAGTTTAATAGTAGCCCACCCCCAATCACTTTGGTATATGTTCCCAGCTTCTTAGGAGGTATTTTGAGAATTTGAGTCCACATTCACTTGTCCACTTGCCTTCTCTTGCTTGTTGGCATTAAAGTCTATGAGATACCTTTCTAATCCTTGTTTAAATTAATATAATTTACATGATTCAGAGGGAATATTTTTTAATTTAAAAAGTATCAAAATATAAAATAGGAGATTCTTATTATCATTACCCACAATGAACTGTTGTTAAATTTTTAATAGGTTTGCTTTTTTAAAAGAAAGGAAGATAATTTATTATTTTTGTAAAAAGGATATAGGCTTATTACTGTAAATAATTCCTACCATGCATAGTATTTAAAAGATGAAACTATCACCCTTCTTGTCACTAGAAATAGCTGTCATTATTATCATTATTGCTATCAGTGACTGTCATCCCAAGCGTTTCTATTCGTGTGTACATAGGTAGAAGGATGGATGCATAAGGTGTTTTTACAAAAATAGGATCATACTAGAGTAGATTTTTAAAGTAACAGCTTTATTGCAATATGAATTCACAGACCATAAAGTGCACTCTTTTAAAGTATACAGTTTAGTGGTTTTTAGTATATTCACAAAGTTGTGCATTGACCAGAAGTACCTAATTTCAGGGACTTCTCTGGTGGTCCAGTGGTAAAGAATCTGCCATACAATGCAGGGGACTCGGGTTTGATCCCTGGTCAGGGAACTAAGATCCCACATGCCACGGGGCAACTAAGCTCACGAGCCACAACTACTGAGCTCTTGTGCCTCAACTAGAGAGCCCGCATGCCGCAAACTACAGAGCCTGCGCCACAACTAGAGAAGAGAAAACCCATTCGCGACGGCTAGAGAGAATCCCGCGTGCCACAAACTACAGAGCCTGCACCACAACTAGAGAAGAGAAAACCTGTTCGCCATGGCTAGAGAGAATCCTGCGTGCCACAACGAAAAATCCCTCATGCCTCAACGAAGATCCCGTGGTGCTGCAACTAAGACCTGGCACAGCCAAAAATAAATAAATAAAAAATAAATCTTAAAAAAAAAAAAAAAAGAGCTACCTAATTTCAGAACATTTTCATCTCCAAAAGAAACCCCATACTCATTAGCAGTCACTCTTCCCCATTCCTCCAAGCTCCTGCAGGCTTCACGCACCATTTTACATTCTCACCAGCAATGTATGGAGGGTTCCATTTTCTGTACATCTTGGTCACTACTTGTAATTGTTTTTGTCTTAATAAATTTATTTATTTATTTATTTTTTGGCTGCGTTGGGTCTTTGTTGCTATGTACAGGCTTTCTCTAGTTGCGGCATGTGGGCTTCTCACTGCACTTGCTTCTCTTTGTTGCAGAGCACAGGCTCTAGGCACACGGGCTGCAGTTGTTGTGGCATGTAGGCTCAGTAGTTGTGGCTCACAGGCTCTGGAGCTCAGGCTCAGTAGTTGTGGTGCACGGGCTTAGTTGCTCCCCAGCATGTGGGATCTTCCCAGACCAGGGCTTGAACCCGTGTCCCCGGCATTGGCAGGCAGATTCTTAACCACTGCACCACCAGGAAGTCCAGATGTTGAGCATCTTTTAGTGTACTTCTTGGCCATTGGTATATATTTGGAGAAATGTCTATTCAAATTTTTTGCCTTTTTAAAAAGTTTCAGGTACGCATTATAATTTAACGTGTACACTGCAAAGTGATCACCCCCTAAAAGTCCAGTTACCATCTGTCACCATACAGTCGATCCCCTTCACCCCTTTTGCCCACTCACAACCCCTTTTTCCTCTGGTAACCACTGATTTGTTCTCTGTATCTGTGAGCTTGCTTTTGGTTGGTTGGTTTCCTTCCCTTCCCCTTCCCTTTCCCTTCACTTTCTCTCCCCTTTCCCTTACCCTCCCTCCCTCCCTTCCTTCTTTCCTTCCTCCAGATTATTCCACATGTGAGTGAAATCATATGGCAGTTGTCTTTTTCCTTCTGACTTACTTTACTTAGCATAATACCCTCATGTTGTTCATCCATGTTGTCACAAATGACAAGATTTCAGTCTTTTTTATGGTTGAATAGTATTCCACTGTGTATATACCACAGCTTCTTTATCCATTCATCCGTTGGTGGACACTTTTGTTGCTTCCATATCTTGGCTATTGTACATAATGCTGCAATGAACATAAGGGTGCATATATTTTTTCTATTTAGTGTTTTTATATTTTTGGGATAAATACCCAGAAGTGGAATCACTGGATCATATGGTTAGCTCTATCCTTCATTTTTTGAGGAATCTTTCTACTGTTTTTCATAGTAGCTGCACCAGTTTATATTCCCACCAACAGTTTACGAGGGTTTCCTCTTCTGTACATCCTTTTCAGCACTTGTTATCTGTTTGATAAGAGCCATTCTAACAGGTGTGAGGTGATACTCCATTGTGGTTTTGATTTGCATTTCCCTAATAATTAGTGATGCTGAACATCTTTTCATGTGCCTTTTGGCCATCTGTGTGTCTTTGGAGAAATGTCTGCGTAACCGGATCCTCTGCCCATTTTTGAATCGAGTTGTTTGTTATGGGGTTGTATGTGTTCTTTATATATTTTGGATACCAATCCCTAATCAGAGATATGATTTGCAATTTCTGCTGTTCAGTAGCTTGCCTTTTAGTTTTTTGTTTTTGGCAATGCCCGGCAGCTTGCAGGATCTTAGTTCCCCGACCAGGGATTAAAGCTGGGCCACTGTGGTGAAAGTGCTGAGTCCTAACCAGTGGACCACCTGGGAATTCCCGCCTTTTAGTTTTGATGATGTTTTCCTTTGCTGTGCAGAAGCTTTTTAGTTTGATGTAGTCTCATTTGTTTATTATTGCTTTTGATTTCCTTGCCTTTGGAGTCAGATCCACAGAAACTTCACTAAGACAGATGTCAGTGAGGTTACTGCCAGTGTTTGCCTCCAGGAATTTATTTAATGTTTTCAGGTGTTACATTCAAGTCTTTCATCCATTTTGAGTTAATTTTTGTGTATGGAGTGGTCTAGTTTCATTCTCTTGCATGTGACTGTTTTTCCCAACACCATTTCTTGAAGAGACTTTCCTTTCTCCATTGTATGTTCTTGGCTCCTTTGTTGTCAATTAATTGTCCATGTATGTGTGGATCTTTGCTTTTTTAAAAACAGCTTTATTGAGATATAGTTCATAGGCCATACAATTTACCCATTTAAATTGTACAATTCTGTGGCTTTTAGTGTAGTTACAGAATTATATAGCCATCATCACAATCAATTTTAGAACATTTCATCCCCTCAAGAAGAGACCCTCTTCTTTAGTTATCACTTTCTTATTCTTTTTCTCCCTCCCTCCATTTTCCTCCAACCCCACCCCTAAGTAACCAGATGGTTTCCCAAGAGATTTACACTCTGGTTTTGCTTATCTCTCATTTTTAATGCAGTGTGTTTCTAAAACTGTCAGTTTTCTCTGTGATCATTTGCAGCAGTGATGTATTGCTGCTCCTGCCAATGAGCCTGAATACTGGACATTGAACCAAACCCAGGGGAATGTGGTATGCACTTTAAGGGCAATGGGAAGAAGTGAGACTTGGCAGTGTGAAGAGGTTATTTCAGTCTTGAGTGACCAGACGTTAATGTTTTGTGGGATGGAATATCTTTCAGAATGCATAAGTAAAAACTTCTTTAATGGTCTTTTTTGACACAGGTATGTCCTGATTGACACACCTGGACAGATTGAGGTATTCACCTGGTCAGCTTCTGGGACAATCATCACTGAGGCCCTGGTGAGTATTCTAGGACTTGTTACTCAGGGTAAGTAGAGAGCCAGACAAGAAAAGCTTCTTATTGCTTGGGATCTTACGTGGGATAGAGTCATAGAGCTCTGCACACCTGCCTAAAGTGGTTCTTCTTTGCCACAGAAGGTAGGAGAAGAGTTTGGGGACAGTTCAAGAACCCTCTGACTAAAGCTTTGATTATTTTGTGGCTTTAGGCATCCTCGTTTCCAACGATTGTCATTTATGTAATGGACACATCTCGAAGTATCAACCCAGTGACCTTCATGTCCAATATGCTCTATGCCTGCAG
Organism: Kogia breviceps; assembly: GCF_026419965.1. Classification (NCBI taxonomy): domain Eukaryota; kingdom Metazoa; phylum Chordata; class Mammalia; order Artiodactyla; family Physeteridae; genus Kogia; species Kogia breviceps. Next base: position 82,328,522 of record NC_081320.1, on the reverse strand, counting down.
GTAATGCGTTACTGTTGGGCATAGTATTATGTCAAGGTATGAAGTCTCCACTTCTTCTCCATCATTTTTGAGTCCTGAGTGCTTACCCCTAGGTTTTCATTCAGGCTTGCCACTCACTTTAGTGGCTCTGGGTTAGGGAGGGGCTCTGGGTTAGGGTGGGAAAAGAAGCCCATATACTGTTGGCATTCTCTATCAGCCACTTCTCATCTTCCTCCCTTGCTTGTTACAGAATAGGTGATGAACGAATATGAACCTTCTGGCAGTTGCCCCAAGTTGAATGAAATCCAATTCTGAATAGAATAGAGCCCCTGGTCTAAATGCCTTTCTTCTGTGTTGTGATAGGAAGAGTGAAATTATAACATGAGGAGAGACTGAATAAAAAGATCCATCCGTGATTCTAAATGCACGTGTTAAGTGTGGTGCCATTAGGAGAGGAAGGACATGCCTCACTAGGCTATATTAGTGCATTAGACCTAGGAGCAAGGTGGACCATTATTAATGCTGAATTTTATTTTGGGGGTATGCAAAAACAATCACCCCGATTTGTCTCTTCTGTTATGACTAGGGATGTCCCTTCCTGTTAAACACAAGAAATCCTAGTCCAAATAGAAATCTGATGTTTGATAGCATGATTTTGTCTTCATATTAATTGTTTAAAAGACAGTTAATTTGGTGAAACACACACACACACACACACACACACACACACACACAGACACACACACACACCCAGGATCAGTACCAAAGCATTATTACTCTGAGAAAAGGAGAGAGTGTGTATGTGTGTTGTTTGCTTGATGGTAGTGGTGGTTTCATGCTTGGGAGGGGAGAATATGTGAGTGCTGTGTAAGAATGGATACCTGAATTTAGAGTCTGAAACCATCTCCCTTTTTATTACTCAGTTCCATCAGATAACAGGCAAGCAGGCGCTTAAGTGCTTTTACTAATAATGCCTCAATGTTTGATTTTCAGCATCTTGTACAAAACCAAGCTGCCTTTTATTGTGGTCATGAATAAAGTAAGTGGATTCTTCCTGTTGTGACTGAATATTTCTTTTTCATCAGAACCTTGTGTTTGGGTAGGTGAGAAGGATTATTTCAGATGCTGGAGAGCAGATTTAAGCTAACCTGAAGCAAAGTCATGAGCACTTCTAGGAAATGGATTCAATCAAATTGAATGAATATATATCGCTGATTCTTTTCCAAAGTATTTTTAGGCTAGATAGAGTAGCCCTTGGTCCACAGCGTATGGGTTATCCCTTAGGATCGGGACTATGTAAATGGGGGAAGGACTGCTAGTCTATTGGAAGTGGCAGTTAAACAAAACCAAAACTTCTCTGTTGTTGGCTAGGATGCAAGAGACTATGTACTTGACTTCAGAGCCTGGAGGGTGCTGGCCTCCACTGTGGCCATGGTCACGTGGCAGTGGATAGTGAAGGGTCTGTTCTAACCTGGAATATACAGATCTTCATTTAATTATTTATACTGCACAGCAGTCTTGGCTCTTTGTGATTTGTTGCAGTGGAGGAGGAAATGGGGGAAGCAGAGAAAGAAAATACATGAATTATTGCTCTTTGCTGTCAGTACTTAATTTAAAAAATTTTTTTTGCCATTGTTTGATGTCTGACCTCATCTCTGGTTGCTGATAGTTGACTTCTGTCTGGTACAGACTGACATCATTGATCACAGCTTTGCAGTGGAATGGATGCAGGATTTTGAGGCTTTCCAAGATGCCTTGAATCAAGAGACTACATACGTCAGTAACCTGACTCGTTCAATGAGCCTGGTGTTAGATGAGTTTTACAGCTCCCTCCGGGTAAACTTTCTCTCTTGCTTATGCTGTTGGTCTCTCCAGATAACCTCATAACCCAAAGGGCTGGCTTTGAACCTATTTTGGAATGGAAGTTCATTACCTTCTGAAAAGTAATTTTTAAGGCATAGCTTATTAAAAACTGGAGACTTAAAAGAGAAATATGATAGGGACCCTACCCTCAGAGAGTTTATGGTCTAGTTAGGAGAGAAGGCTAAACGCAGAGTTGAAACATGATGTATTGTAGTAACTTATGTTGTGATATCTTAAGAAAGATTAAAAGTTGGGCCTGATAGTGGTGAGGGGGTAGATCACTTTTGAAATGAGAGATTTTTTGAGGATATAGCCAATATAGGTGTGCTTTGAAGGATGGGTAAGATTTGTATAAGCAAAAGTGGGCGTGGGTAGCAGCAAGTATGTTAATTGCCCAAGTGAAGACGTTGAGATACTAATTTTTATAGAGAACAGACTGTGGTTTGATTTGATAGGGAATAGATGAACTGCTGCTTGTTTGATCCTAATTATCTTTCTCAGTTCTCTATTTTCCATAGACTTATGTCCATCACTTTTGAGTAGGTATGCCATTTTGTCTTGTTTTAGCTTCATTCTTTGCCAGAGACTTCTTAAAGTAGCCAAACCTCTTCTAGGAAGACTGTATGAAATTTGAGCCAAATAATGTATGCCATTTAAAAATATACAGTTGTTTCCTCAGTGGCATTAATGATGCTTTTGGCAGGTGGTGGGTGTGTCTGCTGTTCTGGGTACAGGCTTAGATGAACTCTTCGTGCAAGTTGCCAGTGCCACAGAAGAATATGAAAGGTGAGGATAAAGGAACATTCTATTGATGGCACTCTTAGTTACCCACAAGTCTGATACGATAGCTGTTTTGTCAGGCAAAACATTTTGGTTTTCATAGTGTTTGTATTATATTTGCCATGCAGCTGTGTACTGGATCTGACCACACTTAGGGTTAACAAGTAGCTGTTAACTTTTTTTAAAAAAGAATAGGAGTATAAAATCTTCACTGTAGGGCTTTCCTGGTGGCGCAGTGGTTGAGAGTCCGCCTGCCGATGCAGGGGATACGGGTTCGTGCCCCGTTCCGGGAGGATCCCACATGCCGCGGAGCGGCTGGGCCCGTGAGCCATGGCTGCTGAGCCTGCGCGTCCGGAGCCTGTGCTCTGCAACGGGAGAGGCCACAACAGTGAGAGGCCTGCGTACCACAAAAACAACAACAACAACAAAAATCTTCACTGTATTGAATGATGAAGAACAGGTGTCATCAGACATTGTTTGTAAAAAGCCAGATGTTAAAATATTTTAGGCTTTGTGGGTCGTATTATCTGTTGAAACTCCTCAACTCTCATTCTGGTGCAAAAGCAGCTATAGACAATTCCTAAACAAATGGGCGTGGCTGTGTTCCAATAAAACTTAAATTTATAAAAATAGGCAGTGGGCTGGATTTGTCCTGTTTGCCACATTGGTTGACCCCTGATGAAGAACATAGACTTTGGAGTCAGATAGACATGGTTTAGGTTTCTTTTTCCTCCAGTTAATAAGTGTGTAACCTTAGCAAGTTTTCCTCATTTATAGATGAGGGATAATAGCATTTATTGTTAAGGTCGTTGTGGGGATTATTTGAGATAATATATCTAAAGCACCTAACACAATTGCTGACATGTAGTAAGCATATTTCTTAATAAATGATTGTTATAACTATTTTCTTGGTTAATACTGGAGTTCCATTTATCTAAAGGAAAGTGGAGTCTTAGCACCCATACACTTTGCTTAGGCCTGATAATTGGCTGCTTTCTAGCAAGCTTCATACTTAGCAAGAGCCTAATAGCCACATTTTGGTTTTCAGAAACATTATTTTGATTTTTATTCATCAGACAAGGTTTGTTTTTTTGTTTGCTTTGTTTTGTTTTTTTGCATGTGTTATCAAAGCCTCAGGATAGACTCTTTTCTGTATCCTTTCATGGTTGCCCAGATAAATGACATAATTATATATTGGGCTTCCTGAGCCCAGTAGGCCTAGCTTCTTTTACTCATCATTTAAACATCTTTTACTCATGTTTATCCAAGTGAATGGTGAACTCATTGGTCATGGTCTCCCCAGAGTTGATCTTCCCAGATCAGCAGTCTTTTGTCTTGTTGCTGATTTCAGGGAGGGGGCAGGCACCATGGCTTTTAATTCCTTAGGGATAGAATCTCAGTGACTAAAACTTGTTACATCTCATGTACGGTGACATAAGATCTTTTGTTATTATCAAAGTACTAGGAAAATAGAAGTGATGTGGAGGGGGGGGGACAGGATAGATTATTAATCAAAGAGATTTAGAAAGTGTTTCTCTTTCCAGAGAGTATCGTCCTGAATATGAACGTCTCAAGAAATCGCTGGTAAGGAAAGAGGCTGTCTGTGTATTTTAGGGCCACTGAATAAACAATCTCAAACTATGTACTAATCCTTCTGCCATAAATGCTTTTGTTTTGGTTCTCACTGTATCCTTTAGATACTTGTTAATTTAAACCTGTAAATTTGCATGTATGCTGTCTGGATGCAGAAAGGCCCCTTAATTATTTTTCTTCTCTATACTTGAAGTAATAAAAATCAGTAATTTTTCCTTTTATATATGCTGAGCCCTTCTTGTGCCATACCCCCACCCCTACTCCAAGGTCCATTTAAAGGCTACTTGTAGAATTTTGTTTAAGAACAGAGAGGTAGGGCTTCCCTGGTGGCGCAGTGGTTGAGAGTCCGCCTGCCGATACAGGGGACATGGGTTCGTGCCCCGGTCCGGGAAGATCCCACATGCCGCAGAGTGGCTAGGCCCATGAGCCATGGCCACTGAGCCTGTGCGTCTGGAGCCTGCGCTCCGCAACGGGAGAGGCCACAACAGTGAGAGGCCCACGTACCACAAAAAAAAAAAAAAAAAAAAAAAAGAACAGAGAGGTAGTTCACAACTCTTATCCCAAATGATCAAGTGTCCTGTCCCCATCGGCTACATTGGACATCTTATCACTGAGCCTTCCGATGTGTCCGTTTGAGGGTTCTTTTGATGATTTTGTGTCTAATTTCTGAAACCTCTAATACAGTCTGCAGAGCCCTCCGGAATGAACTTCTGCTAATCTGGGCCCACACTGCTCAATGTTTCTGTCATCAGCCATCCCTTATCTGCCTCTAGTATTTGTATAATTTGTCATCTCCAGTTAGAAGTCTGGCATCTAACTTGGGCCTCCTTTTTTAATAAGACAACATTTTCCTCTGTGTATATAGGCCAGTGCACAGAGCCAGCAGCAGAAAGAACAACTGGAACGACTTCGGAAAGATATGGGCTCTATAGCCTTGGACACCGGGACTGCCACAGGTACTGGAGGGTCTTCTGGTGTTAGGAACTAAGAGTGGGGTACACTTACCTCCACTTAGTAGGTAGGTATTTATGTTTAAGGGAGAGAAAGAGAAAAGGATAAAGTAAATGTTGTATAGTGTATCTATCTATCTGTTACTCAGTCAATTTAGATAAATCCTAGATCTGCATTGTGTTTAGTTGTCTCTTAGTCTCCTTTAATCGTGAATGGATCCTTTGTTTTTGTATTTCATGACATTGACATTTTTGAAGTGTACAGATGTAGATACATACCTACGGACATACCTATATCTAACATCTATGTTAAAGAGGAATCCACTGTCTATGTCTCTCATACCACATTTATCTTATCTGTGTTTATATTTTTATACATATGTATATGATGATTCTCTTCAGGTAGTTTTTGGTTTACTTTGGCAAGATACTTGATGTCTACTTTTTTTTTTAATTACTTTTTAATCCTCCCCCTCTTTTACTGTTTATTTTGACCTAATTTTAGATTTACAGAAGAGTTTCATGAATTGCAAAGAATTGCCATATACCCTTCAGCTAGATTCGCCAAATGTTAACATTTTACTACATTTACTTTATTCTTTGTGTTATATATGTTTGGCTTTACATTTTATATAAATATATAAGTATACTTATAAAATATTTGTATATTATATATAACTTTTTTCTGAATCATTTAAGAGTAAGTTGCAGACATGATGCACCTTTATCCCTGAGTTTTTCTTAAAAATAGGGGCATTATTTTATATACCCTCATTGTAGTTATCAAAAACTAGGAAATTAACATTGACACATTCCTATTATCTCAGATCATTTATTTAGATGTAGCCATTTGCCCTTTATAGCAGGAGAAGATTCTGGATCTGTGTTGCATTTAGTTGTCACGTCTCTTATTTTCTTTTAATCTGGAATGGCTCCTTAGTCTTTCTTTGCATTTCATGACATTGATATTTTTGAAGTGTATGGTACTTATATTTTTGTAGAATTTTCTTTAATTTGGGTTTGTCTGATGTTTCCTCATGGTTCAATTCAGGTGGCTCCTTTTTAGCAGAAGTTAACAGATGTGAAGTGTTTTTTCCATGTTTCATATCACAAGGTACATGATGATGAGTTGTCTTTGATCACTTATTTAAAGTGGTGTCTGCCAGGTTTTTTCATCATAAAGTTATTTTTCCCTTCATAATAAGTATTTTGTGGGGTGATGCTTTGATTAGATAAATGTACTTTTAATTTTCAAATGTTCACCCACTAGTTTTTTTTTTTTTTTTTTTTTTTTTTTTTTTTTGCGTTATGCGGACCTCTCACTGCTGTGGCCTCTCCCGCTGCGGAGCACAGGCCCCGGACGCGCAGGCCCAGCGGCCACGGCTCACGGGCCCAGCCGCTCCGCGGCATGTGGGATCCTCCCGGACCGGGGCACGAACCCGTGTCCCCTGCATCGGCAGGCGGACCCCCAACCACCGCACCACCAGGGAAGCCCCACCCACTAGTTTTAATATACATTAATCTAGGTAGGGATAGTCTTCATTTTCCTGTGATACATGTTGCAGATATTTTCTCCCCATTTGTCAGTTGCCCTTTGACTTTGTTCATGGTGTTATTTTGCCATGCAGAAGTTTCTGTTTTGTTTTGTATAAATTTGATGTAGTCAAATCTATTTATCTTTTATTGCACATGGTTTTGAGTCATAGTTGGGAATCCTTTACCTACACCTGTGTTAAAGAGGCATTCACTCATGTTTTACTGTGTTAAAGAGGCATTCACTCATGTTTTACTGTAGTACTTGTATGGTTTTATTTTCTACATTTGGAACCCTGATCCATTTAGGGTTTATTCCTGGGTATGGTGTGAGGTATAGGTCTGTGTTACCTTTTTCATAAATGGCTGTACCCACATGATTTATTAAAAAGTCTACCTTTGTCCCAGTGATGAGATGCTACCTGTATCATATACTAAAGTTTCATATGTACTTGGGTGTATTTCTGGATTACCTATTTTATTCCTCTAGACTGCGTGCCTGTAGTGAGTGGCTTTAATTACATATAGAGGCTATATAGTATGTTTTAATATCTGCTAGGGCTAGTCCTCCTCAAAGTTTTCTTTTTTAGTGTTTCCCTGACTATTCTTGCTTGTTTATTTTCCCAAATGACCTTTAGTACCAACTTAATGTAGCTTACTAAAAAAGCTCTTTGATATTTTTATTGGGATTGTGTTATATTAAATAATTAATTAATTGACATCTCTTTGCTGTTGCTCTTCCTAAGAACAAGGAATATGTTTGTATTTGTCAAGTCTACTTTTGTGTCTTCCAGGAGTGTTTTCCTCGTGTAGGTTTTGTTAAATTTGTTAAACTTTTCCCAGGGATTGTATCTTCGTTAGTGTTGGGAATGGGATTTTTCTTCTAACTGGTTATGTTTGTGTTTATGAAGACTTTTCATTTCTGTATTTTAGTCTTTTTATTCTGCTACTTTACTGACATTTTTTATTGTTTGAGTTAGTTTTGTCATTAATTCTCTAGGGGTTCCTAGGTTGGTGCTCAGATTTAACTATATACACACTCACCCACCCACACTCATTGGTGGACTGGCCTTTAAAGGAGTAAAGTTCTGTTCATGACACAGCTGTTGCTATCGGTCTAGTAGAGAACAGCACAGCCACTTGGTGGAGGAAGTGCTGGAACCTGGCTGCGTTTACCACTTAAGAGAGCTCCACACTCCACACTTTTACTCTTGACTTATCAGCACACTGGATCTGCTCAAATGTCTTTAGCCTTCATAGGAAAAACCATAGCCTCTTCCAAGCTGAGAGCTAGTACAAACAAATGACATTACTATTACTATGAAGACAAGCTACTTGAGAGTTATTTTCCTCAACTTAAAAATGAGACTTCTTGGGTTACTGGCCTCATGAAAGCACTTTGTGAAATAAACTGGTGTAGAAATGTTAAGTGGTATTAAATGTACATTTAGAAGAGATAAGATCTTGCATTTTACCATGATCACTTTCATCCTGCCAGTTTTTAATCATAGTTACTTATTGATTCAAAATCACTTTTTTGAGGAGGCCTATGTTCAAGACATGCTACTGATAGATGTTTTCTATGTAGGCAGCTTACCTCCTGTGCTGGAGCCTTCTGACTTGATCCTGACTCGGGGAACCTTGGATGAAGAGGATGAGGAAGCAGACAGTGATACTGAAGATATTGACCACAGAGGTGAGAGGTGGCTGAGGTGGCTCATGAGAACAGAACAGCCGCTTAGTTTTTCATTGTTTGCCCGGGAGCTTCCTGCTACTGAGAGAACACCTTGAGCATGAAGCCAGTAACAGGGGAGAGAGGACATGCGAAAGGATGCAGCACCAGGAAGGAGTTCCATATATTGAAAGTTCCTGGCCTTCCTACTGAGTGGTTAATATTGAGCTTGGTTACGGCCTTTTATTAGTCTTGTGTCTTCTCATCTTTAGGTCCTAACTCAATTTTGAGGAATCCAGGATTGTTTATTGTAATCGTTGTTTTAAGAATACAGAAGGAGGCCTCAGCAGACCTAAACCAGTCGGAAGGGACTGTAGCATTGAAGATGGAATGGCTCTGGAAACCCAAAATTGTTCCACTTTTTATAGTTTTATGGACTGTGGACAGAATTTATTTCTTGAAACAACGCTTTTAGGTCCTAGCTGTGCCCAAGAGCAAACTTCTCTTTATTCCAGTGTGCTGGATGCTAACATGTAAATTGCATCATTTAATAAGATTTATTGAGGTATAATTTACAAACAATGAATCCCACCCTTTTATTAAAGTGTATAGCTTGATGAATTTTAATACATATATATAGTTTTGTAATTACCATTATAATCAAGAAACAGAACACTTCCATCACCCTAAAAGTTTGCTCATGCTCGTTTTTATTCAGTCCCTTCCCCACACCAGTTCCTGGCAACTGCTTATCTGATTTTTGTTCCTATATTTTGCCTTTTCCAGAATATTGTGTAACTGGAATCACAGTGTTTAACTTGCATTTGACTTTTTTCATTCAGTGTAATGCTCTTGTGATCCATCCATGTTATTGCATGTATCAGTAATATGTTCTTTTTTATTGCTGAGTAATAGTTCTATTATGTGGATGTACCTTTGTTTATCCATTCACCAGCTGATTGACATTGGGGTTGTTGCCAGGTTTTAGTTGTCACGAATAAAGATGCTCTAAACATTCATTAACAGGTCTTGTGGACAGAGGTCTTCATTTCTCTCAGTTAAAAATATGTAGGAGTGGGACCTCATTTTAGTTACTTTATGAAGGAGGCGTTCTCCCCACTTACAGGTCAAAGAAATTGTACATTTTGGGCAACATGATAAATAAGAGCCTGCTTCTAGGAGATATTTCCTTACTGGGAGAAGTGAGTGAACATACAATGTCTTAGAAATAGAGTATAGTTGACTCTTCAACTTGGAGACTAGGGGTACCCACCCTCCTCGTAGTTTAAAATCCCCGTATAACTAACTTATAGTTGGCCCTCCATATCTGTGGTTCCACATTCGTGGATTTCACCACCTGTGGATCGTGTGGTACTGTAGTATTTATGATTGAAAAAAATTCGTGTATACATGGACCTACGCAGTTCAAACCCGTGTTGTTCAAGGGTCAAAGGTACTATTTCTGATGGATGGGTGACAACAGCTCTAATCGACCTGTCTAATGGGAGAGTTTGAAAAGAATTAACTTTCTTTTTTCCTTGCAGTTACAGAGGAAAGCCGTGAAGAGCCAGCATTCCAGAATTTTATGCAAGAATCAATGGCACAGTACTGGAAGAGAAACAACAAATAGTTTCTAAAGTCCAAAATTTTGGAACTCTGTGTGAAGGGACTATCCTTATCTCTGATTGGGGGCTACTATAAAGGACACTTTTGCTCAGGATAGCAGTTTCTCTTATTAGTGAAATCTCCTGACTCAGATGAAGCCAGGGATAGAATACATTTGGACCTGGCAGGTAGACGCTGATTCCCCTTGGCATTTTCCTTGGATTTATGCAAGGAAGGATATTCTGGTTTTGGATGCTGATATCCCTTCAAGCCTAAAACTGCAAGTTTTATCATTTGAACGCACATACTTTTGCTGCTGATGGACAGAACAGAGAGAGAACTTAGTAGGCTGGATCTGTAGCCTCTACTTCTCCAGCATCTTGCCTTTGAACCTGCACCATGAGTTCCCCTCCTTTTAGCAGAAAGAGAGAGGGGAAACAGGAGCTTGTCCAGAGTGGCAGTGGAGTCTCCTTGGCAACCAATCAATCTTGGTAGGAAATGTGCCTCACACTGGGTAGCTCATTGTAGAACACCAGGTTCATTGAAGAAAGTGGGCAAAACATTGTTAACGAATAAGAATTCTACTTTAGATGGTGACTTGGATAAAGAGTTTTTAACTTTGTTGTAAGCCTGCTTGTCACAATTTCAAATAAGAAAATTATCACAAATAGTCACTGCAGTTCAGAAGAGAGGTTTAAATCCACATGTTGTTTACTAAAGTTCCATGTACATACCATACCTAGTAACCAGGTACAAAGCCAGGCCCTGTTTGTATTGTACTTTAACTTAATGCAGTGTATCCTTAGTGATTTACTCAAAGGCCACGGATTTGAGTCAGTTGCATATTCCATATATAACAGCCCTGGTAAGGGTTTGCTTTGCCTCCACATTCTTCACAGTATCTTAAAACATTATATATTTCTCTTAAGGAATTTTATCCCTCCCTGCCTAACCTGTATTCCAGATCAGTGGTTCTCAGAGTGTGGTCTCTGGACAAGAAGCAGGAGCATCATCTGGGAAGTTACTAAAAATGGGACATTCAAGCCCTGTATCAGAAACTGGGGGGGTGGGGGGGTGGGGACTAGCAGTCCGTTTTACTAAGGCCTCCAGGGGATTCTGATGCATGCTAAGTTCAGAACAATATTCTAACTCAAACAGCCTATGACGTAATTCTAGGCCAGGTGAATCTCATATCAATGTGCTTATGACCTGCTTTATCAGAGTACCTTGACCATCTTGTGCCTATTCTCCAATCTAACATTCTAAAAATAAATAAAAGTGTTTTGTTTTACATGAAGTATTAATTTCAGTATTCTATAACTAATGGGAACCACTGGTCTAAAAACTTGAACCTGTTCTTGAAGAGGAAAGCATTTGCACAGCAAAACTCTGAACATACCTGATTTTTTCCCTTAGTGCCTTTGTATACTTTTTTCTTAAAGAGGAACTTGTCCGGCCTATGCTATAAGCTCCATAAGGGCAGAGACAGTCTTACCCATCTGTGTATCCCTTGCAGAGGACCCAGTACATAATAGGTACTCAATAAATGTTTGCTAAGTGAATAAATTAAATACTAGGTGGCTACTTTATGGAAACTGACCACCTGATGTGTACTTTCATCAATAAATAAGCAAAAATGAAGCTAAGCCTGGAACAGGAAGGGTTTAGATAAATGTGCCAAGGATGTACAACTAGCAAACTTATAAATGATCTGGTAAGTTTAAATTATAACCTCATTTTGTTGCTATTGCATTCATATTTATTGTCGGTGCTGGACATTTAAGGCACTCAGTGGTGTGGGCCTTGATTTCTGGTCTCCACTAAAGGAGTGCTCTAGCTTTCACAAGACTTGTATCCTGCACCCCCAAACCAAACTTCAGCAGTATTTAACATGCATACATTTGCTAATTACTCCTGATTATTCCAGTGCTACATCATTTACTTAATAAATACTGATTGAGGCTAGCAGATGCCAAGCAGGGCAGATACTGCTATGGATGAGTAACAGCAGTAAAGTTGTTCAAGACGTGATGTAAAGCAGAAAGGTGCATACTGTTATCCCTTTAGAGGCTGCCCATCCAGCAGAAACAATGTGCAGACAGAATTCTGGCAAAGGAATGGACTGTTCTCTGATGCCCAAGCAGGTGCCACAAATGAAATAGGCACAAGGCTGTCCTTGGACAGGTCCTGTTTGCTTCATTCACAAAGGAGAAAAATGAAAGGAGCAATCAAAAAGTGTACATGGTGAAAATATAAAAAATATCTGAATGGAAATAAGAAAAAGATGGTGGAACTACAGGGAATAAGTCTAGAGAAGGAAGAAGAAAATGTGTGGCTGAGATAGTCGAGGGCCGTCTGAATCAGCAAAAAGGCTGTTTACCACAGACCGCTCTGACTATAGGCAACCTCGTGGGCAGCAAAAACAGTTTGAAAACAAGACTACTGACAGATAAGCTATGCAATGTTTAGCTATTTCCTATTAGGTATCAGCACTGGATTCCCAAGGACTTCGACCAAAAGTGAAGCAAGTTAAAAAAAATTGACATCATGGGCTTCCCTGGTGGCGCAGTGGTTGAGAATCCGCCTGCCGATGCAGGAGACACGGGTTCGTGCCCTGGTCCGGGAAGATCCCACATGCCGCGGAGCAACTAAGCCCGTGAGCCATGGCCTAGCCGGAGCCTGTGCCCCGCAACGGGAGAGGCCACAACAGTGAGAGGCCCGCATACCGCAAAAAAAAAAAAAAATTGACATCTGATACCAGCATATATTTACTTGTGAGTCTATTCAAGTACAGCTTTGAGGCTTAACAACATCTCCATCCTCATAATATCTCTGCAAGGTAGGTCAAAGCAGTATGTATGGGTCTTCTCAGTTGTGCAAGAGAAACAGCTCTAGAGAAGCTAAGTCACTTGTCTACTCACACAATAGATGTCAGGGACAGTGCTTTGATCTCTGGATTACCATCCCACTGTCATGATGTTTGTGAAAGGTAGCTTGGTTGTTGTGGAAAACTATAAAAACTGAATGCAAAAGGAAAAAGCAGACTTATTTGGTTAAATCCAGTTCCACTGATATCAGGAAAGTCCACTGCGTTTAAGAATAAAAGTCAAATCACTGTTTATGGAAGTGAATTAGAATACATCAAGGTTTTCTGTTGGGTCTTGTAGGTCTGGAGAGAAACTCTCCCTCTTTGCCTTATATTTTCCTCATCCTCTTTTTACAGCGCTGGTTGAAAACAGGGGAGGACCCCATGAGGCTGTCAGTGGAGTGGGAGCCATAGCTGCTGTCTGAGTCATCAGGGCTTTGGGGGATCCCAGCTTCACTCATGCCCGACATGGGCTCCTCGAACACGTCGCTGCCCAGCACGCCATGCCCAGAGACGTTGCCTTCTTCACTCTCTTGCGGCTCCATTTTCACGTGGGCCAAGTTCCAAAGAGGGGAAGCATTTACTTCTGTACCTGGGAATGGAAGAAGAACGCAGAACTAACTAGCAGTAAGAAAGGCTGGAACAGGGCTTTCCTGGTGGCACAGTGGTTAAGAATCTGCCTGCCAGTGCTGGGGACACGGTTTCGAGCCCTGGTCCGGGAAGATCCCACATGCCGCAGAGCACCTAAGCCCGTGAGCCACAACTACTGAGGCTGTGGGCCTACAGCCTGTGCTCCGCAATGAGAAACCGCCGCAATGAGAAGCCCGCACACCACAACGAAGAGTAGCCCCCTGCTCGCCGCAACTAGAGAAAGCCTGCACGCAGCAACGAAGACCCAACACAGCCAAAATTAAATAAATAAAATAAATTTGTTTAAAAAACTCTATTAAAAAAAAAAAAAGGCTGGAACAAAGTAGGAGGCATGCACCACCCAGGGCCAACTGATGACCTTTGAGATCAGTTTTCACTCTGATTCTCTACTTGGCTGGAGAATATGGTGGTTATTCTCTACTCAAACAGTTACCAACTCTAAATATCTTCTGTCCCACTTCCTCACCCTCCTTTACCCCACCTCATCCACCTCCATTTTCCCTAAACCAGGGAAGTAAAACTATGCTCGTGGAAAGATTCATGGTTCAAAGGCAGGCACAACTGGGGGCTCTTGGTCAGGTGTTACATTGGCCTGTCCTTTTATGGGGCTGTCTTGTTTTCCTGCCTTGCGTTTGGGTCCCTGGTCCTCTCTCACATTATGAAAAGTTAATGACCAGTACAAAATGCTGGCAGCTGTTCCCAGACTGCTGAAAAGAGACATGACCCCTACATCTGCAACAATTTCTTTTTGGCTCTCCTGCCTCTGTGTCTTCTAGCAACAATGTTCTGTGGTTATTACGTCTTCCTTGGTGAAAGGCTCTCTGCCCAATACTTTAAAAAATGTGGCCTAATTCTGTTTAGGCTACACTGGAGGACTGGCTATTTGCATCATTTGTGCATTGATGACATGACAGTTTATATTTGTAAAGAACTGAGCGTCTAGACTAATTTGCAATCTAACTGACTTAGGGATCAAGTCAACTGGTTCTGAACGTAATCACAGGGTCTGTCTGGAAGAAGCGGCCAGCTGCCTGTAACTGGGTTGCCCTATTTTAATTCCTTTCAGTTCCAACTTGTTGGGGGGTACTTTAGCAAGGAACCCCAACTATTCAAACATCCCTGAGCAATTAACATTACTCCATCTATCTGGAAGTTGCTTTAATCAATTCAGTACAAGCATCAGGAAAGACCAGAATACAGAGGACAGGAGGCCATCTGCCCACCCAGCTGGGTCAGCTGAATTAACTCTGGTAATCACTTATTGCATCTACATCCTAACTAGAAATAAGTTTAAAGAATGTCTGTAAGGCTCTGCTAGTCCTTTCTTCCTTAATTACAAAGAGAATGTTGGTGTCTGTAGATCAGTGAAGCTATATTTGTTTTCAGACTTGCCATTCTCCTGCCCATCCCCACTTTTGTTCTTCCATCTCCAGAGTTTGAGTCCAAAATGCAAGAAGTACTGAGGTTGGCAGATCTCCCAGAATCAAAATGGGTAAGTAGTTTTCTCTTACTTGAAGCCTGTGGTGAAGCCTCGACCTCCAGGTTAGATGGGAAGCGTTCACTCTGAGCCCCAAGGACTCCCATGGGCAGTGGCTGGTCTCCAGAAGCAAGGTCAGCCTCCAGTTCCTCACTGACAGGGAAGGTGATGTCACTCACAGGTTCCTCCTTGATCTTTACGGGTTTAGTGTCCTCTGTGGCCTTCTCAGGATTGACAATCCTTTCATACTCTTCAGAGAGCTGCTTACTAATCTGTTGGCAAGCAAGAGTCAATTTTCCAAGTTAAAAGCAAGTTGGGGGCTTCCCTGGTGCCGCAGTGGTTGAGAGTCTGCCTGCCGATGCAGGGGACATGGGTTCGTGCCCCGGTCTGGGAGGATCCCACATGCTGCGGAGCGGATAGGCCATGGCCACAACAGTGAGAGGCCCGCATACCACAAAAAAAAAAAAAAAAAGCAAGTTGGATAGTCAGCTTGTGGCATCCATGGAAAAGCCAACAGAATATGAATATGCATAAAGCATCACTGCCAAAGGAAGGAATGTGAGTTTGAAATTCGTAAATGACAGAGACATGTGAAGAATATCTGTTTAGCAGAGAATGTTCATGTCATTAATTAAAAGGTACATAAAGGTGAAAAATATTTAGACTGTATTATTATATCAGAACTGGGACAAAAGATCACATTTTTAGCTATAAAAACTAATATTTGACGTAGGTACCACAGGTGGATAATGAACACAGTAGGAAATCTGGATCGCTTAGCAAAGACGACTGGGTGTTAAGAATTCCTTACCATATTTTAGATTTGGGGAAACTGAAACAGTGAACAAAATGCCTCAGGCCACAAGAGTTGAAGAGCTTAGATATTTGTTTCTAACCAAAAATGGTGTCTCCCCCACCACACTCCACCCTTGGGCAGCATCACCTCACTCTGTTTTGTTTCTTGCTCATAGCACTTAACGCCATCTGAAATTATTTTGATCATTATTTGTTTACTTGTTTTTGTTTCCCTCTCAACAAGAGTGCAAGCTCAAGGAACTTGTTAACTGCTGAATCCCACAGTGCCTGACTCACAATAGGCACTCAATAAATATTCGTTGAATAAAAGCATGCTAACCACATGCTATGATTTCACTGACTAAAGGAAACCCCTGAGTCTGGCCAGGTCAGTGGTGAGGCCAGTGGAACACAGCCAGGGCCGAGAGGAAAGCAGGATAAGTCCGCTCTGTTCCAAGACCCTGTGCTCTGCACCCTAGAGCAAGTGTTAGGGATCCTGCTGGACACCCCTAGATTACACATCTTTACCCACTTCTCCTCAGGGTCCTCTCACCTGCAGCATGTAACTGTGATAGTCCTTGATGCGGTGCTGCCAGAACTTCTGGAGGGAGAGCACGCTGCCAATGCCCACTTCATGGAAAACCTGCTCCATCACGTCGGGGAAGGGAGTCTGCCCCAGCCGGGCCTCCTGATCCACAGCAAAGCGCAGCAACTTGGTGAACTTCAGACAATACTCGTGTGCCACATCAGTTAGGGTCTCCAGGACACTTTCGTTTGCACACTCAAAGCCTGCGTGGGCTAGGATCGTGGCCACTGCCTGGTAGAGGAGCTGCCGGCAGGAGTGCCAGCTGAGTTCAGTCACAGGTTCCCCTTTCCCACTGAAAGCGGAGACATGCTAGTGTTATTAGTGCTCTTGCAAAGGAGTGACCTGTCCTGTCTCCCTAGGAGGTTTACAATCCCAGTCAAACCACCGGCTCAGCTTTCCAGGGCAATTCTAGGCAGGTTACATAGCCCAGTGTCATCTTGTTGCTGTCAGGGCATGTCTCAACAACCCACAGTCATATCCCTGAGCTGCTCCAATTACATAAAGTTTGAACAGGCAATAGATGCCTGTAGTAAACAGTATAAAAGGGTATCTAGTGAAAAGGAAGTTTCCTTCTCATATCAACTGCTGGATTTTGATCACTTTTAGGATCTGATTAATTTTAAGAGTATAGCTCAGATACTGCTCAGTGGTGCTCTATTTCACCAGAACATAGGTTCCTCACATTCTGGGCAATATATGGACTTCTGGAAATTCACAGTCCCAATTAGGAGATTCTTATCTAACTACAACAGACCATTTGTAAAGCTGGGAAAGGAACTCAATTTTATAAAAGCAATTTAAAATATATATAGCTTACAAAGCATTTTTATCCTGTTTTATGCTGTGAAGTGGGTAGGGGCCCATATTTCTTCACATTCCTATCCGGCAGGTGAAGAAACTGAAGTTCAGAAGGGCGACTTGCCAAAAGATTTTTGTATTATTAAGTGATAGAGCTTCTGCCTTTAGATCCCATGTTCTTAATAATACACTGTTTTGCACCTAATCACTATGACAAAGATCCTAAGCTTTCCAAAACAAAACAAAAAACCTCAAAAAACTGTCTGGTCTCCTAAAAATAACTTTTAATGAGCTCCTAATAATTTACCCACTCTCCTGAAATTTCCTATCTTCTGCCTCCCTCTGACAAAGTAAATAGATAAACATAAGATAGGGTACAGAAAATTACTTTTCCCTGGTCCATACTTGGCATGTGTCACCCTGTGCTTGCTGTACAGAGTGCCTGAGGAGCTGAACACCCATGCTGCTGTTATCTGCTCAGTAGCAACTACTGTAATTCACATAATAATTGGAACATAAGAAAACCAACTGCCGAATAACTTTTCATGCACTGTTTACATCATCATTTCCCGTGGCCGGTCTCTCTGGACCAAAAGCTAAAGGCTTCAGAAGTGCCTAATAAACAGAGCTAAATCAGCATTGCTTTGCTTAATATGTGGACCCATTTCAAAGGAAAATAATTCTTCCCGTACCCCCATAGCTGATGCAAATTATTTTTGTACGCAGTTTCTTAAATATGTATAAAACAAACTACGTTTAAACTTCTGATGTTCACAGAATCTTCCTAACAATAAAAATTAGAAAATTGACACGAAACTACAAATTCTAAATAATAGCATCAATTTAATATGAAGGACAATATTATTTTGTTAAAGGTAAATTGCTCTCAAAATGTAAACTTGGTACCGATTCCCACAGAGTGTGTTGAAGTTGGGCACATCTGTACTAACACAGGGCAAGCATGTAACGACACAGTTCTCCCTCCCTTTTTCACTGTTCCAGTGTCTTCAGAGCCTTCGATTAGACAATACACCATGACATTTTCTGGCCTTCATCTGGCCCAACTGCAAGCCTTACTTAATAAGTCTATTTCTGTTCTTTTCTTATTAGTTTGGGATGATTAAAATAGTAGCAACTATTATCATCAATAGGCAGATGCACTAAGTGATATACAATATTACCTATGTAGTATTTTTTGCCAAACATTTCATTTGAATCTAATCTTGAGGAAATAATCAGCAAATCCAGTCTGATTTGGGACAGCCTACAAGACAAGTGACCTAAACTCTTAAAAAAGATTAGTATCATGTATTATAAAAGGGGGAAGCTATTCTGGCTTAAAAGACACTAAAGAGGCAGAGAAAGACAAATACTGTATGATATCATTTTTATGTGGAGTCTAAAACAAACTAGTGAATATAACAAAAAAGAAATAGACTCAGATATAGAGAACAAACTAGTGGTTACCAGGGCGGAGTGGGAAGAGGGGTGGGGCAAGATAGGAGAAGGGGATGAAGAGGTAAAAACTACTATGTATCAAATAAATAAGCTACAAGGATATATTGTACAGCACAGAGAATATAGCCAATATTTTATAATAACTTTAAAAGGAGTATAATCTATAAAAATATTGAATCATGATGATGTACATCTGAAACTAATATAGTATTGTAAATCAACTATACCTCAAAAAAAAAAAAAAAAGACGCTAAAGAGGTATAACAACCAAATGCAATGCGTGAATCTTTGTTAGGTCCAGGATTGGGGACAAACATAACTACAAAAGATATTTTGGAGACAACTGAATACAGTTGTCTGAATACAGATGTTGGAGAAATCAGAATACAGACATATTAAATGATAGTATTTAATTAGTGTTCATTTACTTTGATGTGATAGTGGTTATTGGGATTGTGTAGGAAATTTCCTTATTCTTAGGATAAGGTGAAGAATTTAGGGGTGAAAGAATGCTGAAGAATTTAGGGGTGATATATTGCAATGTCTGCAACTTTAAAATATTCGGCAAAAATGTCTTATGTGTATATGTATACACATATGTTTGTATATTTGTGTGTAAATGTGTGTACACACACTTACACATACATGAGAGAAAGTAAATGTGGCAAAATGTTAACAATTGGTGAATCCAGGTGAAGGGTATTTGGGTGTGTGTCATACTATTATTTAAACTTTTCTATAGGTCTGACAAAGTTCAAAATGAAAAGGAAAAAGTAATTATTTGGCACCAAATGCATACTTGCACACTGAACCTAGTAGTAGCACTAGGTTATAAGGCAGTCATTCAGAGGATCTGGAGCAGGTCTTCTCAAACTGAAATATACTTATGAATATTCTGGAGGTCTTGTTAAAATGAAAATTTTAAGCAGGTCTGGGTGGGTCTGAGACTCTGTATTTCTAACAAGCTCCTAGGTGATGTTGATGTTGCTGATCTTGGACCAGATTTTTAGTAGCAAGGATCAAGAATATTTTTCTATTATTATTTCTTAAACTATGTTATCAAAATGAAAATACACAATTAAAAATTATTGTATAGTATTTGGAGATTCCTAATAGTATGAGAATAAGTTCATGAATCTCATGTTGAGGACACTGAGCTAAACCCATATTATACCTTTTAATTAAACAGAAGGACTAGACTCTGAGGACTATGAGGCCATGGTCTGTTTTACAAACTAGTGTAGTACCTGCTCCTAGTAAAGTGCTTGGCACATATTAGGCACTCAATAAATATTTGTTGCATCAGAAAATAAAAAAATAACAGACTCTGGATTCGGAAGATCAGGGTTCAAGTCTTAGACTTCCCACTAATTATCTGAGCAACTTTGGCCAAGGCAATTACTCTCATCCTCAGTTTCCTCATGGAAATGTGATTACCTGCTTAACACGGTTGTTGGGAAGATTTTTTGAGAAAAGTAAGATATAGCAAAGCCTTGCCTTACCGATAAAAGTCACTCTCTGGGTCACTGTGCCGGATGTGGAATGGTGTGCTGGGATTCTTACAATCTAAAGGAAGGAGGTCATCAGGAAGAGGAGGTGACCCAGGGCAGGACGGAAGAGGCTCACTCTCTTCAGTCTTTACACCTTCTGTCTGTTGCTGATTCTGGGCCTGAGCTGTGGCAATGAGGTTACGCAGACGTCGGTTGTGCTGGATCAGCTGAATGGTATGGATGGTGAGGCTGCACGGCTCTGAGGGGATGTCCAACATAGTGGGGGGCTTGGGCTTGTTGGCTGAGGGTTGGTGCAGGGGTGGGTCATGGACTTCTACCAGTCGGAACTCCCGAGGGAGCAAGTCAAAGGAACTTCTGTTGGTCTGGCTTGATGAGATTGGTATCTCTCCCCAGTATCTCAACATTTTGGAATAAGACAGGAAGAGCTTTCAAGTTAAATGTAGATGATATCCTAAAAGTAGTGTTTTAAGATCTCTAGCAACTGCAGGTTATGGGCTTCTGTAGTGAAAAATATGAAGTCTAGCCAGTTATTTACATAAAAAGTAGGCAGTTCAAGACAACTTAGAAAAATGTCAGTGTCAGCAACAATGTAGGACCAAGGATGTTCTCCCTGAAGAAATTAAGAGAAATATAACTGTTAGATGCCAGTCATCACAATCACACACTAGGACAATTCCTACTGGACTGAACCACAAGGTAGAGTTTGGGTCCTCAGTAGATTAATAGCTGCAAGAGTATCTGGGGCTATAGTGTCCATGTTTTCCATCTCACCCTAACTCATTACCAGAACTGCCATCATACCCAGTCCTGAACGATCTGCAAGGCAAGATGCTTAGATGAGATGTGGACTACTTCTCAGAGTATCTTGACACATCTGTACTGGATCAGTAGGTGAAAAGGGAATAGAGAAAGATAGGAAAAGGTGGTTCTTTTTTTCTTTTTCTTTTTGGCTGTGCCATGCAGCTTGTGGGATTTTAGTTCCCCCGACTAGGGATAGAACCCAGGCCTGGGCAGTGAAAGTGCCAAGTCCTAACCATTGGACCACCAGGGAATTCCCGAGGTGGTTCTTAATTTGTAAATGCCAGACATGGGAACCTTTAACTGGTCCTGGTGGAAAAATTTATGAACCACTAACCTAAACGGTCTTATGCATTCAACTTCTGACGTATACAGGGAAGAATCTGAGATATCTGCTGTCTCCTAACGAATATCCCTTCCTTCAGTCTCTCCTTATATCTAATCTACTCTCTACAGTAATGCTAGACGTAATATTTTAAACTCATTGCCTATTGGAAAAAAAGTCAGTCAAAATTTTTTTGGTTTACCATTCAACAACGTTTACAGTCTGGCTTCAACTCACCCTTCCAGATTCATTGCCCATATGTCTCTTCAAATTCAACAAACATTTACCGAATGCCAGGTATCATGGGAAGAGATAAAGACTAATGCAAGATCCTTGCCCTGAAGTGAGGGAGAAAAACATAAAAAGAACATTTCAATATTAAAGTGTGTAGTA
This sequence comes from Kogia breviceps, assembly GCF_026419965.1. Taxonomy (NCBI): domain Eukaryota; kingdom Metazoa; phylum Chordata; class Mammalia; order Artiodactyla; family Physeteridae; genus Kogia; species Kogia breviceps. The sequence continues at coordinate 82,306,889 of NC_081320.1, read as the reverse complement.
AGAGCTGTTCGAGAGACAGACCTGGTGCAGTGAGAAAACACAAAGGAGGAACTTCCTGGAGAAAATGACCACTTTAGATCTACCAGTATCAGACTACTCAGGTTGAGAATGCCATGCATTTTCACATCTTAAAGATGTGATCTCTGCCAGAAATGCCCTGACACCCACCACATCCCTGGCAGACTTGTATTCATTCTTAAGTACCGCTTAAGTCACCACCCTCTATCACCTCCCCAGTACATCTCCCTTCATTATATTCTCACAGCACTTTGCATGTCTCCATCACAGCATTTATCCCTATATTTAAACTAGTACTTATCTCAATTTTATTCTTCCATCTATCTCTCACAACTGTGATCTTAGTACAGTGAGTGCCTACTACATGCCGGGCTTTGCCTTTACTGTTAATTCAATTCTCCCAACCTCTCTATGAAGTAGATACTATTATTAGTATCTTTTCAGATGTGGAAGCTGAGGCCTACTGTCTTGCCTAATGTCAGAAATGGCTGAGAGGGAAAATCAACACGGCCAGGCTCCAGGGCCTGCACTCTTAACAACTACACTATGCTGCCTCATTAATTGGTTTCGGAAAGAATAAAAAGAACGAACGAATAAATAAATGTACCAAGTGACAACAAAAATCGCCCTCTCCCTTAGCTTCACCGAAAGGAGCACGAAGGACAGACACCAAGCACAAGCAATGCCCAAGTCTTTAGGGGGGCTCCTCCGTCACCGTCAGCAGGCGCAGGCGCCAATCACAGGGTCCTGGGGTCGCCTAATGCTGGGGCAGCCCGGACACAGGGACATCTGGACCTGGACCTGGACCGAGGCAAGGAGGCTCCACTATGGACTTCCACGTCGCAGGTTTGGTACTGGGCGGCTGTACGACTCCGAGAGGCCTGAGATGAGGGTCGCGTCAGGCCCGGAAGGCTGGTGTGTTGATTACTGATTCAAGGCTGCCGGAAGCGCTTCTTCTCAATCAGGCGCTGCCACAGGAAGTCGTTATAACCCAGTTGCAACCTCTAAACATGTCCCCACTCGGACAATACCTCGACCGCCTTTTTGCTTTCTTCTTCTTATAACTTCCCAGGATACTCACTGCTTCATAATGCTCTAGGTCGTGAAGGAGCAACTCCACTGTCGCTGCCAGAGAAGCCGCTGGGGGCTAGGGAGACGGAGGCGTGGAGAGGAAAGTAGAGACCGAGGGGGTGAGGTTTCCCAGGAACAGATTTCGAGGCTGCACGCCTTTGATGATGGCTGCTAGTCCCTCTCAGTCCGAGCCGCTGGCTTCGCAGGAACTTAATGGCGACTTCAAGAAGCCAGGCCTGCCCTTGCCCCCGGCGGTGCGGGGCAAAGCCCCGGCCACCAATCCTTCAAACCCTGAGGAGATAAAGAAGGAAAGGCCCACGGCGCTGCCGGACTCCGATTCTGCGGAGCCCGAAGTCCCGCCAGCCCTGCTGGACAGCGGGGAGACTAGGGGTCCGGCGGAGGAGCAGCCGCGGCCTCCCACAGCGGCTCCTTCCACTGGCGGCCCGACCCGCGCTCCCCCTTACCGAGAGCCTCCGTGGGGCGGCCCCGCCACGGCCCCCTACATCCTAGAGACACTGAAGGGCGGTACCATCCTTGGCACCCGGAGTTTGAAAGGGATGAGTTGCTGTCTTTTTGGGAGGCTCGCTAGCTGCGACGTGTGCCTGGAGCATCCTTCGGTGTCTCGCTACCACGCTGTGCTGCAGCACAGGGTATCCGGTCCCGAGGCAGAATGCGACGGCCAAGGGCCTGGCTTCTACCTCTACGATTTGGGAAGCACGCACGGCACTTTTCTTAACAAAACCCGCATCCCACCCCGCACCTATTGTCGGGTCCACGTTGGGCATGTTCTTCGCTTTGGAGGCAGCACTCGGCTCTTTCTTTTTCAGGTAAGTAGAAAAACCTAGAATTGCAGTCTCTGGAGTGCACCCGGCTGCGTTCCTGAGCTCGTTAAGTTTTCACTAAGGAAGGAGATTGTCTCAGTCAGCGATTACAAAAGTGGAGGAATCTGGCCCTTCATCTCCAGACCTCTGTACACATTGCCATATTTCTGAAAGTGACTTCAACAATCAACTGTAAAAGAATTCTTTTGCTCGACAGGGACCAGAGGAAGATCGAGAGGCAGAATCCGAGTTGACAGTAACGCAATTGAAGGAATTGCGCAAGCAGCAACAAATGATGTTGGAGAAGAAGATGCTGGGAGAAGACTCGGATGAAGAAGAGGAAACGGATACAGCTGAAAGAAAGAGAAATACTAGTAGTCAAGATGATGAAATGGGCTGCACCTGGGGAATGGGTAAGGAATCAAAATTGCTGCCAGAGGTTAATATTTTAAATTCATTTCTACTAGTATGCTTAAATGTGTTTTTTTGGTGTTGTTTTTGTTTGGGTTTTTTTGTTTTTCTTTTTATCATACAGCTTTCACGACTCTTTGAGATAGATAGGACAAATACAGTTTGCACATTAGGTTACCCAAACTCAGATTTATTAACTTTTCTGATGCCCAAAAATTGAATTATGGGCACTATTGCTTTATTTTAATGTGTTTTACAGTGCACTCCTTTGTTCAAAAGTTCCTCAGCTTATAGTTTATTATTTTTAACCATTAAAATGTATTTAATTAAGTACTGATTATTGCTAAAGGGGGTGAAACTACATTCAATCAAATAAAACAGAATGTTATTCAGTATAGGAGTTCTTTTGAATTTTTCATACTTTGTGTAAATACCCTGAAATGTGAAAATATCTAATCAAAGGAATAAATTGAATTTTCCATAACACCAGACATTTTAGAGGGTGGGTATTCAGGAGCTAGGATTTTGAAAAGCTAGAAGATGGCCTTACTGTGTTGTTGGGAAGACAGATAAATATTATGAAATTACTTGTGGTAAGTGCCAAACAAAAGCTAGAAACCATGAGTATGCTAGGGTAAAGGGTTCAGAGAAGGGAGCAGTCACTGAGGACCTAGACCTGCACTATCCAATATGGTAGTCATCAGCCACATTGGGAACTTACCGTGTGGCTAGTCCAAATTGACATGTGCTGTAAATGTAAAATACTGGGTTTCAAAGACTTAGTGTGAAAAAAGAATGTTAAATATTCATAATATTTTTATGTAGATTCCTTGATAATAATTTCACCTGTTTCTCTTTTTTGATGTGGCTACTAGAAAATGTAAATTGCATGTATGGCTTTCATTATATTTCTGTTGGGCAGCACTAACAGATCTTTGGGACAGTTTATAAGTTTATAAACAGAAGGGTTTTGAGCTGGGACTTGAAGGAAAGGAAAAGAAGCCCTTAAGAAGCTGAGCATTGAGGTGGTATTTGGGGCAGGGATTGATGATTGTAATGGAGTACTAAATAGACCAGTCTGTTGGTGGATATGATAAGTATTGGGAAACTATACTGAAGACAGAGTATTAGACCTGGGTGTGAGAGAGAGAGAATGCTGGGCTGAGGAACTTCATTTTTTTTAATATAGAGAATGTGGTAGGTAATTTTGCTTTTAAAATATCCATACATATAGTGATGGAGAACAAAAATAAGGTGCCATGAAAACAAGTTTTAACTTGTCACACAGTTTAGAAAACCTGAAGATGTTCATACTGATGGTCTTGTGGTTGTCCTCCTCCCCCCCCCCCGCCCCCACCTTTCTTTTCATCACTGATAACTGTATCTTTATTCACCCTCAAGGGATAATGGGTGTCATTCAGATGGTCTCTTATGTCTGATTGTCTTTTCTTTCTTTCCCATATCCTGTAGGAGAAGATGCTGTAGAGGATGAGGCTGAAGAGAACCCCATTGTCTTAGAGTTTCAGCAGGAAAGAGAGGCCTTTTATATCAAGGATCCAAAAAAGGCTCTCCAAGGTTTTTTTGACCGAGAAGGTATGTAAACAGACTCTGACACTGCCAGTATAATGTATCCACAACAGGGTGGTTTTCCAGATCTTCAGGTACTTAGAAATGCTGTAATTTATCTGCTCTCCTCCTTGTTCAGTTCTTGCCTGTGTGGTCAGTTGCTTCAGGTTTATTTTGAAAATAGTAAGAATTTTGTTATTTTTTCACATCTTGGAAAAAAGGAAGTACTTTTGCCTGACTTCATCCCCTTCTTTTCAAAAGATCCAGGACTGGGGTGGTGGGGAGATTGACCCAACTTCTTGTCATTTTTTTGTTTCTAATTCACCTGATCTTTTGTAACTCTTAACATGGATTTTCACTTTGTATGATTTAAAGAATGTTTCCGCAGAGAATAGTTTCAGTAGAAATGCTTTGAGAGAACATCTATGTGTATCTGTGCGCATGTATGAGTGTAAATATATATATGAACTGCTTGCATTCTGCACTTAATATTTATGCTTCTAAAAACTAGGCAAGCATGAGAAATTAACACTAAGTCTTCAACTTATAAGTGTGAAAGCTCATATATAGGGGACAAACCTGTGTATGGAGAGTTGTTTTGATTTGAGTTTGGGCTTTTCTGTGCCTCAGGCTCATTCTAATTTTATTATCAGATAATAGTTCCTAGGAATAGGAAGTGAAATGCTTTGAAATTTAGTATTCAATGTGGTATGAGAACTTTATATTCTTACTTAACCTTTGCTGTCTTTTCCCTTTGTATCAACTAGTAACTTTCAGATGCTATTAAAATTGTTTTGTCTTTCTTCCTCCCACAGGAGAAGAATTAGAATATGAATTTGATGAACAGGGTCATAGCACTTGGCTTTGCAGGGTGAGGTATGTTCTTTTCTCTTAACATCCATTTATGGAAAGTGGTCAATTTCAGGTTTAATTTATGGTTAGAGACAACAACCCAAAGAGCAACTTTAATCTTAATTTTAGCCTATTCCTGAATTTGGACCTTGATAGTTTAGTAACATGTTGGGGTTAGGGTGGGATGAGTAAAAGGTGGAAGGAAAAGATTTGAAGTCCAACTTTGGCAAGATAGAACAAAATGAACTGACAGATTAAAAAGCCATCTCAAAAAATATGACTATTATCATAAAATATTAATTTTTTTCATGAGAATTGGAGCTTAGTGCTGTGCTATAATTCCCCCCAAACCAATGCAGATTACCCGTGGATGATTCAACTGGAAAACAGCTAGTGGCTGAGGCTATTCACTCAGGAAAGAAAAAAGAGGCAATGATCCAGTGCTCACTGGAAGCTTGTCGAATCCTTGATACTTTGGGATTGCTGCGTCAGGAGGCAGGTGAGTACATGGGAACACTTTTCTTTAAAAAAAAAAAAAAACACAAAAAGAAGGAAAGAAGGAGGGGAAATTTAACACATAAGGTTACAAAACCTCTTTTTAGGGGGAAAATGTAAATCGTACAGAATTCTATGAAGTGAAAAGAAAAAATTCCCTATCTCCATACCCCAAAATAACCATTGTTTATTTGTATTCTCCCAGACATTTTCTATAGATGTGTGTTCAGAAGTAGAGCCTTTAACAAAAAAAACCATGCATACACAAATGCATTTATGTTACTTATAGTATTCTTTTGTGACATTTTAACATAAGAATGTATCATGGACATTACCCATGTCATTGCATTAAATTTACCTTATTTTTAAAAAATCTGTCTGGGTATATAATTATTTTTTATTTATTCTAAAATTAATTTTATTGCAAAGTAACTTACATATAATTTAAAACTACCAAAGGCTTATAACTAAATATACCTGTTCTTTGTCCAGCCCCTCCCCAGTCTTCATCCCTAGAAGGCTTTTAACTCTTTCAATTATTTCTTCTGGCCTTTAAAAATATCCATATTTCTAATCCAGTATCTTACAATAACATGTAATGGAATATAACCTGCAAAAAAACCCAAAACAAAAATGGAATCACTGTGCTGTACACCTGAAACTAATGCAGAATTATAAATCAACTATACTTCAATAAAAAAAGAATAAATGTTAAAAACATATTTCTAAAAAACATGAATATGCTATTATATTTTGAATCATTTAAACATTATCTATTGACTTAAATTAGTATTTGATATTTACATGGTTACGTTTATGCAAATATTAGTCACAACTGAGCAGTTTTATTTTTTTGTTGTTTTTCTAAAGTTAATAATTGTGTATGTGTTTCATGTGTTTGATTTTTTTGGTACCTCTTACTCATTCTGCCCACACCTTTCAGTATGTTTTTCCATATGGTCAATCACATTAAGTAATTTATCAGTTCTGACTCTTTGGGAGACATTTCTCCTGAAGAGGACTCTTCTCATTCTTTTAAGGATGACCACTCTCTAGACCTGCTGCAGAACAGTCATTTGGGACTTCATTTGCTGTCTTCCTTGAGATTTCCTTTCTCATTCTCCAGGGATGGATTTTCTGTTTTGTGATTCTCAGATTCTCATATTTCTTGGTTTATTCCCTTGTTTTAGTGGAGCACATCTTTCTGTAGTTTAGGCAGGATAGAAAGCTGGTACAACAATAGGAGGCATGGATATAATCTTCAATGGAGTTCACATCTTCCATTTTTCTTGGTCTACTGTTGTTTTGGTGGACATCCTCTAGTGGATTCCTAAGAAAGGATATATAGCAAGTCAACTTTATTAAACCCTCCACTCTGAAAATATAATTGTTCTAGCTTTACTTTTGGTTAATAGGTTGGCTGGGAATAGAATTGTAAATTGGAAGTAATTTTCCTTCACAACTTTGAGGGCATTGCTCTTACCTGACGTCCAATGTTGCTATCAAAGTTGTAAACTATTCAGATTCCTGATCTCTAGTATGTCATCTTTTTTCCCCCCTCTCACTAGAAGTTTGTAAGTTTCCCTTTGTTCTCAAGGCCCTGAAACTTAACTGTGATGTACCTTTCTGTGGGTATATTTTCATCCATTTCCCTTGGGTACTTGTTGGGTCCATTTGATCTGGAAATCAGTTTAGGAACATTTCTGGAATTGTGCCATTCCATCATTTCATCCCTCTGTTTTCTCTGTTTTCTGGAATTTTGTTATTTTAGATATTGAACCTCTTGGACCGATCATCTAAGTTTCTTATCTTTTTTTCCCTTCTCTTTTCTATTTGTATTTTTTGTTCTTTCTGGGATATTTCTGCAACTTTATCTTTCTGTCTTCATTTTGCTATCAAGATTTTAATTTCCAAAGCTCATTTTTGTTCTTTGAATATTCATTTTAAAAACATAGTATCCTGTTGTTGTTCATGGATTATTAATGTCTCATCTCTCTGCTAATCTGTTTTCTCCAGGTTGTTTTTTCTTTTTGTTTATTTGATATCTATCGTGCATGGTAGAGGTTTTTCTCAGATGTCATGTACTTCTTGGTTGTAGGTACTTATATAGGGACAAAAAATGTGGTTGGCAGCTTGGAATATATAGGTGGGGCTTGTTAAGTTTGAGGGACACTATACAATGCTGTGGGTGGGCCTTTTGCTGGGGAACTCTCCATGTAAGTATCCTTAGATTTTCCTTCTTCTGCTGGCAAGATTCCCCAGAGAGTACTCTTCCAGTCTCCCGCATGAAGGGAGAGGACTGGCTGCCAGCATTCCTAGCGCTGCATGGTGGAGATGGCTGAGTGTGTTCTCAACGTCCAGCTATTTTCAGGAGAGTACTGTTTTTCGAACATAGTTACCCATGCCCTCAATTGTACTAGTCAACCCATAGTTCAAAGACTTTCTGTCTTAAACTCTGTGTTTTTCCTGGGCGTGGGAAGGAGCTGAGTAGCCAGGGAGAAGTATATTTTTCTCAATCAGCTTTTACTCAGTCCTCTTTATTTTAGCACTACTATCCAGCCCCAGTTCCAGATCCTTTTGAGGATTCTGTAGTATAATCAGTTTGGTTCTCAGCTTTCCCCACTGTTGGTTTAGGATCCATTTTTTATTTTTTATTTCTGCGAAGTTAGTTTCCATTTATCTGTCTGCTTTTTAATTTCCAAAAATTTGGTGTTACTGTCCCCACTACTATTCTCCCTGTCTTTGTAGATGAATGTCTTTAAAAAAAGATCTCTTTGCTGCAGTTTTTTGGGGTATGGGGAGAGAACAAAATTAGATATGTGTGTTCAGTGTATCATCTTAACCTGGAAATAATCAGGTTTATATTAATAAGGACTGTTTTGGTTGCAAATAATAGAAACCTAATTCAAACTAGCTTAGGGGAAAAGGTTATTGGCTGCAGAAGCTGGGAAGAGTACCTCACAGGACTGAAGGAAGAACTGCATGAACCAGGACCTCAAGTTCTGGAAGCAGAACTTAGTGCTCCAAAACCGGAACTCAGTATCACCAGGACACATACAACTTATATATGTGTATCTGTGAGTGAGTCTGTCTCATGAATGCATGGTTTTATTTTGCAGACAGATTCTTACCCCATGTGGAAAAGAGGGATGCTTACAGCTCTGGATTTATATCTTCTCTCTTTAATAACCTCACTGGAAAGAGAGCCTCTTTTTCCCTGTATCTAAGTATAACTATGAGGGAAAGAGTCTTATTGATCTGGCTCTGGTCACATGACTACCCCTAATCCAGATGGAATGGGGGAGGAATTTTCTAGAGGAAAGGGGGTACTTTTACCAGAACAAGGGGAGTAAGATGACAAAGCACAGACAAAAAGTAATAGCTACCATAGTCCCCTGTTGATGGGCTTTCTAGATTTTCATGGTTACAATGTTTCATTGATATGTATAGGATAAATTCCTTTAAGTGGAATTGCTGGATTAATTGCATCTTTAATGTTGACAGCTGTTGTAAGATTGACCGTCAGAAAGATGGTGTCAATATGCATTCCAGCCAACTGTTTGAGAGTCAATTTCCCCATATCCTTACCAAATTAGGCATTATTAATCTTTTTATGTTTTTTCTAGTCTAATAGGTAAGAAGTGGTATCTCATTATTTTAGTTTGTGTTTTTTAATTGTTAAAAAATGTTTAACATCTTTTCAAATGTTTGTTGGGCGTTTGTATTTCATTTTTTGGGAACTGTTTTTATTAAATTTTTCTTTTGGATTATTGGCCCTTTCCTCATTTATCTTTTTCCTTTTTTGCTAATTGATTTTTGAGAGCTTTTGCTCATTAAATAAATTGGCCCTTTGGCTCTCTCTCCTCATAATTTCTCTCTCTCTCCTCATTGTCTCCCTCTCTCTCCTCATAATCTCTCTCTCTCCTCATGGTTTCTCTCTCTCTCCTCATAATCTCTCTCTCCTCATAATCTCTCTCTCTTCATAATCTCTCTCTCTCCTCACAATCTCTCTCTCCTCATAATCTCTCTCTCCTCATAATCTCTCTCTCCTCATAATCCCTCTCTCCTCATAATCTCTCTCTCTCTCCTCATAATCTCTCTCACTCTCCTCAAAATCTCTCTCTCTCCTCATAATCTCTCTCTACTCATAATCTCTCTCTCTCCTCAAAATCTCTCTCTCTCTCCTCATAATCTCTCTCTCCTCATAATCTCTCTCTCCTCATAATCTCTCTCTCCTCATAAACTCTCTCTCTCTCCTCATAAACTCTCTCTCTCTCCTCATAATCTCTCTCTCCTCATAAACTCTCTCTCTCTCCTCATAAACTCTCTCTCTCTCCTCATAATCTCTCTCTCTCTCCTCATAATCTCTCTCTCTCTCCTCATAATCTCTCTCTCTCCTCATAATTTCTCTCTCTCTCCTCATAAACTCTCTCTCTCTCCTCATAATCTCTCTCTCTCTCCTCATAATCTCTCTCTCTCCTCATAATTTCTCTCTCTTTCCTCATTGTCTCCCTCTCTCTCCTCATAATCTCTCTCTCTCTCCTCATAAACTCTCTCTCTCTCCTCATAATCTCTCTCTCTCTCCTCATAATCTCTCTCTCTCTTCATAATCTCTCTCTCTCCTCACAATCTCTCTCTCCTCATAATCTCTCTCTCCTCATAATCCCTCTCTCCTCATAATCTCTCTCTCTCTCCTCATAATCTCTCTCACTCTCCTCAAAATCTCTCTCTCTCTCCTCATAATCTCTCTCTACTCATAATCTCTCTCTCCTCATAAACTCTCTCTCTCTCCTCATAATCTCTCTCTCTCTCCTCATAATCTCTCTCTCTCCTCATAATCTCTCTCCTCATAATTTCTCTCTCTCTCCTCATAAACTCTCTCTCTCTCCTCATAATCTCTCTCTCTCTCCTCATAATCTCTCTCTCTCCTCATAATCTCTCTCTCTCTCCTCATTATCTCCCTCTCTCTCCTCATAATCTCTCTCTCTCATAATCTCTCTCTCCTCATAATCTCTCTCTCCTCATAATCTCTCTCTCCTCATAATCCCTCTCTCCTCATAATCTCTCTCTCTCTCCTCATAATCTCTCTCTCTCCTCATAATCTCTCTCTCCTCATAATCTCTCTCACTCTCCTCATAATCTCTCTCTCTCTCCTCATAATCTCTCTCACTCTCCTCACAATCTCTCTCTCTCTCCTCATAATCTCTCTCTCTCCTCACAATCTCTCTCTCTCTCCTCATAATCTCTCTCTCTCCTCATAATCTCTCTCTTCTCATAATCTCTCTCTCCTCATAATCTCTCTCTCCTCATAAACTCTCTCTCTCCTCATAATCTCTCTCTCTCTCTCCTCATAATCTCTCTCCTCATTATCTCTCTCCTCATAATCTCTCTCTCTCCTCATAATCTCTCTCTCTCTCCTCATAATCTCTCTCACTCTCCTCACAATCTCTCTCTTTCTCCTCATAATCTCTCCTCATAATTTCTCTCTCTCCTCATAATCTCTCTCTCTCTCCTCATAATCTCTTTCTCATAAACTCTCTCTCTCTCCTCATAATCTCTCTCTCTCTCCTCATTATCTCCCTCTCTCTCCTCATAATCTCTCTCTCTCATAATCTCTCTCTCCTCATAATCTCTCTCTCCTCATAATCTCTCTCTCCTCATAATCCCTCTCTCCTCATAATCTCTCTCTCTCTCCTCATAATCTCTCTCTCTCCTCATAATCTCTCTCTCTCCTCATAATCTCTCTCACTCTCCTCATAATCTCTCTCTCTCTCCTCATAATCTCTCTCACTCTCCTCACAATCTCTCTCTCTCTCCTCATAATCTCTATCTCTCCTCACAATCTCTCTCTCTCTCCTCATAATCTCTCTCTCTCCTCATAATCTCTCTCTTCTCATAATCTCTCTCTCCTCATAATCTCTCTCTCCTCATAAACTCTCTCTCTCCTCATAATCTCTCTCTCTCTCTCCTCATAATCTCTCTCCTCATTATCTCTCTCCTCATAATCTCTCTCTCTCCTCATAATCTCTCTCTCTCCTCATAATCTCTCTCACTCTCCTCACAATCTCTCTCTTTCTCCTCATAATCTCTCCTCATAATTTCTCTCTCTCCTCATAATCTCTCTCTCTCTCCTCATAATCTCTCTCTCATAAACTCTCTCTCTCTCCTCATAATCTCTCTCTCTCCTCATAATCTCTCTCTCCTCATAATCTCTCTCTCTCTTCATAATCTCTCTCTCTCTTCATAATCTCTCTCTCTCTCCTCATAATCTCTCTCTCTCCTCATAATTTCTCTCTCTCTCCTCATTATCTCCCTCTCTCTCCTCACAATCTCTCTCTCTCTCCTCATAATCTCTCTCTCTCTTCATAATCTCTCTCTCTCTCCTCATAATCTCTCTCTCCTCATAATTTCTCTCTCTCCTCATAATCTCTCTCTCTCCTCATAATCTCTCTCTCTCCTCACAATCTCTCTCTGTCTCCTCATAATCTCTCTCTCCTCATAATCTCTCTCTCTCCTCATAATCTCTCTCTCTCTCCTCATAATCCCTCTCTCTCTCCTCATAATCTCTCTCTCTCCTCATAATCTCTCTCTCTCTCCTCATAATCTCTCTCTCTCTCCTCATAATCTCTCTCTCTCTCCTCATAATCCCTCTCTCCTCATAATCTCTCTCTCTCCTCATAATCTCTCTCTCTCTCCTCATAATCTCTCTCTCTTCATAATCTCTCTCTCTCCTCATAATCTCTCTCTCCTCATAATCTCTCTCTCCTCATAATCCCTCTCTCCTCATAATCTCTCTCTCTCCTCATAATCTCTCTCACTCTCCTCAAAATCTCTCTCTCTCCTCATAATCTCTCTCTACTCATAATCTCTCTCTCCCCTCAAAATCTCTCTCTCTCTCCTCATAATCTCTCTCTCCTCATAATCTCTCTCTCCTCATAAACTCTCTCTCTCTCCTCATAATCTCTCTCTCTCTCCTCATAATCTCTCTCTCTCCTCATAATTTCTCTCTCTCTCCTCATTATCTCCCTCTCTCTCCTCATTATCTCCCCCTCTCTCCTCATTATCTCCCTCTCTCTCCTCGTAATCTCTCTCTCTCCTCATAATCTCTCTCTCCTCATAATCCCTCTCTCCTCATAATCTCTCTCTCTCCTCATAATCTCTCTCTCTCCTCATAATCTCTCTCTCCTCATAATCTCTCTCTCTCTCCTCATAATCTCTCTCTCCTCATAATCTCTGTCACTCTCCTCACAATCTCTCTCTCTCTCCTCATAATCTCTCTCTCTCCTCATAATCTCTGTCACTCTCCTCACAATCTCTCTCTCTCTCCTCATAATCTCTGTCACTCTCCTCATCTCTCTCTCTCCTCATAATCTCTCTCTCCTCAAAATCTCTCTCTCTCTCCTCATAATCTCTCTCTCCTCATAATCTCTCTCTCTCCTCATAAACTCGCTCTCTCTCCTCATAATCTCTCTCTCCTCATAATCTCTCTCTCCTCAAAATCTCTCTCTCTCCTCATAAACTCTCTCTCTCTCCTCATAATCTCTCTCTCCTCAAAATCTCTCTCTCTCCTCAAAATCTCTCTCTCTCTCCTCATAATCTCTCTCTCCTCATAATCTCTCTCTCTCCTCATAAACTCGCTCTCTCTCCTCATAATCTCTCTCCTCATTATCTCTCTCCTCATAATCTCTCTCTCTCCTCATAATCTCTCTCTCTCTCCTCATAATCTCTCTCTCTCCTCATAATTTCTCTCTCTCTCCTCATAATCTCTCTCTCCTCATAATCTCTCTCTCCTCATTATCTCCCTCTCTCTCCTCATAATCTCTCTCTCTCTCTCCTCATAATCTCTCTCTCCTCATAATCTCTCTCTCTCCTCATAATTTCTCTCTCTCTCCTCATTATCTCCCTCTCTCTCCTCATTATCTCCCTCTCTCTCCTCATAATCTCTCTCTCTCCTCATAATCTCTCTCTCTCTCCTCATAATCTCTCTCTCTCCTCATAATCTCTCTCTCTCCTCATAATCTCTCTCTCTCTCTCCTCATAATCTCTCACTCTCCTCATAATTCTCTCTCTCTCCTCATTATCTCCCTCTCTCTTCTCATAATCTCTCTCTCTCCTCATAATCTCTCTCTCTCCTCATAATCTCTCTCTCCTCATAATCCCTCTCTCCTCATAATCTCTCTCTCTCCTCATAATCCCTCTCTCCTCATAATCTCTCTCTCTCTCCTCATAATCTCTCTCTCTCCTCATAATCTCTCTCCTCATAATCTCTCTCACTCTCCTCATAATCTCTCTCTCTCCTCATAATCTCTCTCACTCTCCTCACAATCTCTCTCTCTCTCCTCATAATCTCTCTCTCCTCATAATCTCTCTCTCCTCATAAACTCTCTCTCTCTCCTCATAATCTCTCTCTCTCTCCTCATAATCTCTCTCTCCGAATAATCTCTCTCTCTCCTCATAAACTCGCTCTCTCTCCTCATAATCTCTCTCTCCTCATAATCTCTCTCTCCTCATAATCTCTCTCCTCATAAACTCTCTCTCTCTCCTCATAATCTCTCTCTCCGAATAATCTCTCTGTCTCCTCATAAACTCGCTCTCTCTCCTCATAATCTCTCTCTCCTCATAATCTCTCTCTCCTCATAATCTCTCTCCTCATAAACTCTCTCTCTCTCCTCATAATCTCTCTCTCCAAATAATCTCTCTGTCTCCTCATAAACTCTCTCTCTCTCCTCATAATCTCTCTCTCCTCATAATCTCTCTCTCCTCATAAACTCTCTCTCTCTCCTCATAATCTCTCTCTCTCTCCTCATAATCTCTCTCTCTCTCCTCATAATCTCTCTCTCTCCTCATTATCTCCCTCTCTCTCCTCATTATCTCCCTCTCTCTCCTCATAATCTCTCTCTCCTCATAATCTCTCTCTCCTCATAATCTCTCTCCTCATAATCTCTCTCTCTCCTCATAATTTCTCTCTCTCTCCTCATTGTCTCCCTCTCTCTCCTCATAATCTCTCTCTCATAATCTCTCTCTCTCTCCTCATAATCTCTCTCTCTCTTCATAATCTCTCTCTCTCCTCACAATCTCTCTCTAAAAAAAAAAAAAAATTAGCCCTTTGTTTTAACTTTTTTTTCTTGTGGTAAAATATACATAACATAAAATTTACCATTCTAAGCATTAAAAAAAAATTTTTTTTTAAATTTATTTTTTGGCCATGCCACGCGGCATGTAGGGTCTAAGTTCCCTAACCAGGGAGTGAACCCATGCCCCCTGCAGTGGAAGCATGGAGTCTTACCACTGGACCACCAGGGAAGTTCCTAAGCATTTATTTTTATTTTTATTTTTATTTTTTTTTGCGGTTTGCAGGCCTCTCCCGTTGCGGAGCACAGGCTCCAAACGTGCAGGCTCAGCGGCCATGGCTCACGGGCCTAGCCGCTCCGCGGCATGTGGGATCTTCCCGGACCGGGGCATGAACCCGTGTCCTCTGCATTGGCAGTTGGACTCTCAACCACTGCGCCACCAGGGAAGCCCCTAAGCATTTTTAAGTATATAGTTCAGTGGCATTAAATATGTTCATGTTGTGCAACCATCACTACTGTCCATCTCAGAACTTTTTCGTCATCCCATTCTGAAGCCTTGTACCCATTAAACAGTAACTTCCTGTTCTTCCTGCCCCCAGCCCCTGGTAACCAGTGTTCTGCTTTCTGTCTCTCTGAATTTGACTATTTTAGGTACCTCATGTAAGTGGAATCAAGCAATATGTGTCTTTGTGTCTGGCTCGTTTCACTTGTAATAATGTCTTCAAGGTTTAGCCCTTTGTTTTTATATGTAGTTTGGCAGCGTGTTGAATCCTCTCTTTTAATAACTGATGGTGGTATTTTAAGCTGCTTGTCTACTTGCCTTCTTTCTTTTTCTTTTTTTTAAACTGATTCATTATCATTTATTTTATCTACCTCTAGTATCTCGGAAAAGGAAAGCCAAGAACTGGGAAGATGAAGACTTTTATGATAGTGATGATGACACATTTCTTGATCGGACTGGCCTGGTTGAAAAGAAGCGTCTGAACCGAATGAAGAAGGCTGGGAAGATTGATGAGAAACCAGAGACCTTCGAATCATTGGCAAGTTTTATTTATAGAAGTAGCTGTGGTAGTTTAATTTTTTAAATAAAATAATGTATTATTTAAATTTGTTTTGTAATTATAATTTTTAAAGCAGTAGCATTGAAATCTAGTACTGAAGTATAATTTTTGTGATCTGTAAATTTGGTGCTAACAAACAACTAGCCTTATCCAAGTGGGAAAAAAGTTTGGCTTGTTGCTAGAGACTGTATCTATCTCTAGGTGGGTAGTGATCCATTAATGAGCATTCTTTGGATATGATCTTACCCCCCAAAAAAGAAAGGAAAAAGTTCCAAATTGGGTCATTCTGAGGTGAAATTGACTCTAGGCTTTTGGCAGCCAAGAATCATGAAAGGAATTTTGAGGAGTGTAGTTTGGTAATACAGGCACACCTCAGAGATACTGCAGGTTTAATTCCAGACCACTGCAATAAAGTGAAAATTGTAATAAAGTGAGTCACACGAACTTTTTGGTTTCCCAGTGCATATAAAAGGTATGCTATAGTCTATTAAAAGTGTGCAATAGCACTATCTCTAAAAAGACAATGTATATTTTAAATATACTTTATTGCTAAAAAATGTTAACCATCTTTCTGTCAATGCAGGGTTGTCACAAATCTCCAGTTTGTAAAAATGCAATATCTGCAAGGTGCAAGTAAAGTAAAACTCCGTAAAATGAGCTATGCCTGTAGTTTTAAACAGTGTATCCTTCATGAAATTATCATAAGATGACCTGTATTTTCACTATATTAAGTAGTATTCGAGCTTAAAACATTATCTAACATCTGTTGTTTTGATTCATCAATGAAAACAAACGCCTTGAGTTCTTTCTTTTTTTAAAAAAAAAAATTTATTTATTTATTTATTGGCTGCGTTGGGTCTTAGTTGCGGCACGTGGGCGCTCTAGTTGTGGCATGCGGGCTCAGTTGCCCCGAAGCATGTGGGATCTTAGTTCCCCTACCAGGGGTCGAACTGGCGTCCCCTGCATTGCAAGATTGATTCTTAACCATTGGACCACTAGGGAAGTCCTTTGGGTTCTTTCTTTTGAGTAAAATAAGATCTGTGTTCTGTACATTCCTTCTGTTTAATTCTTGATTCTTTAATTCAGATATTTATTAAATTAGATTTAAATAAACAAATGAAAAATGTTAACTCCATGAGGAGCAGATTTAAATGGACTTCTGAATTAATCCTCTTAAAACTTGTCACAATAATTAAAATAAGAGGAGGAAGAAGAGGAAAGCTACCACATTTTGAAAGAAGAAAAACATTTGCTAACCATGTTAATTTGGGTGTTACAGGTTGCAAAGTTAAATGATGCTGAAAAGGAACTCTCTGAAATTTCTGAGAGACTGAAAGCCTCCGGCAAAGGTAAGGCAATGACTCGATAAACAAATATTTATTGAGCACGTACTGTGTGTAGTGCACTTTGCGAGGTACTAAGGCTACATTGGCTAGTAAGATTTACAGGATATGGAGCCTTTCTAAGGAGCAGCATAGCATTTTAGAACTAGAAAGAACATTATAAATTATTTAGTTCAACCTCTTTATTTAATAGATAAGGGGAATGAAGCCCATTAAGGCAAAGTGACTGTCTAAGATTTCCCAGGTATAACCAGTTTCCTTATTCCTAATATCAGTAATGTCCTCTATCCAGCTTTAAGTTAGTGACTTTTCTATGGAAACTTGGGCTGAATTTTAAAATATTTGGTGCCATCTTTCTAAACATGTATTATCCCTTTCTTGGACAGCTCTATCGGAGTCACCATCTCAGGACTCTTTAGATGCGTTCATGTCAGAAATGAAATCAGGGAATGCATTAGATGGTGTGTCCCGGAAGAAACTTCACCTGAGAACTTTTGAACTGAGAAAAGAACAGCAGAGACTTAAAGGGTTGATAAAAATTGTAAAGCCAGCAGAGATTCCAGAACTAAAAAAGTAAGTCTTAGTTATACTTGGGATTTTAAATAAGCATATTCACTAAGATAACATTTTGAATTATATCTTTATTTTTTTAGGTAATCACTATGGACTAGAAACACACTATAAGAAACTCTTTAAAGCACAGAAGGCAGTGGTTTCATGGAGTAACTAAAAACCCAGTTTATTTGTGAAATTTAGACCACTACAGGATTTTTTTTTTTTTTTGCGGTATGCGGGCCTCTCACTGCCGTGGCCTCTCCCGCTGCGGAGCACAGGCTCCGGACGCGCAGGCTCAGCGGCCATGGCTCACGGGCCCAACCGCTCCACGGCATGTGGGATCCTCCCGGACCGAGGCACGAACCCATGTTCCCTGCATCGGCAGGCAGACTCTCAACCACTGTGCCACCAGGGAAGCCCCACTACAGGATTTTGAAGGAAAACTGTATTGATTCCTGTTTCATTGGAGGGCTCTAAATTTTTACTTAATACTTTTAGTGCAGAGTAAACTTCTTTAAAGAGCAACATGCTCAAAAGGTTAATTTCCCTAATATATAAAGACCCATTCACCAGAGACAAATGGGCAAAGGATGTCAACTGAAAGGCCACTGAAAAAGAAATACGAATAACTCTTAACTATATAAACTCAACCTCAGTCATAATAAGAGAAATACAAATACTACAATGTAATACCGTTTTTATCTATGACTTTAAAACCACAGATGAAAAGATATGAGTACAGATAGTCATTTTAATGCCTATATCTGTCATTCTTAAGAACTAGTTGATAACTCTTCAATATATTTAAATAATTTTTGAAAGTGGAATCTCTTAAAAAGGGGAAAAAGCATAATCCCCCGAAGTTGATCTTATTGTTAACTTTGATTTGGGGGAAATTATTGGAAGAGATTAACCCAAATCCATTTGCAGACATCCAGAAGATTTTTGAGTAATTTGTAAACAAAATTTTAAGAATAATTTTTCCCAGACGTGGCTAGTATTTATGAGTGAGTGAGTGAGTGTGTGTGCATATGTGTGTGTGTGTGTGTGTGTGTGTGTGTGTGTGTGTGTGAGAGAGAGAGAGAGAGAGAGAGAGAGAGAGAGAGAGAGAGAGAGAGAGAGAGATCCAGTCTTTCAACTTGACAATATTTTAAAATTGTCTTCTATGTGGTGTCAACAGATTTTGAAAATGTTGAGTAGGTGGTTGTAGAAGTAAGCAACCCTCAGTAAACATAATCCAGATGGGCATCTCAAAAAGTGGTACTACCTAGGTACGTTCACTCACTTATGAAGGTAGTTAAATATAGAAGGTTTCTTGTTTTCTTTAGGTCCGTGCTGTTCAGGACAGCACCCAGTCGTCACATGTGATATTAAAATTAAGCAAAATTAAAAGTTCAATTCTTTAGTCACATCAGCCACATTTCAAGTGCTCTATAGCCACATGTGGCCAGTGGCTACTGTATTGGACAGCACAGACAGAGAACATTTCCATCATTCCAGAAAGTTCTGTTGGACAGTACTGCTTTAGGTTGTCAGTAAGCGTCTATTCAGCCCCTCACCCCTGTGTACAAAACCTGTAACTTGATGCTGGGGGCATTGCATAGATGAGTATCTATCAATTGAGAGGCACCTCTGTTTACAAAAATGTAATGGCCAGCCGTTTCTGGAGCTCTTGATCATCTGCACAGAAGATGTATCCCCAAATTACTAGCAGGTTTGTTCAAAGATTTATATGTAGTTTGGATATTTAATACAGTGATGCATAGATCAGTCTGCAGAAGTCTATTTGCCGCAAATGATGTTTGAGTTACCTTACTGACAGTGAGGAGGTAGATTAGCACTAGAGTTAGACTTACTGGGTTTCATTCTCAGCTCTGTCAATTAGTCTTTGAGAATTTTAAGGCAAGTTACGTAACTTTTTTGATCTTCACTTTCCTCATCTGTAAATTAGAATAATGATGTTGCAAAGATTAACTGCACTTAATAAAGTGCTGACATATGTATTATCATTGTCATAATTTTTACTATCATTGATATACTTAGCAACTATTTGTGACATCGTTTTTGTGGAGAAAAGGTGAAAACTCAGGAGCCATAGCCCAGGTTAGACCAATTAACAGTGAGTTTTAATTCCAACTCTGTAATCCTTTAATTTGCTAAGTCAGCCCTAAGAGGTGTTCTGAGCTAGAAGACATGCATCAGCTTCCTCCAGAGCCTCCCCTCCTGCTGTCTGTGTGTCTGCCCTGTTCCTCCTCCCTTTCTTACTTTGTATACTGGCCTTCAGGTGCTGTGTATCTTCTCCCTCCTCTTTTCGCTTGAGGGTTGAACTTCTAAACTTCCTACCTAAGTCCACCCCTGCTCCACCCACAAGCAACTCTTGATTGTGATCCCATCTTCTACTTTTTCTTCTCCTCTGGGAGTCTTTGCATGTCCTCCAGGCCAGCCAAGCTATTTAATGGATCTGAAAAATATCTGTGTTGCTCTTGCCTTTGCCTTTCCACATTTCCTGACACTTGTGGGGGAAGGGATGTGAGGGATGTTTGACAGAGCATCTTTAAGGCCAGGCAGGCAGGATTTCCTCTGATGGCCTCAGCAAGGCAGTGGGTCTGTCTCTGGTACAGAAGGGGGGTGAGCCTAGGCTCAAGAGCACCACCAAGGGGGTAAGACTTAGGTAAAAGAAGGCAGGAGTGGAAATGGGGCTTCAGGGTTGAGCAGCGTAGTCAGTTTCTTGTATGGGCCCCTGTGAGCCAGGGGGGCCAGTGCTGTCCTTATATTCCAGAAGGCAGTGTTGTCCTGTAGTCAATGTGAAGAAAGCATAGGGCTTTCTCCCCTCTTTCTCCTCATGCTATCTTGTCATTGTCACCTCTGCCTACTCTCTGAGTGTCGTGTCAACTCAACTGCCATCCTTTTTGTTTTGCTTTTGCTTTGTTCTTTTTTCCCTTGCTCTTTTCTAATTTCTACAATCTCTTCTCTTTGCTCTTCCTCAGCTTTACCCTCATATGCTTAGCTTTTATAACTATATTCAGCCACTGAGAACATTGACAAGCTCGCCAGTTGTGGGGTCTCTCATTAAGTCTTTGGTGTTACTCACTACACAGGGTATCCTGCCTCCCGCACCCTTTACACATACGTTTTTTTTTTTTTAAACTTCTGTGCTCAGAGCTGTTGTGTGTGGTTATGATAAGTGTGGCCTCCAGGTAAGTAAGTAAAGCACTGAGTCCTCTTCAGAGGTTGATGGCAAATAGGGCTTTACACCATGGATCCATCTCCTGCCATTTAGTGGGGATGGAGCATGCCTGTGTATTCTCCTTTGCCAGCGACCTGTGTACCGTAGGCATCATTTTATGAATGTGAAGTCATGTAGCATGTTGTAAATTGCTAGACTAAGGTAGTATCCTTATCTTGCCCTTAATACTCTGTGTCTGTGACAATCAGCAGTGTTGTCCATTCAAACTTTGCTGGCCTGAATGCCTCTTTCTTACTCGTGTATGCATAAATGTTCACTTTGTGGAAAGCTTTATGGTGCCCAAAGTTTGTTTACCATGGTATTTTTAGATAAAACCTTGGCCTCACTGGAATAGATAATTATTCTTTCTTCCTAGAACTGAAAGTCAGGCTACAGATGGAGAAAACAAAGCTAAAAAGCTTACACTGCCTCTCTTTGGTGCCATGAAAGGAGGAAGCAAATTCAAATTAAAAACTGGAACAATAGGGGTAAGTTGTGGGTCAAGGTGTTAAACTTTGAGCTCTTGAGTTATCCTGAGCTAATTTATCTCTTTTCTTTTCAAAACTCAGATGACTCATCCCACAGTCATGTAAAAAGGGGCTGTGGGCTTGGTATGATCACATCTTTCCCAGGACCTGGTTCTTGGATTTTTCTCTTCAGCCTAAGCTTATTAAGAATTGATGAATCGATTCATGTGAATCAATTTGCATGTAACCAATTTGTGAATTAGAATACCAGTTTATTAATTTGTGATCAATGTTGCATTTAAGAAAGGGTCTCCTGTGGTTTCTGGGTTTGTTTGGGTTTCTTTGCTTTTTTTCCTGGTGGTTAGACGTTGTAATATTCAGAGTCAACTAACACTTGGTAGTAACATAATCTCTACACCTGGTTTGCCATATGGTTTTTCTTACTTTGCTTAATCCTTCCAACACCTTATGATGTGTGGGAATTATTACCTCCCACAGTTGAGGAGCAGGGTCAGAGAGGTTAGATTCAAGATCACACCATCATTAAGTAACTAGATGCAATCAAATCCAGGTCTTATATCTCTTGAGTTGTGATCTTTCTACTATCCTCTAATACTTCACTGACGTATGTTTTTGCTCTTTGTACATCCTTATTTATAGATTCAGTTTTTAAAAGGTTTTCATCACCCCAAAGAGCATAACCTTATGTATTAATGTGCTAGGGCTGCCATAACAAAATACCACACACTAGGTGGCTTAAACAAAAGAAATCTATTCTCTCACAGTTCTGGAGGCTAGGAGTCCATGATTAACATGCCAGCAGGGTTAGTTTCCTCTGAGGGCGATTTCCTTGGCTTGCAGATGGCTGCCCTCTTGTTACCTTGATGACCTCTTAACATGGTCATCCCTCTGTGCACTTGCAACTCTGGCGGCTTTCCTTCTTCTTATAAGGACACCAGTCATATTGGATTAGGGCCCCATCCTAACAGCCTTATTTTAACTTAATCAACTCTTTAAAGACCTTATCTCCAAATAAGTAACATTCTGAGGTAGTGGTGGTTAGGACTTCAACATGAATTTGGGGGGGACACAGTTCAGTCCATAACACCTTGAATTAGGGTAAACTGTCCTCTGGTGGCAGAGGTCTGAAGTCCCAACCATGTGTCCTGAGTGAGTACCATGTGGTTTACCTGTAATGGAGGCTTTTCTCTGAGGTGGGGAGAGGGTATTTTAGTCAGAAGAAAAACTCTTTACTAAAAAGCTTCCTTAGGATTACTGAGCTAAATCCTATATTTAAAAAATGATATACCTAACATATACTTTGGTACCTTCTTCCTATTCTTTAAGCGTGATCAACTTTTTCTAATAATTACTTTTATTGAAAGGTCTTGATTAGAATATTTGACCTTATTCAAGAAATTTCTTTTTCTTCAGGATCTGTTTTACTGATGTACATATCTTGTTTCCTTGAAATTGTGTTAAATCTAAAATGAAAAAGCTGCACAAATGATTTATTTTTTAGAAATGTGTGCCTGATTTACTCCCTAGGAGATTTTGTAATGAATTAAGATTTGTAATGAATTTAATATCATGAGGGGTAACAGGACAGAATTCCTACAGCTGGTACTCAGCAAATCGTACCTGGAATAAATGTTTCTGTTGCCTACAAGATGTTTCAAGTGTTTCATACTTAATGTTCTTTTGACCCTAGAAATTAACAAACATACTTGTTAAGGATTCATAGATGGATAATATTTCACGTGAAAGTCCTCCTTCCAACAAACTTCGGCAGAGTTGATGCGCCTAGAGAAGTTAGACATTCTGCTCATTTAGCTTAACCCCCTTGAAAAGATGTGTCTCTGTCATATTGTAGAACTGCTTGTTCATGGTTTTTTTTTCCCTCATAGAAGTTACCCCCCAAGCGTCCAGAACTCCCTCCAACTCTAATGAGAATGAAGGATGAGCCTGAAGTAGAAGAGGAGGAGGAGGAGGAGGAGGAGGAGGAGGAGGAAGAGCAAGAGAAGAAAGAAAAGGAGGAGCATGAAAAGGAGAAAATGGAGGCAGGAAGCAGTAGGCTACAGCAGGAGATAGAGCCAGAAGGAGCAGTGCAGGAAGCAGGTCCTCCCACAGATTTCACATGTTCTAAAGAAACAAAAAATCATGGTAATGTCTTCTTTCCCCTTCCTGTGCTATTCAGTGGGCATATGCATTCATCGTGGATAGGTTTGAAAAAGCAAAGCCAGTTCTTGCCTGTGCATTTTGGCTTTGTGACACTTTGTGATGTGTGATACAGCTGACTGTGGAAACATACTTTCCTGGTCTTTCTTTGATTGCCAGTCATTATTTATCCTCATTGTAAAGTAAGGGCAGGTATTTCCAGTGTATTCCAGAATTATGGAAAGTTGAAAGCTGTGGAATCTGAAACCACAGCAGCTGTGGAACAGTCCTGAACTGCTGCCACTCTGTGATTGGAGGGCAGTGGAACAGGGCAGATGATGGGGTCTGATTAGGTGGTCTCGGGGTAAGCCTCCCCTTATTCATTTTTCCCCCATCCGCAAAACAGAGGCTAAACATAATTGTACCCACTGGATGTACTTCTCAGAAAGCATCATGCCTTATTCATCTTTTTGCCCATGGTACCTAGCAGAGAACCTGACATGTCGTATTCACCCACCTCAACAAAGGGCTGATGAAAAATATAAAAGAGGGAATTGATTAGTTTTTAAATATGTTTTCTTCTGATTATGAAAGGCATATATGTTCAGTTTTAGAAATTTTGGATCATACATAAAAGTCCAAAGAAGAAAAGGGGAATCTCCCATGCCCAGAGATTATTGTTTATCTTTTTAGTATCCTCTTAACCCTTGTCAGCTGCAGGGGTTATTTTCCTGCAGGTTGGCCAAACTGCATAGCAAAATTAAGACTGCACAGAAAATAGGGAGCAGGAGGAAAAGCAAAAAACACTGGCATTAAACGTGTGTGAGAATGTGTGCATATGGACTTCCAAAACAAACCAGGCAAGTCCATGTAAAAACACCAGGCCTGGTATGTAGACCTCTCCTGAGTCACCTTCAGCTGTTTCAGACACAGAAAAGTTATTGTTTCCTCATCTGTGAGAAGTAAATCTTTTGTTTTTGCATTTTCCTTTGTTATTGGCACAATGCTTGGCCTTTTCAAAAAAGGTACTACACATACTTTTTTCAGAGTCTAATCTTTGATCCACCCATTGTAAGGGTGTCACATAAACAGGTCAGTGGGGAGGTGAGCAGTAAGTATTGTATTTTTTTGTTTAAGGGACCGAAGTAAATATGTGTGTCTAAAAATAGCAGATTTAAAATTTTGGTTTATTAATTTTGGTTATTAATTAGTAAATCTGCAGCTGATTAGGGATTACTCCAGGCATTCATTTATTTATTAATTTGTTTATTTATAAAATAACATTGGGATTGTATTGTACATGCTATTTTAATAGCATATTTTTTTCTATGTCTTAAAATAGTCTTTTAAAATGTGGTTTTAATAAGGGGCAAAGTGGTCCATCACATGAATGTGCCATAATTTACTTAACTCCACATTATTATACATGTAAGTTATTTGTTAATTTTTGCTATTATAAACATACTTGTATATAATAAATCTTGGTGCTCATCTCTGATTATTTTCTTCGAATATGTTCCTTGAAGTAGAATTTCTAGGTCGAGGAATATGTACATTTTTAAGGGTTTGATAAGTATTGCTAAAAAGTTTTGCCTCAGAGTTGGCCAGTTTTTGAAGTGGAAAATTGGTGGTTCTCTGTTAGACCTCTGGAGACACATTTATTGAAAACCTTATTAAGGTTAGTTGAAGCTAATGATAGTAAAACTGGATGATTATGTAGGTACTTAGCTTTTTTTGCTTTTGACTTGTTTTCTTCATTCCCCACCATGAATTAAGTAATACAATGTGCTTTGGTTCTGCATTTTTATAGAAAACATGTCTCAACTCGGCCAAGTGGAACAGAATAAAGGTTACCAAGAGATCAGAGAGACAGCCGCATCGTGCGAGGAACCGTCAGGCAAGTAGCACAGCGACTCCACTGCTGTACCGCACACGGGCAGCCGACTGGTGTCAGAGAGGAGGGGGTGGCAGCTGGCGCAGACACTGGGTAGATGCTGCTGCCAGGGCTGTGGACAGAATTGGAATATATGAGAGGTTCATGTTTAGTGCCGTTCTGTTTGCCTTTCTTTTCCTCCTCTGTCTCCCGGGTTTCCCCCGCCCCGACCCCCAGAGCACCTAATGCCTTCATGTTTCCCTCTGGCCATGCAAAGCTCTCTACAAGTTTACATCTCCCAGAGTTGAATATGTGCCTATCATGGGGGTGATTCCAGCATTATTAAAATAAATTGGTTGAAAGGTTGGGCTATTAAAAGGACTGTTTTTTTCCGGTTTTCTACTGCTTTTAACTGTGATGATTAAATTGTAAAATAGTAAAGTCAGCCCCATTTTCCTTTACCTTTTCAAAAGGTGTGATTAAATTTAAGCTTAGGATTTGGAAACTAAGGTTATTAATGAAGGGACAGTTCTCTCTGTATAGTCTTTACAGTAGTAGAAGGAATTTTTGAGAATTAGACTGTGATGTTTTCTTCAATAATTATAATGCTCTTTAGGGAGGAATTTTTCTTTTCCATTTTATTTTTCTGAAATAGCTGTTGCCTATTTTTTTTCTTTTTCATAAATTAGCATCAAAAACTGAATATGAGAAAAGCAGAGATGAATTGAAGAAAAAGAAGGCTCCTGGTCTAGGCAAAGTAAGTGCTTTAGTCATAATCTTCATTTCTCTGGAAGTAAAAATGAACCCCTTTGCCATGGGCCATGTCCAGAAGAGTGAATCCAGGGATTATTTTAGCAGAATTCCCAGCTGCCTTCTACCCCCTCTTCTAGAAATCTGGGCTCTTTTATTTTTATTTTTGAATTTTTATTTTTTGGATTCTCTATTCTTGTCTGTCTAATCTGTTCTTTATAATTGCTCACATACCTCTTTTATTAATTTGTGAATCTTTCTTCATATCCTAATATGCCATACAAAGACATTTGAATAATACATTATTTTCCTCCTTTTATTACACAAAAGGTAGAATGTAATATACTGCATGCTACACTGTGATTTTTTTTTTTTTTTTTTAAACCTGTGGTGGAAATCATTGTATATCAGTGCACTGAGAGCTTCCCACTGTGTGGGTGTACTCTATCAGTGCACACTTGGGTTCTTTCTAGTCTTTTATTATAACAGTGCTATAACGAATAACCTTATGTGTATATAATTTGTATGGATACTGTAAGTTCCCAGAAGTGGAATTGGTGTCGGGAGGTCCCTAAGACCACCCTTAGGCTAGGTACTTCACAAGAAGCCTCACAGGACTCAACATGTGGTGGAACTTACAGTTGTGATTTATTACATCACAAGAATGATAAGCAAAACCAGCAAAGGGAAAAGGAACATGGAGTGAAGTCCAGGGAACCAGGTACAAGTTTCCAAGGGTCCTTTTCCAGTGAAGTCACATAGGATGTGCTTAATTCCCCTCACAAAGAGTGACAACTTGTGAAACCAGGAAAGCTCATTAGAGACTTAGTACCCAGGATTTATACTGGGGACTGATCACATAGGTATCCCCTGCCTGGCATCTACCCAAGTTCCATTGTCCTAGAAGGAAAGCAGGTGTTCAGCATAAACCACATTGTTTTTACAAATAGTTTTGGCCCAGTGGGCCACTCTTTGTCAGTTAGGGTAGTGGGAACCCTCTTGAAATCCAAGTTCCCAGATGGCCACCAACAAGCCTTTCAAACGGGCCTTTCAAAGGATAGCAGTCAGGCTTGCTTTGTTAACTTTTCTGCACCTGGATCAAAGGCAAATGTCACATTTTCCTCTGTGGAGGTTATATCATTTAGAGCTCACACCTGTCTTGACTGCCTCTTTTAGAAAAAACATCACTCTCACTGGCTGAAAATCAGCTTGTTGAGACTTTGTGGAAAAAAATCAAGATTCAGAGAGAGAATGCTTCCCCATTTTTGGTTACTTATGTCAAGATCATTAGTGGAAACTGTTCTCTCTTAATTTTTGTTTCCTCACGGGGATAGGGACAATAATTCTTGGAGTTAAAATTCTTTTGAATAAGATAACCTGTCTGGGGCTTCCCTGGTGGCGCAGTGGTTGAGAATCCGCCTGCCGATGCAGGGGACACGGGTTCGTGCCCCGGTCCGGGAAGATCCCACATGCCGCGGAGCAACTAAGCCCGTGAGCCATGGCCGCTAGGCCTGCGCGTCCGGAGCCTGTGCTCCGCAACGGGAGAGGCCACAACAGTGAGAGGCCCGCATACCGCAAAAAAAAAAAAAAAAAAAAAAAAAAAAAAGATAACCTGTCTGTTTTTGCAGCTTCCCCTGACACCTTCCTCCAACTATCCAGAAGATGATCCAGATTACTGTGTGTGGGTCCCACCTGAAGGTAGATGGTCTTTACTTTTCTTTTCCTCTAATATTTATTTATTTAGGTTTCTGAATAGGTAATATATATTTAAGGTTCAGTATAAGAACATTGCAAGAGTATGTAGTGGAAAAGTCTCCCTTCTGGGTAGATTAAAGGATCTAAAGAGACATATCAACCAAATATAATTTGTGTATTCTGTTTGGATCTTTATTCAAACAAACAATTACTAAAAAAAAATTATAAGCCAGTCAGATAATTTTGAACACTAGCTAGATATGTGATGATACCAGGAAATTATTGTTAAGTTTTTTAAAGTGTGAGTGATATTGAGTTATGTTTTTTAGAAAAAGTCCTTGTCTTCCAGGAATATGTACAGAAGTGTTCACAGAGGGAATGCTACCTGGGATTTCCCTTAAAATAGTCCAGTGGTGGGGGATGAGGGAAGACAGAGGAGGGGCAAGAGATAAAGCAGGATTTGCCACATGTCGATCATGGTTAACACTGGGTGCTGGGTACATGGAGGTTCATTATATTTTTCTCTTTACTTTTGCATGTATTTTAAATTTTCTCTAAAGTGGGAAAAATAAATCTTCTAGCTGTGCTTTAGCTACTCAGTTTCTTTCTAAAGACAACCAAATATCAGTTTCTGATGACTTCTTATATATATATAATGTAAAATGCCTATGGAAGCAATGAAATACATAATATTTCATCACTTTTTTTACACAAATGGAAGCATATTCTATACCTTACTGTTTTGCACTTAATAATATATGGACATCCTTCCATAGCTACTTAGAGATTTCTTTTTTTTTTTGTAATGTTAGCATAGTTCTTTTTTATAGTATGGATATACCTTTATTTATGTAACCAGTTTCCTCATTGAATATTTACTGTGTTTCCAGTCTTTTGCCATTACAAACAAGTCTGCAATAAGTAACCTCTCTAATATGTGTAATTTTGCAAGTGTAAAGGTATACTTGTAGAAGAAAATTCTTAAACGTCAACATGCTGGATCAGAGGCTACAAACATTTTTAAGAGACTATAAATTGCATTCTGTAGGGATTATACTAGTTTATGTTCCTACTACACCCTTAAAGCAATATATGAGATGCTTGTTTTCCCATATGCTTATCACAGGTTGCTTTTTCTATGGATTGGGTTTCTAATATACTAATAATTAATAGAAATTTAGGTACTAAAATGCTTGCTTTTTGTCTGCTTTTTACTCTGATCTAGGCCAAAGTGGAGATGGCAGGACCCATCTTAATGATAAGTATGGCTATTGATTGCTTCCGAATCCTAAAGGAAGACCTTGTGGACCATGTGACATGGGATATTTAGGATAATATATCAAGTTGAATGTCCAGAGAAGGAGTTCAGATGATCATTTGTAAAATCTGGTGACTGGCCTTTTCTTCTGTGCTCTTGGCTTCCTAAATTTATCTACCCATCTGATTCTCTAGAATTTGGTATTTATGTTTAAAAGTGTTTGTGTATGTATGTAAAAAGGAACGATATATTTTGAGAATTAGTAAAGTGAGAGACACGACTCTGTTAAATAAGAAGGTGAAGATGTCTCATGTTTATTTAAGGCTACAGTGTCTGTCTTAAGCTTTAGTGACTATGCTTTTACTGAGCAATAGGGTGCTTGTGGCAGTTAGGCTTTAGGATTCACTGGTAATTGCCTCCTTAAATAAGTGTTGAAATATGAGGCCATGCCAGGGTGTAACCCTGAGTGTCTCTGTCATTCTTGGAACTAAAAATGTATCTACACAGTGGGGGCTTCCTATTCCCTCTCACTATAATCCTCCTGCCAGGTTTGAGAAGAGACCCTGACTTGTGAGGACACAGTTCAGGACCACAGCACACCTGTGCACTTAGGCGCTGATGCTGATAAAAACTCAGCCCTTTGAATATCCTGGACTCTGACCAATTAGGTTAGTCACTCCTCCTCTTGTGGAAAGGTGCAAATAGGGTCACAGAATGAAAAGCTGGATGTGTTCTGCCCACTATAGGGTTTCTCACCTCTGTAGAGAGGGAAGTAAAAGTTCCTTCCCCTCTGGAAACATGAAGAAATGCACGAATATGTCCTATTCCCACCCTGCCCCCCACTTCCCATCATCGGTGCCTCACTCCCCCAGGAAAGGAAAGCCTAAGAGTGGAAGCAAGGTGGAAAACCAGTGGATTATGCTGGAGGCAGACATAGTGAGCAGGCAGGAGAACGGCTGTGGCCCAGCGAGAGGGAGTGGATGAGGATGATGCTTTCCCAATATGGCTTATATGGGATGCATGAGGTGGGCAGGAAGCAGTAACAAGAAACTTCAGTTACCCTAACAGATGTCTGTTCTACTAAAAATAAGTCTGATTTCTCAAAAACCAATACCAATATTGGCATTATGAGAAACTATTATTTTGGACTTCATTTAGACCAACAGGGAAGAACTTGATGATGTAAGAAGTGACAGGAATTCGGGGGCAGTGTCTGTGCCACCTTGGATTGAAACTGCGGACTAAGGTCCGAGCCAGATCAGTGGTCTTCAAGGGTGAAACTGCTGATTCAAACAGAATTGTATGTGGAACCCTAATACTTGAACAGGTAAAAAATATGCCTGCTCTGGTTGAATTGAGGTGGGGATGGATGGGGATTGGATGTACACACACATACCTGCATGTGTACAATCCTCTCCTCCTCACTCTACCCTCACAGTGACCTTGAGGAATCCTGGGGACTCCACAGAACATCATCTGCTTTAGGAAGGCAGATATCTAAATGTTCTGGGAAGGGTAGGTATGGTCCTATGTCTTGAGAGCATGAAAGCAAGTAGGACTCCATTGGCCAAAATAAAATATAAATATGTAACTTGTACAATTAATATCAGTGGTCAGTGGACTTGTTTCAAAAGACCTGCACGTGAGTGTTGGCTTCTCTTTACTAAATAGGAGATTTGGGGATGTGACTTTTCCCTGAGCCTGAATTCTGTCATGTGTGAAGCAAGGACAGTAATGGTTTTTGCTCTTTGGCCCTCGGATTTGTTCTAGGATCAAATGAGACCATGTAGATGGATGTGCTTTACAGGGATTTGTAGATATTAGTAGTTGTTATTCATTACAACAAAGAGACATATCCTGACATCTGGGCCGACTTACCTGTGAGAGGAGACTGGATTATATCAGTGATTCTCCACTGTAGCTGCATATTAGAATTACCCAGGGAAATTTTTGAAGTTTTTGATTCTAATACTAGGATCCCATGTCAGATCAATTTAATCAGAATCTCTGAGTTGGTCCCTTTTAAAAGCACTCCAGGTGATTTTAATGTGCGGCCCGTAATGGAGAACCTCTAGAGCAGAGTCAGCAAACCATTTTTTTTTTTTTTTTTTTTGCGTTACGCGGGCCTCTCCCGTTGCGGAACACAGGCTCCGGACGCGCAGGCCCAGCGGCCACGGCTCACGGGCCCAGCCGCTCCGCGGCACGCGGGATCCCCCCGGACCGGGGCACAAACCCGCGCTCCCCGCATCAGCAGGCGGACTCCCAACCACCGCGCCACCAGGGAAGCCCCAGCAAACCATTTTTATTAATGGCCAGGTATTTGAAGCTTTGCAAGCCATATAATCTGTCGCAACTACTCAGCTCTGCCATTGGAGTGCAAATGGCATAGGCGGTATACAAATGAATAAGTGTGACTGTGTTCCAATAAATACTTGCTTATAAAAACAGGTGGCAGGACTTCCCTGGTGTTCCAGTGGCTAAGACTCCATGCTCCCAATGTAGAGGGCCCGGGCTCCATCCCTGGTCAGGGAACTAGATCCCACATGCCGTAACTGAAGATCCCGCACGCCACAACTAAGACCCAGCACAGTCAAATAAATAAATAAATATTTTAAAAACAAAAACAGGTTGCAGGCCAGGTTTGGCCCACTCTGCTCTAGGCTAATTCATCTTGGGGGTCTCACCTGACTCAAGATGTTCATTACAGTGTCTTTAGGATATTTGAAAAGTTTCTATTCAGAAGGCTAATTACCCCCTCCTGAACTGTATGGGTTGTAGTTTTTTGGTGACCAGAAATTAAAGTGATCTAGTCTCCTTTTCACAGAAACGAAAGCAAGGTTATTAGTCATTACAAAAAATATTGTTACAGCAAGAACGCAACAGGTTATCTGTAAGCAGGGTGTCCCTGGTCTCTCCTGGCCTCACCAGGAATTCTGTATCATATCTGCCTCTGTATTTAAAGAGCAATGGGAAGCCACTGGGATGTTAGTGATAGTGAAATGGTCAGATTTGGGTCTTGAGAAGAACACTTAAGCTACAGGTTGGAGGAAGGATGGAAGAGGGCAAGAGGATGCAGGAAGACCAGTCAAAAGTCTGCTGCAGAGATCCAGGTGAAAGATGGTGGCAGCTTGACCTAAGTGGAGATCGAGATACAAAGATAGAAAGGGGTCCCTGCAATATTTTAACAAGTAGAATGGCTGAGACTGAGTGATGGATTGTCTGGGAGTGAAGGGAGAAGGAGGCTGGAGGGTAATTCCTAGATCGCTGGCTTATACATCTGAATGGCGGATGGCGTCATTTGCTGAGATGAGGGGACACTGGAGGAGGACCAGGTGGAGGTGGAGGAGATCGTGAATTCCATTTGGACAAGTTGAACTTGATATCCCTTTAAGACATCTAAGTAAAGGTGTCCAGAAAGCAGTTGAATATAGAGGTCTGGATCTCAGGAGAGGGCTAGAGAACAGTTTCAGTCTTCTACCAGATGAGCCTAAGATTCAGGTGATTTTGAAGACCAGGTGGCAGGCATGAATTTTGCAGGCAGACCCCAGTCTTGGACAACTAGTCTCCATATTTTTGGTATTGGGAACAGTTTTTCTTGGCTATGGGTACTCATTTATTTGGGGAAAAAGTAAAGTAAGTGGTAGAGTGAACAACATTCTGGAAAGAAAGGTCGAGGGTGTGAGTGTAACTTTAAAACAAATCTCTTTGTCTGCTTTAGGACATTTCTAAGGATTTTGCATAGTGCCTGGTATATGCAATAAATGTTTGTTGAGTGCCTGCTATAAATATTTTCCCTGGAATTGTCCCAATCTAGCATAGGAAGTATGAAGTCCCATTATTTCCTTATAGCCCATTACAAGCCTTTACCCATTACTACTTCACTGTAGCTGGATGGAGTTAACTCTTTGGGAAATAATGACACAATTCCTGTCAAACTTTGAAGTCGTTAGCCACAGCCTGGGGATCTGTTGCTTTACCATTGAAATGCTGCCACCTCCCGGATAGGGTGTGATGAGTGACCAGCAGCTGTGGACAGCTTCCTGAGAGAGGGAGCCAGAGGGAAGGAAGCCCTCCAGCCCTGTGGCAATCAAAAGCAGGAATGCAAACCCCTGGCACGGCTGAGTTCCCATACAAGGTCTGGTCCATCCCTGTTTGGACCAAACCAGGTTTGACAAACTGCTGGGAAATGACGTAAAACTCTCCTTGACCTTTGTGGAGGGTGGGTCACGGCATCAAACTGGTATCATGTCTTGCGACAGGCTGCTTGTGAGATTCCTCATTTGATGCGGGCATTGAGAACCATTTTCAAGATTTCTTCTCAGCAATCTGAGAGGACTGTGTCCTGCTTTGGTTTTAGAGGTTTGTCACTACGACAGTCCAGGTTGGGACTGAGACCTCTATTCCACGGGAGACCAGAAGTCTTTCTCCCCGCAAGAGGACCTGGCACTGATGACAGGTTTGAGGGCTCAGCATGTGAGGGGACAGTGGTTCCCACTGAATGTAGCTCCACCTTCTTCATCCTCCAAATCAATCTTTTTTTAAAAAAATTTCAAGTCTTCATAGAATTTATTTGTAACACATTTTAATGAAGTATCAATAAAATTGATGATATGATGGAACAGATTTCTATTTCATTTGGAAAGTGTGAGAAATATGTAGTGTGAAATTTTTATAGATTTAATAATAACTCTCTCTCTGCACTTAGTCTACATTCTTGGTTCTGACCATACTAATTGCCAATTTCATAGGAATTTTAAGTGTAGCGTTTACGCGGGCCTCTCACTGTTGTGGCCTCTCCCGTTGCAGAGCACAGGCTCCGGACGCACAGGCTCAGCGGCCATGGCTCACGGGCCTAGCCGCTCCGCGGCATGTGGGATCTTCCCGGACCAGGGCACGAACCCGCGTCCCCTGCATCGGCAGGCGGACTCTCAACCACTGCGCCACCAGGGAAGCCCTAGAGTCTTCTTTTATCCTTAAAAGTAAAAGTCTGTTTATCTCCTATAGAGGACAACTTTTCTTGCCACCTAACCCGTGAAAGAACATCTTATAAATCAATGCATATCTTTTATCTCTTGAGGAAGCATTTCTGCAGGCTTCATAAGACCTTTACTGGAAGAGGATTCTATAACCATTGTGTGTAAATGTTTGTAGTTGAGGGTTGTATAACATGAAGCATAACTTAAATCTCTTGAGGTCTTTGAAGCCAAACACTGTAACTGTTTTGCTCAGCCATTTAAAGTGCATTCTTTTTTTTTTTTAACCACTTTTTAAAAATCGAAGTACCCCAAGTCAATCTCAACAATTTCTCTGTGTAGAGGTTTTAGGATTCATTCCTCTGCATTGCCCACTGCCCTGACCCAAGGTCCCCTCGCCTCATGACTCCTCGCAGATCTCCCTCCCTTTTGTCTCCGCCTCATCAAGCTCTCCTCCACACATCTGAGTTATCCTAAAGTACATCACTGAGCAGAATCCTTGGCTCTGAAACCTCAAAACGTTCTCCATTATCCAAAGGGTGAGGTCCAAATTCATTTGAGGCTTTAAAGTCCCATATCATAGGGTTCCTGTACTTTGTGATCATCATAACTCATCCCCATATGCTCTTGTCCCTTTCTGCTACCCGCCAAGTATAACCCATACTCTAGTAATAATAGGTTATTTGCCCCAAACACAACTTTTGCTTCTACTTCTTCATATATTTTCCATCACGCCTTGCCATACATGGCCTTGAGCCTCGGTTTCCTTGTCTGTTAAATGGAGAAAGTAATAGCTACCTCATAGTACTGTTGTGGAGATTAAATAACTGAGCTATCTATAAAACCTTTAGCCATGCTTGACATGTAATCAGCTCCCCAAAATGTAGTTATTAGTATCATTGTGGACTTCCTTGCTCATGTCTACTAGGTAAGTGAGACTCAAGTTCAGCTTGAGTCTCACTATCTTCAGGAGACCCTGATTCCCCCTGGTTGTCACTAATCTCACTTTTCCCACCAGCCCTACAGCACTTTATTTCTACTTCTGTGATACCCCTTGCTCGGATGACCTGACATCTGCTAATTATATGTGTGCTTGGGTCATTTATGTTTGTAAACTTTCTGAGTTGGGGATGGGAACTATCTTATTTTGTACCCCAACTGCACCTCATGGCACCTGCCAGTTCACAAAATATGTGCTCAGTTAACTGTTGCTTTACAGGTGTGAAGGTTGCAGGGCAAGTTCTAATCCTGGCCCTTCCTGCCCTTGGGTTTTCCAGGCAGAGAAGGGACCTTAGAGCTGCCTTCATTTCCAGAACTTGTTCCAGACAAGCTGGACAACCTAAGCACTAACCATTTTAGCAGGGTTAATGCAGGCACAGGCCTGGATTCCTGAACTATTGGGGGCAAAATCAGGCGGAACTACCCCTTCCCATCAAGGAGCTCCGGATTATGGTAGCTGGCTTTAATTTGGGCTTTAAGCCCTCTGCTGGCCCTGGAAAATCTTGATCTTGAAGGTTGTCTCTGGTTTCCTCAGGCTGTCATGCACACCCCTTCAAAAGTCAATGCAACTATGACAGGGAGTGATCACAAGAGGGCAGTAAAGACCCATCACTGTACAGCAACTTTCACTTGGAGCTGAAAGCCAGAAGACAAATGTTTCAAAGGAGAAGAAAGAGTAAGAAGCACATCCTGAACTCTTTCAGAATCAGGGTTCTGAAAGACCTCAGGGCAGCAGGCTGGTTCAGGTCACAAATGTCTTCCCAGATCCAAGACCTGAAAGCAGCAAATTAGGGACACTGACAAGGTCCAAACAGTGTATCCTAAATCTCTTCCCAGCCTGTTGTTTTCTGGTGCTTAGTTTCACCCGGAGAGAGTCATTCTCCAGTCATAATGCACATATTCTATGGAGGAGTTTAGGCATTGCCTGTTTATTATTTACACACTGTATTACAGAGCATTTTTTCACACCAACCACCCCCCCCACCTGCCCTGCTGTCTTTATTGAGGAATAATTGACAAAAATTGTATATAATTAAGGTGTACAACTTGATATTTTGATATATCACACTCATTTCAAAAATCTGAATCTCCTATCTCTCTTAAAATGTAAAAAGAGGAGATGTTATCACCTCTGTTTAAGGAAGCTGAGGCTCAGAAAATGAAGTGACTTGTTCAAAGGCATGCCAAGTTCATGGTGGAACCATAATTCCAGATCCTTTGCTTATTCCTCCTAGTTTTCAGTTGTTTATGTTTGTAAGGTTTGTGAGTTTCAAGAGCAAAGACTATATCTCATTCCTCTTTTTGTCTCTGAACGGTGCTCCCTTAACCTTTAGGACTATGAGTGGGTGTGTTGTATAAGGCTCTCTACGCTAGGAGCTGGATTCCATGATGTCTCTCTTATCGCCCCTGATTCAGTAATTCTGTGATTTGGAGGCACAGCGCTAACAACGACAGTGGTCTGGCCCTGAGTGTTCCTACTGGCTGAGCATTTCAACAAGGGCAGCCTCTTGGCTGGCAGCCTGTGACAGTCCATCATTAGTAATGCAGGGAGGGCGGAGGACAGTTGGACAGTTTCTGAAAGTGTGCAGTAGTATCCCTGGCATTATGAGAGTTGACTTTAGGGGAGGAGGATGAAAATGTTTAATTTCTGCAGTTACGCATATAAATACATTATTATTTATACACATGCACACACACATACATATTGTTGCATAGAATGAGGTCAGTTTTTAAAGTGAGTTTATTTAAAGAAGAACATTAAGTAAGTAACAGTAGGGTGGGATGCAACAAGGGACAAAGCATGAGACAGGTATACCAATGAGTGAAGTTCAAGGGACTGTGGTGAGGTGGGAAGATGGTTGTAACTCGAGTCACAAAACTCTTTCATGTCTGGCTCTGTGACCCTTAAGCCATGTTACCCTGATTAAGTTGCTGACCTTAAACAAGTCTCAGTTTTCTCATCTGTGAAGTCAGAAAAGAATTCTTGTCCTCCTTAACTCAAATGAGAATAAATGAAAGTACACTGAAGCCTGGAAAACTGTGCAAGTGTCTGGTGGTGCCAATATCACAATTCCCAGTTCCACCAAGGTCTATCCAGGACCTCCTCTTTTCCACCACGGAGGATGCCTCCCAACTAGTGTCCATTTCCCAGATCCCAAGGACCGAGTCCAGTTCTGTTTGTTGTCCACACCTGGGTCTGCCATTCTGAGGAGGAGGAGGAGGAGGAGGAGGGAGGGACTGGGGAAACCCTGGAATCAGTCCAGGAACAAGTCCTAGCATGTCACTGTTTGCTTTGTCATCCTGATTCAATGACCTCATACAAGGAAGGGAGGGTGCAGAGGAGCTGTTCTCTTCCCGATACCTAAGGAGGCTTCTGACATCTCCTGTTTTCCTCGTCATGAGAAGAGCAGGCGCCAGGCTGTGATTTTTAAGGTCTGAGCTAATCTTGGAAGTGAAGGAGAGCAGCGCCTCCCACAACTGGTCAGATTCAAGCTTCTTGGGGAGCTGCCTGGAGCAAAGGGGCAGAGGGGGCTGCAACAGGCATCAGAATCCAGGCTGTTGCCCCTGCTTCCTGGCGGGGCTCCAGAATACGCAGCCTCGTCCCCAGGTTCTGACTAATCTCAGTGCTACTTGGGTGAACAGTAAGGATTGGCAGTTAGGGGAAAAGGGCCTGAGGCTAGGACAGCTCCTGCATTGGTTATTAGTCTAGTCCCCAAGGGACAGCCACTAGGGTTGACAGAGGCTTCAGTGACTCTAGTCATCATCCTTGCATACTCCTACACTTTCACATACGGTATTCGATGAATACTTTCTGAGCACCCACTGTGTACCAAGCCTTTGGGGAAATGAGGCAGCCATGTGTATCAAAAGGCTGCAGAGAACCTTCGAGTCACCTTTTTACCACCAGGATTCCTTTTGTCATCCTTACTTCATCCCCTCTACCACCTGGCCTTAATTAATACTTAAGTAAATTATTTTGTCAGCCTTACAAATTGCATTTTTTTACCTTCTTTTTTTTTTTTTGGTAGGGGGAGCCGAGCGGCATGTGGGATCTTTGTTCCCTGACCAGAGATCGAACCCATAACCCCCAGAAGCGGAAGCGCAGAGTAGTAGCCACCGGACTGCCAGGGAAATCCCACAGATTGCATTTTTAAGGTGTTCATTTCAAGTTTTTTTTTTTTTAAATTTTATTTGTTTATTTATTTATGGCTGTGTTGGGTCTTCGTTTCTGTGCGAGGGCTTTCTCTAGTTGTGGCGAGCGGGGGCCACTCTTCATCGCGGTGCGCGGGCCTCTCACTATCGTGGCCTCTCTTGTTGCGGAGCACAGGCTCCAGACGCGCAAGCTCAGTAGTTGTGGCTCACGGGCCCAGTTGCTTCGTGGCATGTGGGATCTTCCCAGACCAGGGCTCGAACCCGTGTCCCCTGCACTGGCAGGCAGATTCTCAACCACTGCGCCGCCAGGGAAGCCCCTCAAGTTTTTTTTGTAATCAAACATTTATGTAACTGCAAATAAGTGCTTCTGATCAACACGAGGTAATAACTAACATTATGACACTGAGTTAGTATCTAGTTACACAAAAGCAAAGAAATCCAGCATTTTAGCTATCCTGTTTATCCTGGTTGGGCTTTTTAAAATTTAAAGAGTAGCTGGCGGACTACCCAGGGAGTCAGTTCAAGGTTTTACATGACAGCTGGGTTTTGAAGGATAAGCAAGAGTTCACAAGCAGGGAGAAAGAGGTCGATGCAGGCAGAGGGGGGCAGAGCGGGCCAGGTGCTGGGCCAGCACCTCCATCCCAGGGCTGGTCAAGTGGATCAGGCTGGGGCTTGAACTTGGTGGGTGGAAGCTGGGGTTCGGGATGGAACTAATGAGCGTGGAGATGAGAACCAGGGATCTTAACAGTTGAAAGTTCTAGGCTGGCCACATCACGGTCCTGGAGAAACAGGACAGAGAGACAGGCAATCCCACTGGAGTCCCTTTGGTTCTCAAGGGCAGGAGGGAAAAAGACAGCAGAGGACAAGCCAAAACTCTGCCCCAGAGCTGGCCTGATCCCTGTCTCCCACCTTGGCTGCCCCACCCCTTAGCTCTAAGAGCAAACCATTTTTCTGTGATTTTTTGGCTCATCTCTTAAATGTTCCAGAGTCAAATCAGGCTGTGCCATGGTTGAACAAACCTGTTGAACAAATAAACAAGGCAGGCTGTGGGGCTGGGAAAGCACCAGACGTGGGCCCCCAACCAGATCCATGGGTTCTGGCAAGTCTGTCCCAAGCCTGGGCCTTGGCTTCTTCCTTCTACCATGAGAGGTGGGAGCGTGGAACTTTTGGGGTCCTTCCCGGCTCTGTGATCTAAGCAAGTTGCCCACAGAGAGGAAAACTCCAGAGCTGCCAGTTCAGAAGAAGTCTCCTTTCTTTTCACTACATAGTGCAGCTAAGGGCAGAGAGAGAGGAGATCTCCTCATGGCAAATATTGAAACCAAAGAACACCCATTCGCTTATTCACTCATCAAACACTGAGTGTCCAATCTGTGCTCGGTGCTATGCTGCCCCTTCCCTCACAGAACATACAGGAGTTATAAATGCTCTAGCTGAGGAGAGAGGGTCACATTTCTCGTATATACCAAGTTCTCACCCACCTCAGGGCCTTTGCTCCTGCTGTTCCCACCACCTAGACTGCCAACCCTTTCCTCTTCCTCCTTCTGCAGGCTCCACTTAAATGGCATTTCCTCTGACCACCCTGTAAGTGGTAGACTTCCCCATCTCTCCCCATTTCTCCGGCCACACTCCATCACCCTCGCAGAATTTATGGCAGTTTGTAATTATATGTCTGCCCTTCATTTAGTCATTTATTTTCCACCTTTTTGACTTGAGTATGAGCTACCTGAGGGCAAGAATTCTGTTCGTATTTTTCACTTCTGGACACTTAGCAGCATATACTTGTAGAATACATGAATAATATTTTGGCACGTGTTGATTTTTTACATCGACTCCCTAATTTAGTCCTCTTGACAACCCTAAGGGAGAGGCATTACTATTATTCTCTACATTTTGGAGTGAAGAGACAGACATCCAGAGATATTAAGTATCTTGCAGTTGGCAGGGCTGGGCTTGAACCTCGTCTCCAAGTCAGGGCTCTTTCTACTTCACCGCGCTGCAGGCTAAGTGATGTGAGGCTTTGTGCCTGGCTCTAACTAACCCCTGGCTCAGACTTTTTCTTCCTTTTTTCCCTTTTTCTTTTGAAATAATTTCAGCTTACCAAAAGGTTGCAAGACTAGTACAAAGTACAAAGAATTCCTCTGTACTCTTCACTCAAGTTCACCAGATGTGAACATTTTGCTGCATTTGTCTAAATATTCTCTTTCTCCTTGTACGTGTTTTTACATGTTTATACTTTTCTTTTTTTCGACTATTTTAGAGTAAATTGCAGACATTATACCTCTTTGTCCTTAAATACTTCAGTGTGAATTTCTCAAGAGCAAGGATGTTCTTTTCCATAAAATCGAAATCAGGGAATTTAAAATCTATATAATACTATTATTTAATGTACAATCCATATTAAAACTTACCTAATTATTCCAATAATGTTCTTTATAAGGATATTTTTTCTAGTCCGGGATCCAATCCAGAGCATACATTCTTTTTAATTTTAATTCTTTTTAATTGTTATATATCTTTATTTTTTTAATGTAAAACAGTTCCTCAGCTTTTCTTCCTCTTTCATGGCACTGATATTTCTCAAGAATCTAGGCCAG
The DNA here is from genome assembly GCF_026419965.1 of Kogia breviceps. Lineage (NCBI taxonomy): Eukaryota > Metazoa > Chordata > Mammalia > Artiodactyla > Physeteridae > Kogia > Kogia breviceps. The sequence goes on along the minus strand of NC_081320.1, from coordinate 82,266,480 downwards.
TCATTTTGTAAACTCCCTCAGCTTGGGTTGGTCTGATGTTTGTTCGTGATCAGATTAAAGTTAGGCGTTTGTTGGCAGGAATCTTACAGAAGTGATGCTGTGCATCTCAGTGCATCACATCAGGAGCCACAACATAATGTCTGTGTGTCCTAGGATTGGTGATGTTAACTTCATCAGTGGAGCTGAAGGTGTCTGCCGGGTTTCTCCATGGTAAAGTTACTGTTTTTTCCCTTTGTAATTAATAAGTAATTTAAGAGGAGATACTTTAAGCCTGTGAATACTCTGCCTTCATCAAACTTTACCATCCATTGATGATGCTTGACTGAATCAATGATTAGCATAATGGTTGCAAAATCAAGATCTCGGTTCTGATTTTAAGGCTGGTGTCTGTATTTCAGAATAATAGCGTAGGATGGAAGGGAGGAGGCAACAAGAAACAACTTCCGATTCTGTAAACAGTTCCTCAAATATCTATCATGGAAAGTGGAAGTCTATCATGGAAGGTGACTGGTATTGACTTTCTAACCCTATTAAGAAAAAAGACTGGAAAATCAGACTGGATTTTATTTAAGCCGTAAAAGCTGTTACTTTCTATCGGAAGAAGAATTTCCTCTTATCTAGCACTTAGTAAATCCCTAACAGTACACCAGCCATTTAGCAGACGATTTCATTTAGTCCTCATAACCACTCTTTGAAAGAGTATTGTTATCTGCAATTTATAGATGAGGAAACTAAGACTCAGAAAGCTTGAGGCATTTGCCTAAAGTCATACATCTAGGAAGTGGAAGAGTCTAGATTCCAACTAAGATCTGTTGGGCTCCAAACTCTTACTCTTTTCAGAGGGAAGGAGCTGTGGGTTGTTTTATGACCTTCAGCCTCAACACACATCTCCACCAGTGCCAGTTTTCAATGAATTCCCAGCTTACGAGTGAGGTGATTCCCACTCCCAGCGTGGATGTTAAGCCCTGGGGGGCAAGTTCTGCAAAGAGGCTGATGAGGTCCCAGTGCAGTGATCTTCTGGCCCCAGCCAGCTGGTCCTTGATCCCTAGCAGCCGCCCTGGCTGAGAGTGGCCTGAGAGGACCTCCCGTGGCTCTGCTGCCACCCCTTCAGCCCAGGTGGCAGGGCCATCCAGACATTGACTCACCAGTTCCCCTCGCCTGCCCAGCACTGCTGCATCTCCTGTGCTTAGAAAGGCAGGAAACTGAACTCTGGTATTTTGGAAAGTCTTTCAACAATAAGCTTGATTAAAAGGGGATTTTTCCAGTTAACCCTGGAGAATTTCAGTTAACCAATGACTTATTGTATTCTAGTTCTTTGAAATGTGGTTAGCTATGTTCATTGTGTATTTAGAGTAAATCTCATTTACCAGACGATTCAATTAAACAGGATTTCCCTCTTTAGGGAAATCCTAAAATTACCATTTGGTATAAGCCACAGAACCAGAGAATAACCATGTTAAAAGGCATTAGGGATCATTTAATAGGATTGTTTATTGTTCAGATGAGGAATCTGAGGCCCAGAGAGGGATGTAACTTACCCAAGATCACACAGCTCATTACTGACATAACCATTAACTAGGAACCTCCCATCCAGAGTGCTTTGTGCCACATCAAGAATAATTACAAGGCTAGAAACCTTTATGTTCAGGGTTACCTGCAGGCTGAATTTAGCTTGTAGTGTGTTTTCTGTTTAGCCTGCACAGTGTTTTAGAAGTTGGGAAGTTTCCTGTAAAAATGCAAATTTGGTGTTTGTTTTGAAAACCTGGGAAATCTGGCCACACTGGGCCCAATGGCAATGAAGGGGGACTGAGTAGCAGCAACCCCTCTGGACTGGGGACACGGGATCTACATCCCACCACTCCCTGTCAGCACACACCTGGCCCGCCTCACCCACTTCATGATCTGCTGGTCCCTGCAGGCACTGGAATTTGGGTTCTCTGCTTTCTGGTGGAGGGCACTCCTTGGTTAATTAAAAAGGGGGCTGAAGTGGCCAGACTGAAAAACATGGGCGACAATGAGGAATCAGAAGTACTCGTGTTCCATGCCAGCGTGCAGCGCCAGGGATGCTGGCTGGTCCTGGGCAAGCTCAGATCAGGGGCTAGAAAGAGCTCCAAGAGCTTCTCATTTAGGTGCAAAATGTGAAAAGCTAAACAGCAATAGGAGAGATGGCACTTGGCAAGATAAGATGTGCTGACAAAGTGAATGGAGCAGGCAAGATGTGCTAAAGTAGTTCAGATGGTCAAGGAAGTTATAGTGGAGGTGGGTCCTGACTCAGAAGTTGACTTATTCTAAAGAATGGCAAGACTGTGGGCAGAAAAACCAGCCAGGAAGCTATTTCAGCCATCAGAGCTAAGAGCTAGGGTTAGGTGAATGGAGGTGGGAAAGGGAAGGAAGAGATGGATGCCAGAGAGACATCCCAAAGGGGGGATGGACCGGATTTAGTGTCTGCACAGAGGTGGGAGGAGAGGGAAAAAGAAGAGTCAAAGCTGACGGAGCCTTTGTCCCTGGGTGACCAGGAGAATGTCATGCCCCAAACAGAGGAGGGAAGCCAGGAGGGAAAGCTGGGTGGGGGAAAATGAAGAATTTATTTCTAGATACGTTGATTTTGAGACGATAACAGGGCTTACCGTCGTCCAATGGGCAGTTGAAATTGGGAGTGGGACTCAAAGAGAGGTCAGAGCTGGTGGCCTGGAGGAGATAGCTGAAACCACCAAGATGGATGAGATTCCCTCCCACAGGGCAGAGGACAGGGAACCAAGCGCAATGTGATGAACCCTGGGTAACAGCCACCCTTAAAAAGATAACAGAGGAGGGAGAGGAGGCAACAAAAGAGACAGATCAATCAGAGAGGCAGGAAGAGAACCAGGATAGAGTATCACTGTAGGAGCTCAGGAGAGGCTTAGAAGAGCCCTCTACAGTGTCAGAAAGTGCATCCAAAGTCAAGGGAGTGGGGACTGAGAAAAGGCCCCTGAGCTGGACCATTAGGGCATCATGCTGAGAATACACTCAGCACTCTAGAGACATCTCACAGGGCAGGGAGAAAGAACTAAGACATAACCAGAGGGCACCCTAGAGAGAGCATGGAGGGTGGGAGGGAGGTGTATCTGGGAGGTGGGAGGGGAGGCGTCAGTGGAGAGGAAGGGATGGAGGGTCCCCTTGTAGCACCTGTGAAAAAGGCAGAGATTCTGAATCAAGATCTGCCAGACTTCAAAGGCAGATTCCCATGTCATCTGCTCTGTATTTGTCTGGCGATTTGACTTCTCACTCATCTTTCTGGAGTTAGCTCACATCACTTTCTTATTTGGGACTCATTTTACCTATTTGGATTTAGAAAACAACCACCACAAAACTTTATTGGGTGCTTCCCACTCTTAGGGTCAACAGGCAAGGTCTAAGTGATTCAAAAGAAGTAAACTAGCCCCTTCCCTTGACCGAGAAGGTCTTTAAAAGGTGCCTCTGCTTGCACCACCTCGTTTAGCCCTATGAGGGAAGCTTTATTATCAGAGTTCCCTTCGTGCGAGTGAAACGGAGGCTCAGGAAGGTCAATGTACCAAAGCTACTGACAGTTGAATCTGAACCCATGTCTCTCCGAATCCAAGTGCAGTGTCCTTTCCACTGCCAGGGTCATGCAGGCCCAGGTAAGGAATCAGAATGGAGACCCAGGGGCATGTTCCCAACCCCCAGTAAGCACTTTACCATCTGACCTCCCTTTGCCCATTTGGGGGTGAAATCCTTGCATGTACAGACACATTGATTAAATATAATGAGGCCTACCCTGGGGGAGGGGAAAAGAAAAAGGGAGTAGTGAGTCTGGTTGGGAGGAGTCTGGCAAGAGGAGACCATCTATGGATACCCAGGGCCTTTGAGCTGGAGCTTTTATCCTGGGGTCTTGCGACACCTCTGGTCTCATGCAGAACCCTGACATTAGAAGCAGAGTCAAAGTGTGTTGTGGTGGGGTGGGGGGTTGCCTGTGGACACTTCTGGGGAGAGGGTGCATAACTTTCATCAGACTCTCAAAGGGGACTTGTCCCCCGCAAAACTGAAAACCACTGATGCGGAAGCATCAGCAGTCCCCTTGGTGCATCTGGGACACACTGGTATAATTTATACCCAGTCCCTGTCTTTTTTCTAAATCCTTGCCTAGAAATGTATTCTAGCTGGGCTCTTTCACCCTGCACAGGGGGAATGTCCCTCCTCCTAAAAGCCTGGGTGTGGCTGAGTGAATCCCTGAAGTCCCAGGAGTGCAGCTGACAAGGGTCGAGGCGCAGCTTCCAGGGGGCGGGAGGGGGAGGCTGCGGGAGCCAGAGCGGATGTCACGGCTTACCTCAGAGCCCGAATTAGAAGGCTGAAAAAATCACAGCAGGAAATAATGTGGTGCCTAAAATAGAAGCATCAACTGGGAGAGAGGCCGGGGAGTAGGTGGCATTTGAGGCTCCCGCCGCGTCCTCCCCAGTGGCTGCCTGACAAGTGCGTCGGAGGCGTGTGGATGAGCAACGGGGCCAGAAAAGGCCAGAAAGGCCGAGGCTGCATTTCTGCTGCGGAAGGAGGGGTGCTCGGAAAACAGCCACACTCTGAGGGGTGGAGGGGCCCTGCCGCCCTTGTCGTCCCCTAACCTCCCCCTCCCCCTTCCTTTTCACACTCCCCCCACTCCTCCCCGAAAGCCCCCTCTCCTCTTCCTCCTCCTTCCTCCACTTTTGGTCTCTCACCTTCCTCACTGCCTCTGCCTCGCCATCCACCCCCTACCTTCCCAACTCCTCTCCCTCCCCAAAAGTCCCCTCGTGCGTTGTCACCTCCACTTCCACCCCCTCCCATCAGGCCCTGCCCCTCTGCTCCGAGCTTCTGACTGCAAGGCCTTGGTCTCCAGATAGGAAGCTGCCTGGAGGCCCTTGCTGCCTTTCCAGGCCATGTAATCAAAGGTCATTCTAGGAGCAGCTGCCCTCAAGGTCAGCCTCCCTTCGCCTGACTGCAGTAACCCTGCCACCACCCCTGACCCTGGCACCATCCCCACCTCTGTGAGACTGCCGTGGCCTGGTGCCTACAGAAAGACCAGCAGGCAGGGGTTCCTTCACCCCGGCCCTTGCCTCAGGAGGGATTGAGAGGAAGCAAAAGCTTTGCCTGCAGACCTGGGCTGGCCCTCCTTCCAAGGCTATGTCTGTAGTGGGGGACCCTCAGCAAGGTTCCTTGACTGGCTGTGAGGGTTGCCCAGCACATACCCGCTGAAAGCAAACAGCCACATACAAAAATAGTTACAGCCAGTACTCACAGAGCACTTATACCTGCATATTAACTAACTTAATTCTCACAACCCCATAAAGTAGGAACTTTTATTATCCCCGTTTTACCGATGATGAAACTGAGACACAAAAAGACGAATTAACTTGGCCATATTCACAGAGCTAGTCAAGGGGAAGGGCCAGGATTTGGGCCCAGGCTGTCTGACTGTAGGTCTTACTGAATTTCACACCCCATTGCCTCTCAGCTTAGTGTGCTTCTACTTAGCTTTTCTAAAGAGTGATTTCTGTTTTATTTTGTTTTCTCTTTTCTGAAAATAAGCATAAGGTATTTGAGATTCTAAGCATTTACAGGTGCTTGGAGATTTCAATTTTTAAAAAAATCAGATATTCTTATTTTTACTTCTCTGGGTGTTTTTCCCCCAGCTGTTGCTGAAAACAAGCTCTCTCATTTTTGCCAGTCTCAAATGCTGTGCGTCCTTGCCACTTACTGGAAAGGAAGGGGTATTCATTGGTGCTCAAGTGCACTACCCACACACGTACCTGTGCCACTAGCTCCCTCCTGAATCACGCCTTTGTGTCACTCTGGGGTTAATGGATTATGATTTGTCAAACAGAATTCTCAAGAAAGGTATGTGGCTAATGTGGCTTCACACAAGCTTTGTTCCCTGGAAGCTGGGAGTTAGTGAATTCGTGGTAAGAAATAGTGGCTAAGATTGTGGGTAGGGGACTAAAACAAATGTCAGAATGAAATAATTATGTAGTTAACATTTATTAATAGTTACTAAATGCAAGGCTTTGTGCTAAACATTTTACAGGAATGATCTCATTTAAGTGACACAATAACCCTGTGACATTAGTAGTATCATTACTATTTGACAGAAAATTCGAGGTCATGTAAGGCTTAGGGGCAGGGGTTCTGATGCATTGAAGCAGCACTAACTGCAAATGAAAACTTGCTGGTTTCTGCAAGGTTTTTTTTTCCTCCAATATGGAAATATCTTTGTCATTTTGCTAATTATAAAAGTAATACATGCTCATGGAAGAATTAAGACGACACAGAAGTGTATAAAGTAAAATATTGACATCTTTCCACATAATACCCCTCTGCACAGACTTTAGCATGCCTCTCCATTTTAAGATACCTGGTATCCCACTGTCATACTCTTCAGTGGACGACTTTGCATGTGTCAGTACACACTAGATTATTTCCATAATTCTAACACGGGAATTGGTGAGTCAGAAGGTATAAACATTTACATTTTCGTCACTTTTTGATATGGACGAGTTATTTAATTTTTGAATTTTATTTTTTGAATTTTATTTTTTTATACAGCAGGTTCTTTTTTTTTTAGTTTATTTATTAATTTATTATTTATTTTTGGTTGCATTGGGCCTTCGTTGCTGCACGCGGGCTTTCTCTAGTTACGGCGAGTGGGGGCTACTCTTCGTTGCAGTGTGTGGGCTTCTCATTGAGGTGGCCTCTCTTGTTGTGGAGCATGGGCTCTAGGTGCGCAGGCTTCCGTAGTTGTGGCACGTGGGCTCAGTAGCTGTGGCTCGTGGACTCTTGAACACAGGCTCAGTAGTTGTGGCACACGGGCTTAGTTGCTGCGTGAGATGTGGGATCTTCCCAGACCAGGGCTCGAACCCATGTCCCTTGCATTGGCAGGCATGTTCTTAACCACTGCGCCACCAGGGAAGCCCTACAGCAGGTTCTTATTAGTTATCTATTTTATTTTATTTTTATAAATTTATTTATTTATTTATTTATTTTGGCTGTGCTGGTCTTTGTTGCTGCGTGCAGGCTTTTTCTCTAGTTGCAGGGAGCAGGGGCTACTCTTCATTGTGGTGCACTGGCTTCTCATTGTGGTAGCTTCTCTTGTTGCAGAGCATGGCCTCTCAGCATGCAGGCTTGCTTCAGTAGTTGTGTCTCGCGGGCTCCAGAGTGCAGGCTCAGTAGTTGTGGTGCATGGGCTTAGTTGCTCTGCAACATGTGGAATCTTCCTGGACGAGGGCACAAACCCGTGTCCCCTGCATTGGCAGGCGGATTCTTAACCACTGTGCCACCAGGGAAGCCCTAGTTATCTATTTTATATATATTAGTGTATATATGTCAATCCCAATCTCCCCATTCATCCCACCACCACCAGCACCTCCCCCCACCGCCCTTCCACCCTTGGTGTCCATACGTTTGTTCTCTACATCTGTGTCTCTATTTCTGCCTTGCAAACTGGTTCATCTGTAGCATTGTCTAGATTCCACATACATGCATTAATATACGATATTTGTTCTTCTCTTTCTGACTTACTTCACTCTGTATGACACTCTCTATGTCCATCCACATCTCTACAAATGACCCAATTTCATTCCTTTTTATGGCTGAGTAATATTCCATTGTATATATGTACCACATCTTCTTTATCCATTCATCTGTCGATAGGCATTTAGGTTGCTTCCATGGCCTGGCTATTGTAAATAGTGCTGCAATGAACATTGGGGTGCATGTGTCTTTTTGAATTATGGTTTTCTCTGGGTATATGCCCAGTAGTGAAATTGCTGGGTCATATGGCAATTCTATTTTTAGTGTTTAAGGAACCTCCATACTGTTCTCCATAGTGACTGTATCAATTTCCATTCCCACCAACAGTGCAAGAGGGTTCCCTTTTCTCCACACCCTCTCCAGCATTTATTGTTTGTAGATTTTCTGATGATGCCCATTCTAACTGGTGTGAGATGATACCTCATTGTAGTTTTGATTTGCATTTCTCTAATAATTAGTGATGTTGAGCAGCTTTCCATGTGCCTCTTGGCCATCTATATGTCTCCTTTGGGGAAATGTCTATTTAGGTCTTCTGCCCATTTTTGGATTGAGTTGTTTGTTTTTTTAATATTGAGCTGCATGAGCTGCTTGTATATCTTGGAGATTAATCCTTTGTTGATTCATTTGCAAATATTTTCTCCCATTCTGAGGGTTGTCTTTTCGTCTTGTTTATAGTTTCCTTTGCTGTGCAAAAGCGTTTAAGTTTCATTAGGTCCCATTTGTTTATTTTTGGTTTTATTTCCATTACTCTAGGAGATGTATCAAAAAAGATCTTGCTGTGATTTATGTCAAAGAGTGTTCTCCCTATGTTTCCCTCTAAGAGTTTTGTGGTGTCCAGTCTTACATTTAGGTCTCTAATCCATTTTGAGTTTATTTTTGTGTATGGTGGTAGGGAGTGTTCTAGTTTCATTCTTTTACATGTACCTGTCCAGTTTTCCCAGCACCACTTATTGAAGAGACTGTCTTTTCTCCATTGTATGTCCTTGCCTCCTTTGTCATAGATTAGTTGACCATAGGTGCGTGGGGTTATCTCTGGGCTTTCTATCCTGTTCCATTGATCTATATTTCTGTTTTTGTGCCAGTACCATATTGTCTTGATTACTGTAGCTTTGTAGTTTAGTCTGAAGTCAGGGAGTCTGATTCCTCCAGCTCCTTTATTTCCCCTCAAGACTGCTTTGGCTATTCGGAGTCTTTTGTGTCTCCATACAAGTTTTAAGACTTTTTGTTCTACTTCTGTAAAAAATGCCAGTAATAATTTGATAGGGATTGCATTGAATCTGTAGTTTGCTTTGGGTAGAATAGTCATTTTCACGGTATTGATTCTTCCAATCCAAGAACGTGGTATATCTCTCCATCTGTTTGTGTCATCTTTGATTTCTTTCATCAGTGTCTTATAGTTTTCTGAGTACAGGTCTTTTACCTCCTTAGGTAGGTTTATTCCTAGGTATTTTATTCTTTTTTTTTTCAGTGGTGAATGGGATTGTTTCCTTAATTTCTCTTTCTGATCTTTCGTTGTTAGTGTGTAGTAATGCAAGAGATTTCTGTACATTAATTTTGTATCCTGCAACTTTACTAAATTCATCGATTAACTCTAGTAGTTTCCTGGTGGCATCTTTAGGATTCTCTACGTACTGTATCATGTCATCTGCAAACAGTGACAGTTTTACTTTCTTTTCCAATTTGTATTCCTTTTATTTCTCTTTCTTCTTTGATTGCTGTGGCTAGGACTTCCAAGATGATGTTGAATAAGAGTGGCGAGAGTGGACATCCTTGTCTTGTTCCTGATCTTGGAGGAAATGCTTTCAGTTTTTCACCATTGAGAATGATGTTTGCTGTGGCTTTGTTGTATATGGCCTTTATTATGTTGAGGTAGGTTCCCTCTATGCCCACTTTCTGGAGAGTTTTTATCATAAATGGGTGTTGAATTTTGTCAAGAACTTTTTCTGCATCCATTGAGATGATCATATGGTTTTTATTCTTCAATTTGTTAATATGATGTATCACATTGATTGATTTGTGTATAATTGAAGACTCCTTGCATCCCTGGAATAAATCCCACTTGGTCATGGTGTTTGATCCTTTTAATGTATTGTTGGAGTCTGTTTGCTAATATTTTGTTGAGGATTTTTGCATCTATATTCATCAGTGATATTGGTCTGTAATTTTCTTTTTTTGTAGTATCCTTGTCTGGTTTTGGTATCAGGGTGATGGTGGCCTCGTAGAATGAGTTTGGGAGTGTTCCTTCCTCTGCAATTTTTTGGGAGGGTTTGAGAAGGATGGGTGTTAGCTCTTCTCTAAATGTTCGATAGAATTCACCTGTGAAGCCATCTGGTCCTGGACTTTAGTTTGTTGGAAGATTCTTAATATCACAGTTTCAGTTTCATTACTTGTGATTGCTCTGTTCATATTTTCTATTTCTCCCTGGTTCAGTCTTAGAAGGTTATACCTTTCTAAGAATCTGTCCATTTCTTCCAGGTTTTCCATTTTATTGACATAGAGTTGCTTGTAGTAGTCTCTTATGACGCTTTGTATTTCTGTGGTGTCCGTTGTAACTTCTCCTTTTTCATTTCTAATTTTATTGATTTGAGTACTCTCCTCTTTTTCTTGATGAGTCTAGCTAAAGGTTTATCAATTTTGTTTATCTTCTCAAAGAACCAGCTTTTAGTTTTATTGATCTTTGCTATTGTTTTCTTTGTTTCTATTTCATTTATTTCTGCTCTCTGATCTTTATGATTTCTTTCCTTCTACTAACTTTGGTTTTGTTTGTTCTTCTTTCTCGAGTTCCTTTAGGTGTAAGGTTAGATTGTTTATTTGAGATTTTTCTTGTTTCTTAAGGTAGGATTGTATTGCTATAAACTTCCCTCTTAGAACAGCTTTTGCTGCATCCAATAGGTTTTGGATCATCTTGTTTTCATTGTCATTTCTCTCTAGGTATTTTTTAATTTTCTCTTTGATTTCCTCAGTGATCTCTTGGTTATTTAGTAGTGTATTGTTTAGCCTCCATGTGTTTGTTTTTCACGTTTTTTCCCTGTAATTTATTTCTAATCTCATAGTGTTGTAGTAGGAAAAGATGCTTGATATGATTTCAATTTTCTTAAATTTACCAAGGCTTTATTTGTGACCCAAGATGTCATCTGCCCTGGAGAGTGTTCCGTGTGCACTTGAGAAGAAAGTGTAATCTGTTTTCGGATGGAATGTCCTATAAATATCAATTAAATCTATCTGGTCTATTTTGTCATTTAAAGCTTGTGTTTCCTTATTAATTTTCTGTCTGGATGATCTGTCCTTTGGTGTAAGTGAGGTGTTGAAGTCCCCCACTATTATTGTGTTACTGTCGACTTCTTCTTTTATAGCTGTTAGCAATTGCCTTATGCATTGAGGTGCTTCTTTGTTGGGTGCATATATATTTATAGTTGTTATATCTTCTTCTTAGATTGATCCCTTGATCATTATGTAGTGTCCTTCCTGTCTCTTGTAACAGTCTTTATTTTAAAGTCTATTTTGTCTGATATGAGTATTGCTACTCCAGCTTTCTTCTGATTTCCATTTGCATGGAATATCTTTTTCCATCCCCTCACTTTCAGTCTGTATGTGTCCCCAGGTCTGAAGTGGGTTTCTTTTAGACAGCATATATATGGGTTTTGTTTTTGTATCCATTCAGTGAGCCTGTGTCTTTTGGTTGGAGCATTTAATCCCTCACAAGTAAGGTAATTATCGATATGTATGCTCCTATTACCATTTTTGTAATTGTTTTGGGTTTGTTTTTGTAGGTCTTTTTCTTCTCTGTGTTTCCCACTTAGAGAAGTTCCTTTAGCATTTGTTGTAGAGCTGGTTTGATGGTGCTGAATTCTCTTAGCTTTTGCTTGTCTGTAAAGTTTTTGATTTCTCCATTGAATCTGAGTGAGATCCTTGCCAGGTAGAGTAATCTTGCTTGTAGTTTATTCCCTTTCATCACTTTAAATATATTGTGCCACTCCCTTCTTGCTTGTAGAGTTTCTGCTGAGAAATCAGCTCTGTTAACCTTATGGGAGTTCCCTTGTATGTTATTTGTCATATTTCCCTTGTTGCTTTCAATAACTTTTCTTTGTCTTTAATTTTTGTCAGTTTGATTACTATGTGTTTCTCCTTGGGTTTATCCTGCTTGGGACTCCGCACTTCCTAGACTTGGGTGGCTATTTCATTTCCCATGTTAGGGAAGTTTTCGTTTATAATCTGTTCAAATGTTTTCTTGGGTCCTTTTTCTCTCTCTTCTCCTTCTGGGACCCCTATATGTGAATGCTGTGTGTTTAATGTTGTCCCAGAGGTCTCTTAGGCTGTCTTAATTTCTTTGCATTCTTTTCTCTTTATTCTGTTCCTTGGCAGTGAATTCCACCATTCTGTCTTCCAGGTCACTTATCCATTCTTCTGCCTCAGTTATTCTACTGTTGTTTCCTTCTGGTGTATTTTTCATTTCAGTCATTTTATTATTCATCTCTGTTTGTTTGTTCTTTAATTCTTCTAGGTGTTTGTTCTTTAATTCTTCTAGGTCTTTGTTAAACATTTTTTGCATCTTCTCGATCTTTTCCTCCATTCTTTTTCCGAGGTCCTAGATCATCTTCACTTTCATTATTTTGAATTCTTTTTCTGGAAGGTTGCCTATCTCCACTTCGTTTAGTTGTTTTTCTAGGGTTTTATCTTGTTTCTTCATCTGGTACATTGTCCTCTGCCTTTTCATTTTGTCTATCTTTCTGTGAAAGTGGTTTTCGTTCCACAGGCTGCGGGATTGTAGTTCTTTTTGCTTCTGCTGTCTGCCCTCTGGTGGATGAGACTATCCGAGTTATTTTATTTTAAGCCGTGGTATGCAGTGGAGGATAAAGATGCAGTGAATATAGGCCTTTGTACTGCTGGCAACAGTTTAATTAGTACAGTCATAAAGAAAGCTATTTGTTAACATATGTCAAGAGACGTAAAAATGTTCACTCTTTTTACCTTAGAGCAATTCCCCTTTGGGAGTCTAACCCAAGGAAATAAATGAAAAAATAATATTTAACATTATGATAGGCAAAATTTGGGCATGACTTAAATGTCTGTCAATAAGGGAATGGTTAAATAAGTCATGAAAAAAATTATGACCTTCCCCATGCTGGAATACTATATAGTCATTAAAAATGATGGTTATAAAGACTCTCATAACATGGTGGAAACGCTGAGAAGTTTAAGTAGAATGAAAAAAGTAATGTACAAAATTATATGCATGGGATTTCCCTGGCGGTCCAGTGGTTAAGACTCCACACTTCTGGGCTTCCCTGGTGGCGCAGTGGTTAAGAGTCCACCTGCTGATGCAAGGGACATGGGTTCATGCCCCAGTCCGGGAAGATCCCACATGCCGTGGAGCGGCTAGGCCCATGAGCCATGGCCGCTGAGCCTGTGCATCCGGAGCCTGTGCTCCGCAACGGGAGAGGCCACAACAGTGAGAGGCCCGCATACCGCAAAAAAAAAAAAAAAAAAAAAAAAACCACTCTGCACTTCTGCTGCAGGGGGCATGGGTTCGATCTCTGGTTGGGGAACTAAGATCCTGCATGCCGTGTGGTGCAGCCAAAAACAAAAAACAAAATTATATGCCTGTAGGATTACAATTGTACAAAAAGAAACCATAAAGAAATAGTAGCAAAATGATATCAATGGTTATGTTGGAGTGTTGGGATTAATGTGGTTTTTCTTTTTTATTCTTTTTGTAATATGGTTTATTTTTGTAGTAAATGTTATATTTCTTTAAGAACTGCAAAATCGTTGGAAATTATCAAAAGACTCTGCTTTCTTTCTCCTGTCTGGATTTGAGTTTCTACCTCTATAAATGAAGCAGTTAGACTAGAAGTTGATGACTTCTAAGTCATCCCAGTTCTGATGTTGTATATTCTCTGATACAAGCAAGTGGCTCTTTCTGTTATAGATTCAGAGCCAGAATTCAGTATTCATGCTGAAAATGGAGAGATCAGACTAGAACCTGTTTTATGACCATGAGCTCAGGTTATGCTTATGTGTATCAAAGCTTCCATATTAACTTGAAGAAGAAGAAAACAGAATGTTGTTTGAATCTGCATAGACACACACCTTTAGGCTCAATGTTCCCACCAAGACTTGGGGTCCTGGTGCTGGATGTTTGAGCAGTGACTTCCCAACTCATCCCAGTGTTGAGGGGCTGTGTCTTGGACCCGCTCCCTCATTCTCCCTGCTATGAACTACACTGGAGACCCAGTAGGATTTCACTGACCCTGGGATACAAGTAGGCTAGCAGTCAGGGGAAGCATGTTGTGAGTCCACTGATCTGGAGAATGTGTGTGTGTGTGTGTGTGTGTGTGTGTGTGTGTGTGTGTGTGTGTCTGAAGGGGCAAGGCTGGAAGAATGCCACTCTGCTGGCACAGCCTTCGTCAGAGCCCTGAAAAGGGCTGAGTGGGCTCTGACTCAGCTCTGTGACTCATTCTCTGCGCTGCCGTCTCCATGCTCTGGGCACATCCTCTGGACCATTTCAGCTCAGCCTCCAGCGGAGGAAGGCGAGATTTGGGCCTGTACTCCTGGATGACTCACCCTGCTGAGCTGGAAGGAAGGGGCCAAAGCCCCCTCTCCTGCACACCTCATCGCCAACCTGCCTCCCCAGGGGTTCCTGTGCAGCCCTGGACCCCATTCGGAGGTTATGGCTGCTCCATTTGAGACCCCCACCCCGGTGCTACCCACCCACCCACACCTCCCTGCTCAAATGCCATAATTTCCTTAGTCCCTTCACTTGATTGTCCCCTGAGCTTCTTGTGGGCATTTGAGGTCAGCTTATAAGGAGACTTGTAAGGCTCTCCTGGATTGCCTGTCATTCAGTTCTTCACCTCTCACAAAACTTTACAGCTTAGGAAATAGTTTTACATCTCTTTTCTCATTTGATTCTCTCTGAGACCCTAAGAAGCCTGGCAGGGCAGCAAATATCACCATTCGACAGGGAAGGACGCAGAAGATCAAAGACGCGAAGGAACTGTTAAAGAGATTCATGAAGTGTATTGAGGGCCAGGCTGGACAGAGGCTTGCCGGGGAAGGGCACAGCTGTCAGGGGAACTGCAGGGCTTTTGGTTGGACAATGGGCTGGGCACGAGGGACAGTGCTGGCCAGTTTGTGACATGACGAGAAATATGCCTGCCTGAGGGCAGAAGACAGATGAGGTGTTTTGACTTTATCCCAAGACCAGCGTGAACCCATTGAGGAGTTTTAAGCAGGGGACTTGGGGGTGGCATGGCAGGGAACCAGAGCCGGGCGCGCCGAGAGGCTGTTTCCGTGGTGCACATGAGAGTGGATGGAATGCCTGTGTGCAGTGGCTCCTAGGACGGTGTCAACCCTGAGAACGTTGTATATGTTTGTTCCTGTAAAGGGGGCTGGATTTCTCTGGAGGTGGTGACTGGAGCCAGGCAGTGGGTGAGACGGCTGGGGGAAGAGGGAGGGGCACTGGGGACACCAACACTTAAGAGCTGAGCAAAGGCAGGTGTGGCCCCTGCGACAATACCCTCACAGGAGGAGGGCACGTTGTAAGTTAAAGCACCTGCCCGCCGTGACTGCCTTCCATGTGGACAAGGCCCCATGAAGGAGACGGGTTACTCTCACCTCACAGAGGCTCAAGGGTGAAATGACCTGAGGGGACCCCTAGTTCTCCCTCTGTCATGGTCCCTCTCCTTCTACCCAATGCGGGGCTGCACGGGTCACCAACTGAGAACATAGCCTTGGCAGGCTGCCAGGAAGTGGCCTCTTGGGAGAGTTCCCAGAACCTCCCCGTGAGCTGTGGCTTCAGGCTCTGGGCTCCTTGAGCCCTTTGAGCCTTGGGGCGTGCTGGAGGGCGTAGGGTTTCCAGATAAAGTATAGGATGTCCAGTTAAATTTGCATTTCAGATCAACAACAAATACGTTTTAGTATAAGTATATCCCAAACATCCCATGGGCTATACTTATATTTTTATAAAGTATTTGATGCTTATCTGCAATTCAAGTCCAACTGGGTGTCTGTCCTGTATTTTTATTCGCTAAATATAGGGCAGACACCCATGGGGTACCTCACTGCCCCCTGCATACCAGGGCCTGTGGGATTTTCCTTTGTCTGAGGCCATGTTAAGACCTAGCCTCTGCAGCCCTCAGCATGTGGGGCTCAGGGTCACATGGGGAGACATGCCCTGTCCCTGATGGCCTTCCAGCTTCTGGTTAGCTGGCATCTAACCCAAGCTACTGTGGCCTTCCACATGCCTGTGGCTCCCCGCCTGGATGGATAGCCCTCTGCCTCTGATCGTGAGGCCTAACAAGTAAGGGCACCAGGACTCTCCTGCTCCAGCCAGCAGCATCTACCAGGGTGTTGCATCCAGGCCCAGTAAGTGGCCCAGGAGCCTGCAGCCCTCGGCCAGCCAGCAGCTTGTACTGTGGCACCCAGGCTGAGGACTGCAGGAAAAGGGAGGTGTAAGCTCTGCACATAGGGTAGTGGAGTGTGTGTTTGTTCAGAGGCCTATGTTAGAAAATGGCAGCGCCACACCTGGCCTGGGCTTTATATAGCTCAAGGCACTTTCAAGTGTCTGAGCTCGTTTGACCCTCACCAAGTCGCAGTCAGGTGAGCAGGGAGGGAGCTGCCTCCTCCTTTATGGATGAGCCACCTGGGGCTGAGAGAGGTTAGGTCTTTGCTCGGAGTGACCAATCCTAACACATGTGAGAGTGGCGGCTCCACCCTTGCACAGAGCAAAGTGATAAAATGTGCTGCAGCTCCAAGGAGCCTGGGAGTTGAAGTTCTGGGTGAAGTTCCTCCATTCTCACAGTAGGGGGCAGACCTGAGGCCTTGCTTTGAGAACCAGGTGGACAAGTCTGCCACCCCACCCTGGCCATAGACGAAAAGGAGGCCAGTCGCTCTCACTGGCAGAGCTTGAAGAGCTTCCTCAGGATGCATCTTATCTCCATCCTTCCTAGACAAGGGTGGCGGGGAGAGATCTTGGCGAGGACCTCCGTGGAGCAGCAGGGCAGGGTGCTGAGTGCTGTGAGTGAGGATCTGGGTCAATCAGAGCAGAGTCTTGGTGAATGCTGAACAAACTTTGAAGGAGGAAGACACAGCGACATGCGTGGCCGAAACTGCACACATGAAGAGTTGTGTATATTTATTCCACAAGTATTTTCTGAGCATCCACTACATGCCAGTCACTGTTCTAGGTACTGGGGATACGGCAGGAAAAGAACAAATATGCACACACAGATGCCTCACAGATTGTCTTCTCTTGCTAGTGAGCTGACTGTCTTGACCCCAGCAAATGGAATGTAAAATTCAGCCCCTTTGCCAGTTTCTAGAAAAAAACTTTTCCCTCCAAACAGGGGGTGGGGTAGGGCATGCGTGTATGGGGCAGGGGGTATTTTGCTAAAGATTTACGGGGCCATGATGAGAGGCCATCACCCCTCTCACAGCCTCTCACTCTGTGAATCAATCCTCAGTGTACATGACCCTTCTCCTAGGTCCCCCTTTGGCCCTGCAGCCATCCTGGGGGTGCACTTCCCTCCCTTCATCTCCCACCATGAGGTCCCAGCCCAGCCAGCCTTTCTCCAGCAGTTTTCTCACAGACATCCAATCTTGGGAGTGAAGGCTTTTGTGTCATTCCACTGTCACTGTTTGGTCTTGAAGGACACAGTCTGTTACTGGGAGGCCCCTACTTTCTGACATGGGGTTGTTGTCGCTCTCCCATTTCTACTTCTCAGAATTATTCCAGGGTGAAATGACCTCGTATCTGAAAAGAACTGTACTCAGAACTCTCCAGCACTGTAGGTCATGTCAACCAGAAACACACTTGACAGTGACTTGCTCTCAGCGTTAGGTCAGCCAGCGGAAGACCAAGCACAGTGTGTTTACAGGAGGAAAGGTTGAGCTGCTCGCCTTTATTTTGAATTGGATGTAATTTAGCACCTTGTCCTCACCCTTTTGTTAATAAAATAAAACAATAACACATACTATCGTCAAAAGAACATTGACAGCCTGTGTTTATGTGTTTATGTTGTGTCTGGCTCTATTGCAACTGCTCTGTAGATTTTTAACAAAATGAGTTTTCACTCAGTGTTGGGGGGTATGATAATTAAAACAAAGAGGGAGGGCTGATTATTTTACTGTCTTTCATTCTTGCTCTTTCTCTTCCTTTTCTTTTTGTTTTTTTTCTCCCATAAAACAGAGATACTGACCCTTCCATTAACAATGACTTTGGCCATCTCTGACAAGGCCAAAGCAGAGAAATTGGGTTCTAAGGATGTCTGTGTTCACTCTGCAAAGACTCCAGTCAGGAGTCAGGCAAATGCTCTTTCCGTCTACTGTTCCCAGGGGCTTTATTTGCTGCTCTGCCCTACCCTTCCTGAAAAGGACCTTCCGGGGTGATCTGGACATAAGAATATGTTGCCTAGGACGAGAGATGTGTGAATGAGGAGAGCAAGGAGAGAGGAAAGGAAAGGAAATGAAAAGAAAAGAAAAGAGCATAGAAGAGGAGAGGAGAAGAGAAGAAAAGAAGAAGAAAAGAAAAAAGAAAAAAAAGGAACAATGAGAGAGGCTAGAGAATCAGTGTAAACCTTGTGACAAGGATCACAGACACAATGGTCATTTGTACCTTTTAATTAGGAGTTAGATCTTTTGGCTGAAAGTAACAGAAACACAGCTGTGGTTAGTTTGGGCCCCAAAGGAGGTGCTGGCTCACATGAGCTGACTGTGGAGACAGAGAGGGAACAACTAGGTTCATGGACACCCTCGGGACTCGCCCTCCCTCCCCTCTTGGGTGTTGGTTCCCCTGCAGCTCTCAGGGCTATGCCAGAGCACAGAGAGCTCCTCCCACCAGCTCCAGTACTGACATACTGAGATATCTTGGCAAACAGCAACATACCATTTTTCAGTCGTCAGATTTCAAAAATATTAAACTCCGATACTCTCAGCTATCAGTGAAGGAATGGGAAAATGGAGACGCTAATTTTAATTAAGGCCGGGAGAGGCCAATGTAGAAACCAGTGTATATTTCTAGGCAGAGGAGTGGATGATGCTGCAGGGTGAAGGAGTTCAGCCAAGAGTCCAAGTGGGGCCATGAGGGAGGGTGCTGAGGTGGCAGGGCTGGAGGTGTCCTGGACGAGGAGACAGATTGCCCCCTGCTTTACTTTCACTCCTGCTCCAGTGACCCTCAAGAGACCAGGCAGTGAGCCTACGTTTAGGTTCGATGGATTTTCTGGTTGGAGAAACTTGAGAATTTTAATTGTGGCAACCAAACCGATTTACTTACAGAATGCTGGGCTGAGTCTGGCTTGGCTGAGTCTTCTGTAAGAAAGCAAGAGGAGCTAGAGGTGTGCGTGTCTGGTGGAGACGAGAAACCCAAGCCAGGTAGCCCACGAACTGTGCAGATTCCAGGATGGGTTTTCAGATCACTTTCCTTCACTTCCCACCAGCTTGTCCCCTCCCCAGCCTTGTCACCGCTGGCCACCTCAACTCCCACAGCTGAGAGTCTGCACTGATGAGCACCTCCATCCTTTGCTGCCATCATTACCCAGTATTTGATGAGTGTCATTCATTCATTCAAAATATTTATTGAGCAGCTCCTGTCTGTCAGATACCAGGTTATGCTGTTGTTATAAGACACATCCTTGTCCTCAAGAAGCTTCCATCTATCCAGCAGTCAGATCAAGGGACCACAGAGATCACCCAACCTTTTGTCTGACTAACAGGAACCACCCCGCCCCTGCCACGGTGAACTGATGACAGCTTTGCACGCTTCCCTAGAAAAATACACACATGCAAAGAGATTTGCATACAATTGAGGGCAGCACCAACTTCCTGGACCCATTTGTGATTTAAGGGTCTATGTTCAAGCAAACACTTGATCTGATTTAACCAACTTATTTTATAGATCAGGAAACTTAAGACCTAGAGAGAGAAATGACTTGTCCATAGTGGATTAGGGACTGAGTCAGCCCTAGAAGCCAGGATTACTGGCTCCTCAGACACTGCTCCACTAGACCTTCTCTCTCTTCCCTGTTGGCTGGAGGAAACTGGCTGGAGAGGGGATGTGGGCCAAGCCCAGGGGTGCCCAGCCTATAGGTTCTCATCTTCACCAGCCCTCTGGCTTCTGGGGGATACGGGCTGGTAGTCAGGAGCTCCCTGAACAGTTGCTCTGACCCTGATCACCCCAACAGGTTCCCCCCAGACGTCAAGGGAAATGTTGTGGAGGGAACAGGATGTGTTTTCCTGCAAAATCATTTGTCTCACAAGATGATTTGCATACTGGTGGGGACACAAATGTCATTCCCTGCCCATTTCCTCCCTAGAGAAAAGCATTCCCATCATAGCTTTCCCTTCAAGGGAGGAGACAGCTGTGGGGGCCCAGTCTCAGCCCCAAGGGACTACTTCCCGATAGAGGGGAATCAGATGTTAGTGAGCGCTCCTGGAAGTAAGGAGGCTCCTTTATTTGACCTCTTCCCACTCCCAGGGCTTGGCTGGAAGGGGCTCTTGGCTCCAGCTCTGGCAAACAGTCTGCTTCTGTGATCCCTGGAGCCCTGGGCATCCCACCTTGCTCTATATTATTGGAGTTAAATTACTGGAGAGTCAGCTACTAGAAGAGAGGGTTGAGGTGATGATAGGTGAAAAATAATAACAAATACTTAGTGCTTAGTCTGTGCCGGACATTACTCTAAGCTTGTTACATGTATTGTAAATTGATTTAATCTTCACAACAATCCAGTGAACTTGGGTCTGTTATTTTTCCCATTGTCTACATGAGAAATCAAAGTTCAGAGAGGTTAAGTCCCTTGCCCAAGGTCACACAGCTGGTAAGCTACACAACCAGGATATGTACTCAGCCAATCTGCTTCCTAACTAGGGACTCTAAACACTGTGTTATAAGAGGGAGAGTTAGAAGGCTGAAGGATTATTCTAACCCTTGAGGGCTGTGCTATAGTCCAGAAATATGGGCATGGCATTCAAGGCCCCTTAAGATCTGGTTCCAGCCACACTGCTCCTATTGTGATCCATTACAAAATACTCCATGAACCTGCCCCAGCTGGTCTGCACTTACTGTTTCCCCTGTCCAGACAGCACTTCCCCATTTCTCTGTCTGAAATGTCTATCTGAAACCATGCAACTTAGATTGGGACTTGAACCCACAGTCTTTGAACTGAGATCACACACCTGGTCTCAGGACTTAATGAAACTCAGATTCTTGATGTCTTATCACAGAAAGAATTCAGTGAGAGACAAAGTGATAGGTAAGAAGTGGATTTATTTAGAGGGAAACACACTCCACAGAGTGTGGGCCATCTCAGAAGGTGAGAGTGGTACCAGGGCATGGGGTTGTCAGTTTTTATAGGGGTGGGTAATTTCATAGTGGGAGGAGTACTCCAGCTATTTTAGGGAAGGGGCGGGATTTCCAGGAATTAGGCCACCACCCACTTGTTGACCTTTTATGGTTGGCCTTGGAAATGTCATGGCGCCTGTGGGTGTGTCATTTAGCATGCTGATGCGTTACAGTGAGTGTGTACTGAGGCTCAAGGTCTAGTGGCAGTCTTTTTTTTTTTACATTTTATTTTATTATTTTATTTATTTATTATTTATTTTTAACATCTTTTTTGGAGTATAATTTGCTTTACAATGGTATGTTAGTTTCTGCTGTATAACAAAGTGAATCAGTTATACATATACATATGTTCCCATATCTCTTCCCTCTTGCATCTCCCTCCCTCCCACCCTCCCTATCCCACCCCTCTAGGTGGTCACAAATCACCGAGCTGATCTCCCTGTGCTATGCACCTGCTTCCCACTAGCTATCTATTTTATGTTTGGTAGTGTATATATGTCCAAGCCACTCTCTCACTTTGTCCCAGCTTACCCTTCCCCCACCCCATATCCTCAAGTCCATGCTCTAGTAGGTCTTTGTCTTTGTTCCCGTCTTAATCCTTGGTTCTTCATGACCGTTTTTTTTTTTCTTAGATTCCATATATATGTGTTAGCATACGGTATTTGTTTTTCTCTTTCTGACTTACTTCACTCTGTTTGACAGACTCTAGGTCCATCCACCTCACTACAAATAACTCAGTTTCTCTAGTGGAAGTCTCGTCCGCCATCTTGGACCTAGTTGGTTGTAACCATTTATGTCGTGTCCTATGGCTATGCCATTCTTTTAAAGGTTGTGCCCTGCCCCCTTCCCTCCTATTTCATATCCACTGAGAACCTCTGAAAAGCCCTTCCATCTGTAGGCCGAGTCAGGCAGACCCTTTTCTTTCTTTTTTTTTCAATGTGAGTGACTCTCATCAAATTGTCCTCTAATTATTGGCTAATGAGTCTTTCTTACTTCTAGATTTTGCTCCTAAGGGCTGATATCTGTTTTATTCATTTCAGACTCCTCAACATTTAACCCAGTACTTGGTAAATACTCAGCAGATGTCTGTTATGTACAGTGAACAAAGCATGTTGCAAAATAATATGTACAATTTGCTAAATATTGTATTATGTACACTGTAAATGTATCACAATCCAGTTATATCCCAAAATGTTAACAATGATTTTCACAGAATTTGGGCTTTACAGGTGATTTTTATTTCTTTGTTTGTATATCTGCATTTTCCAAAACTTCCATAATGAACAGGTATTACTTTTGTAATACCAAAGGCAAACTAAATTTAAATTATTTTTAAATTGTTTTGGAATGAGTAATAATGCTAATAATTTTTGAGCACTTACCACATAAAAAAATTAAGGACTTTATATGTACTGTCTCTAATGCTCACAACAATTCTCTTTGGTAATAATATTGGCATTATTACCATTTTACAGATGAGGAAACTGAGGTCCAGAGTGACCAAGTAACTCACTCAAGGTGACACAATTAGTAAATAGTGGGGTTGAACTTGGAGCCCACCTTGTCAGACTCAAGAGCCTGTACTACAGCCTCTCTGCAACCACCCTTTAGATGGAAGATGGGTAAAAGGAAAATTTCTCCTTTTAAAAAATCGACCTTTTATTTTGAAATAATTTCAAACTCAGAATAGTATAATGAACTTATGAATATCCTTCTCCAGGATTTAGCAGTCGTTAATGTTTTGCCACATTTGCTTTATCATTCACTTTCTCTCTCTCTCTTCATATATATGTATTATTATTTTTTATAACAGCTCTATTGAAGTATTACGTCCCATACAATTCACCCATTTAATGTGTACAATTCAATGGTTTTTAGTGTATCCACAGATATGTGCAACTATCACCACAGTCAATTTTAGAACATTTTTGTCACCTCAAAAAAGAAATCCTATATCCTTTAGATATCTCCCCCATAAACCCCACTCCCCCCAGCCCTAAGAAATCATGAATCTGCTCTCTATTTCTATAGATTTACCTATTCTGGTCAACACATTTTGGACATGGAATTATATATGTCATTTTTGTGACTCGCTCTTTCACTTAGCATAATGTTTTCAAGATTTATCCTTTCATACTGCATTCCTTTTTATAGCCAAATAACATTCCAGTATATAGATATATGCTATATTTTATTTATTCATTCATTAGTTGATGGACATTTGCGTTTTTTCTACATTTTGGCTATTATGAATAATGCTGCTATGAACATTTGTGTACAAGTGTGTGGACATAAGTTTTCATTTCTCTTGGGTATATACCTAGGAATGGAATTGCTGGGTCACATGATAATCGTATGCTTAGCTCCTTGAGGAATATTAATGTGCATATTATTACTTCTGGACCATTTGAGAGTTAAGTTGCATACATGCCCCTTTATCCCTAAATACTTCAGAGAAAACAGACCAAGGACATTCTTTTTCATAACTACATTTCAATGATCAAATTTAGGAAATTTAACATGGATATAATATTACCACCTATTATATGATCTATATTTAAATTTTGCCAGTTATGTCCTTTAAAAGTGGCAATTTTTTTTTCCTGATCCAAGACGCAACCCAGGATCACGCGTTGCATTTAGTTGTCTTTGTCTCTTCCAGTTTAGAACTGTTCTCAGCCTTTCTTTATCCTTCTGTGGCTTTGTAAAATGCCCCTCAGTTTAGGTTTATCTGATGTCTGGCTGGCTGAGCTTCCAGTGTCCATCTGGTGGACGCTGAGGTCAGGTCAGGCAGCTGCAGACCGGAGGAGCCCGGCCAGGGCACAGCCTCGGGGGAGGAGCTTAGGGGAAACTGAAGGAACCAGGGAGGGGACACCGTGGTGGAAGATTCCCCACCTGGAGGATTTCCTGGGAAGTGCCCCAAGAAAGACTGGCTCTGTGGAGACGTATCCCTCACCCTTTCCTGGGAACTGCCAAAAGGGAACGAGAGGGTGTGTCTCGGGGCCAAGTGCTTCCTGTTGTGGCTTCACAGAGGACTCCTGAGGCCTCGACCAGCCTGAGCCCCGCCTGGGAAAGGCTGCAAAGAGAGACGTGGGGATGTCCGGGAAAGGGCGGGTGGGGGAGACCAGCAGACCCAGTGCTAGGAAGGAGCTGCCCCTTTCTGGGAAGGACTTTGATGCAAGAGCCCACCCCTACACCCCTCCCTCCCCCGTGCCCTGCCCTCGAGCTTCCGGCAGCCCCAGCTCAGTTCTCTGGAAGGCACTGGAGGGAGGAGGCTGCCGCTGATTCTAATCAGAGGCAGGAGATGCAGATGGGGAGCTGGAAAGCATCTTGCTTCACTTGGCCCTGAGCCTGTTTGTTCCGCAAGGACTCCCAGCCCAAGGCCCCGCCAGCCTCTGCAAGAGGCCTTCTAGGAGTTCCGTCAACGTGATGGAGAGGAGCAGAATCTTGCATCCTGATCCCCAGCTGCCAGGCAAAGTTCTGGCTGAGGCAGCAGTGGCTTGGCCATTTGTTCATTCATTCATTCATTCATTTTGTGGCTGGAGATCCCTCTTCCTCAACCTTCTCTCTCCCTCTTGGGGAAGAGGCTCTGTGGGGCTCCCAGGTGGCCATCCTGTACCCAGCTTGCTTCTGCTGAGGACACCTGTCCTCAGAGCCCCAGAGGACCTGGCCTCCCTCAGCTCCAGGGCCTTGGCTTCAAGCCACGCCAGGGCTGAGCTGACCCCAGCTCAGTTTACGATGTGGTAACCGACACCACCTGGGAAGGGCAGAGCCTTAGGGAGCCAACCAGAAAGGAGTAAAGCAGGGAGAGGAGGAAGGACACTAACACTGTGAGCACAGAGTGAGCCCAGAGACCAGCAGGCACGTGGCCATCACCTGAGTTCACTCTCTGACCACCAGCAGTCAAGCTCTGTTCTGTCCTCACAGGCTGTTGACAATTGGAAGAGTTCACGTAAAAATCCAGACTTCTGATTCTTCTTGACAAATGAAAAGATCTGGCAACACCGAGGCTGCATTCTGTGTGGCAGCCATGGTAAGTCAGGAAACCTTATTGTTGAAGTTCTCTTCACTCCTTCTATTACCTGCCTATTCCCCAAGGGCACCTGTGATCTCTTTCAGGCCTCACCATCACCTTGTGAGGCCAGGGACATTAACCCCACTTTATACATGAAGAAAGCAAGGGGAGAGGTCAATAGCCTTGCCTAAGGTCCTGGCCAGGGAGAGGCAGAGCTGGGCTTCTCACCCAGGTAATCTGCTTCCCGGTCCATGCTCTCTGCATTCCCCTCAACTTATTCCTGGTCAGAGAGCTGGTACTCCCAGCAGCAGCTGGATGGACTGCAGATGCAGACAGCAAATGAAAACCCTCTGGCTGCCCGGGTCTGGGGTTTCGTAGGCCTCAGCAGAGTCCAGCTCTCAGCGGAGGCTCTGGGGAGGCAATTCTTTACCCACGCATGGAGCGGGAAGTGACCAGGCAATGTTCCCACCACCACTCCGGCAGGCGAGAGGACCCGGGCACCTCTGGCCAGTCTAGGTGGTGTCTCCCTTCCTGGCTTCTCTCCCCTTCGCTGGAAGCAGGCTCCCTCTGGCAGCATCTTGCTCCATTTGGCCTTTCCGCCACACCCGGTGCAAACTGATGGCGCAAAAGGGCCCAAACCATCGCAGTCTGCAAATCACAGCGCAGTCCAGACCAGTCAGGCTTCCTCGAGCAAAGCACTCTTTCTGGTCAGTGGTGCGTTCTCTTCCTGGAGAGGCTGGCTGACCCTTTTCCTGGAAGGGCTTGTCCAGTATTCCCCAGCGGTTTCTAGGAATGAATGGAGGAGCAGTGCCTGAGGATTACAGGGTGCCAGAGGGAGCAGGGTAACTGCTTTAGAAAAATAGCTCAGCTGTGTATGGCACCTTACAGTTTATAAATCCTTTCACATCCATTATTATGTGTATTATTTGGTTCTCAAAACTTGATGAGCCAGATAGAGCAGTAATTGGCAAAGATAGATCATCTAGGAAAGGGCACGGAATTCTAAGTTCCATTCTCAATCCTGCCACTTACCTTGAGCAAGTTCACGCCCTCTTTTTTAGCTTTTATTTCCTCATTCACTAAAAAAGGTAACAAATTTTTTTATAACGGGTGAACTGTGGGGTTTCTTTTAGTTTAAATAAATTTAATTTAAAAAGATAATAACCTCCCCCAGCAAGGCTACTCTGCTTTATAGCTCCAGGGGATGCTATTTACATGGAATACCATGTGATGGGTCCCCTTGAAATTGTGCCACAGGTGGAACTCCTCATATGCATGTCATGAGGATTAAATGACATAATTTATGTGCTAGCACACAGTCTGGGAGATAGTAGGTGATTAACAAATGCTTGCCAAGTGAATGAACTGCTCACTCAGTCACGATGGATTTTGAGGGGCGCTCACAGGAAGAAGGAAGTAGTACTGGCTCCCTGTGGCTGGTGTTGCATTTCCTGCCCATTCTTCGGTAGCTCTTGCCAATTTGCCCTTTGTCCTAGGCCTCTGGGCTCCCAGCCGGCTGGAGGCACAGACTTATCTGTGGGGACTGGAGAGTTGGGCCTGGGCTGGGTAATGACCAGCCTTCCGCTCACTTGAAGTTTCCGCTGGGGGGCTGGAAGCCACAGCATCCAGATGGCTAATTGCTTTGTGCCTGTTTCTGCAAATCACAGTGATTCACTGTCCCTGCTGAAAACACGCTCTCTTTTCAAAGATTTAATGGTTTCCAAAATTAATTTAGCCTCATCTGTTATCCTCCTGCCCTTCTGCACTGTCCCCTCCCCCCCAATATCCTCCCCTGTCCCAGGATGGAGCTTTCTGCTCCAGAAAGCCGGCTTTCACTCTGCTAGGCATAGTGGAGAAGGTTGGGGAGCACAGACCCCTTTCCAGGGTCACCTGAGCACACACTTAGTGTGGATTTTGGGGGAAGAAGCCTAGGAGGGAAGGGCTGATGTCAGGGACACACTTATCTCTCAGCATCCTACATGGTTTTGGCCACCCAACCCACTGACACTCCTAGACGAAGAACTCCAAGGAGCTCCCGTTTGCACTGCTTTGCTTATCAAACTCCTAAAGATCATCTGTTTTTTACATGTGAGGGACATGGTCAGCTTTGTTTGTTGTAGACAGCTCATTATGGGTCCATGAGACCTTGGGACCAGATCCCTGGCTAAGAGGCCAGAGTTTAAGGAGTTTACCTCCATCAGATTCTGTATTGTTTCTTGACCATCTTTAGGCTTCTGTGCTTCCCCAGTAACATAAAGGTGATAGAATCCCTACCTCTGCCCACTGTTCATTTATTTAATAAATAGTTACTGAGTCTCTCTGTATATCAGACATGTGCTAGGGATTGAGGGCACAGTAGCAAAAAAAGGCTCCACAATCCTGGCCCTTCCAGAACTCAGCTTGCAGTCTAGAGTGGAGAAAGGAAAGGCCCGTGGCCAGCAGGCTGATATATTCTCTGTGAGGGAACATCGGGGGCTAAGGGAGCACCCCATCTTGTGGAGCCAGGAAAGGCTCCCTGGAGGAGGTCATGCCTGAACTGAGTCCTAAGTGATTAGAAGGTGTTCTCTTGAAAAAGAAGGAAAAGAAAAAAAGAGGAGAAGAGGAAAGATGAGCAGTGTCCAGGTAGAGGAAAGAGCATATGCAGAAGCGCAAGGCAGGAGAACTGTTCATACCGAGGATCTGCAAACCAGTGCAGCGTGACTGTCAGGAAGACAGGGAGAGCAGGAGTGGTGAGAAGGGTGGCTGGAGACAAACGGAGCTGGAGCAGCAAAGGCCTTTTAGCACCTAATGGAATCACTGTGGTGTTTTAAGCATGGTTCAACGTGTGCTCTGGAGAAATCGCTCTGGCTGCAGCGTGGAGAATGGATTGGATGGGGTAAGACTGGAAGTAGGAAGGTCAGGTGTGCAATGGCTGCATCTCAAAAGCATTCTGAGACCCTGGGTGAGACACTGCTAACCATTTTTTATGATACAAGTCAAGAACATATCTTTATGGATTTGTAAAATTATCTCTGTAACTCTTTTGGATTTTGCTTCATATGTGTCAAGGCTGTGTTGTTGAAAACATCCAAATTCCCAGTTATTACATCTTCTTGGTGAATTGTTCCTTTTATCAGTATGAAATGTCCCACTTTGACCCTTATAATGTTTTTACCTTAAATTCTATTTTATTTTGTCCATCAGTAAGGGACTAGTCGGATTGATCATGGTATATCTATACAAAGGAGTACTATGAAGTTGTGAGAAAGAATGAGGGGCATCTCTGTACATTCCTATTGCGTGATTTCTAGCACATATGAAATATAAGATGAAAAAAGCAGGGTGGAGAAAACAAGTATTGTATGCTACTGTTTATTTGGGAAAAAAACATTCATCTACATATGTGTGTTTGTTTATATTTTAAAAAGGAGAAGAATAAACCATAACATTAAAAAAAAAAAAGTTTCTGTCTGGGAGAGAGACCGAGCACAGAGGTCATTGACAGAAGCTAGATTTCTCTGAGTAAACAATCTTATGGACTTGACTTTTGAGCCATATAACACAATTACAAAATACTTAACATAGAAAAAAACAATTCTTAAAAAGAAAAAGAAATGATACTAACTACGTGTCAAATTGGTGGCAAAACTCAAGGAACTATTTCAAGAGACTTAGAAACACAGTAATTTGAGTATGTGACCATAGAGGAACATACCTTATGAGATGATTACAAAAAACCCTGTAAAAATATGAAACTTCTTTTTGTAATCATATTGTTAGTAATATTGTGAATATTACTATATATAGGTAGAGTGATGCAAATAAGAAATTATGTTAACATCGTTAGGATCCAAGGTTTCCAGTGGATGAGAAAAGAGAGACAAATATAAAACTCAACTAAATTAAGTAAAATCCTGAATTTGAATTGAAAATATAAGTATGGACTTACAATCAGTAAAATAAGCTGCTTTCTAGTGACGTCAACTGAAAAGGTCTAGAAACCATAGCCAGCCTGGTGACAATGAGCACCTCTAGACCTAGACTGTGATTTGTAACTACCATGTGCCATTAAAAGGACCAGGGCTCCTTAGGGGAAATAACTGATTACAGGATAGGATAATGTACAAGATGACTGTGGAAGTATCTAAAATAGTCAAATTCATAGAGACAGAAAATAAGAGTGGTGTTACCAGGGATGAGGTGTTGTTTAATGGGTATAGAATTTCTGTTTTGCAAGGTGAAAAAGTTCTGGACATCTGTTTATAACAATATGAAAATAACACTGCTGAACTGTATGCTTAAAAACAGTTAAGATAGTAAATTTTATGTTATGTACTTTCTTACCACAATTTTAAAAAAGAATAGGGTTCGAGGCAAAAAAAAATTGTGTGATAACAACATTGTGTTTATTTTTAAAGAGAGTCCTTAGCTGTTATGGACACATCCTGAAATATTCACAGTTTAAATGATAAGATATCTTGGACTTGCTTCAAAATAATCAAAGACAAAGAGGGGGGAGGGGAGTAAGTGGGGTTAGAGTTGCAATAACATTACCTACATGCCGATAATTATTGAACTTTCCATAATGAGTATGTGGAGCATCATTATACTATTTTCAATATTTTGCTCATGTTAGAACATTTCCATAATGTATTAGTCAGCTTTTCTGTGCTAACAATCCTTTAAATCTCATTAACAAAGTTTAGGGAGGCACTCACTCTTGGGTGTGGGATTGGGGCTCAAAGGTCTTTTCACATCTCAAACTGTCACTGTTTCCTTTGTACAGGTTGGTGGTTCTTTTGATGATGTGATTCTCTCAAAAACTTTGTCTTTTTTTTTTTTTTAACTATTTGATTTCAGTCAACTCTGTGTGTCTATCACTGTACCCATAATTCTTTTGGAGACTTGCCTCTCATTCTAGATTTCATCATAGATATGTTGAGTTAATCTGCTTCTGTGGAATCCTGCCCATAATCTCTTTTTTATCCAACTCAAAGGATTTACTGGGGGACCACCTCATTCTATTTAGAGTTGTTTTTTTTTTAAAAAAAAAACAAGTTAGTTGCTTTAGTGGTGTTTCTTCCTTTCCTACTTTCCTAGATTCTAAAAGGAATAACTGATGTTATTCATCTCATCCGTTTCCAACATGCTGCCTGACCCATGGGAGTGTCTCAGGAAATACATGCTGTTGTTGAATTAATGACCAGATAAATGAAAACCTGTTCAGGTAACCAATTTTACCCTTAGATCGTGAATTTATTGGTACTTTTGAAATGAAAATGTCCATGTAATCAGCTCAGTATTTCGTGAGCACCCCTTAACCCAAGTCTTTGTTTTACATGGCAATTTTGGTGGAACAAGATGGGTGGGGATGTGGGATCTGACGGTGAAAACATGGCAAATAACTTATTGCCTTTGTTTTCCTCTACTAGTGTTGAAATTATATATTCTATTTCCCAACATAACAGCAAATTTATGTTTTTTCTAACAAAGCCTAAATTAATTCCTACTTCTAGCCTGCTCTCAAGTCAGACAAGGATCTAAGCTTGATGTACACTCCCTTAGAACTCTTTTTTTTTTTTTTTTTTTTTTTTTTTTGCGGTATGCGGGCCTCTCACTGTTGTGGCCTCTCCTGTTGCGGAGCACAGGCTCCGGACGCACAGGCTCAGCGGCCATGGCTCACGGGCCCAGCCGCTCCGCGGCATGTGGGATCCTCCCAGACCAGGGCACACACACCCGTGTCCCCTGCATTGGCAGGCGGACTCTCAACCACTGCACCACCAGGGAAGCCCCAGGCTTCTCTATCTATTCTCTCTATCTGTGTGTATTCTTATGCTATCGTCACCTGCTCCTGTTTCATATGTAGTATTCCCGAGTGTTCCTTATCTAATTCCTGAGTGTGTGTTCTCCAACTTTTGAGGTTGTAGAATGTCCTTCATGGTGCTGCACTTCCTATATGTTCTGTGATTCTTGTGTTTTGGTTCATATTCTCTAGAAATTCTTTTCTATGGGAGTTTTCTTCTTAATATGCTCTGGATTGGAGAGGCCTCCTTATGGACAATTTAGCGATTATCTTTGCCCAAATACTACTGTATACACTGATTCTGGACACTGTGTCTTATTTTATTGTTTAGGTTTATAGTTTTACACTGTTTGGAAAGTACCAATTTAGAACCCTCATCTGTGTACAAGGCACAAACTTCAGGTTTCATTCTTCTACAAGCAACTCTGATTCTACCCCAAGCCATGGGAGGAGATATTGTGGTTCTAATTTGTGGATGGGTCATGTGTTCCTGGATCCTGCCTTTATGCAAAGAGATCAGCTTCCTAAGAGAATGTTCTTGGGAGGTAAATATTTTGAATATTTGCAAGTATTAAAAATGTCTTTATTCTTCCTTTGCATTTATTTGATAGTTTGAATGGGAGCAGAATTTTGGGGTAAAATCATCTTCCCTCAGAATTTTGGAGTCATTGTCTTCCGGGATACAGTATTGCTTTGTAGTGTCAACTGTAATTCTGATTCCTAGGACTTTTTAAACTCACTTTTTTCTTTCTGAAAGTTTAAGGATCTCCTCTTTTCCCTGTTGCTATGAAACTTCATGATACTTCAGTGAGTGTTTTCATCCTTTATTTTGCCAGGCTGGAGTTTCAGGACTTCCACTTCTAGGGGAGTAAGTTTTAGGCTTTGGTAAGTGAGAAGGATGAGATGGGGTATGAACCTTCATGAGCTGTAGCTTGAGACGTCCAACAACACGTACCAGGTGGTAGGTCAAAGATTCAAGGGGCCAGTGACCTATCCCTGTATCTACTACCTCTTTAAAAAAAACTAACTTCTATTTTTATCAAAGTATATAGAGAAGAATCAAATAGAACCTTCTATATTAAAATCTTTTATATAAAAGCATCAGCCCTCTGCCCCTCCCTCCCTGTTTGTAGTCTGCCTCTGAAGAGATAGTTACTTCCAACTCTTTTAGCTGTTTTCTTCTGATGATTTCTGCTTTTTTTTAAAAAAAAATAGGCTTATACTGATATTTCTTGATACTGCATGGACCAACTCTGCCATGGCACCCTTGTGACCTTGCACATATCCAAATAGGCCACGAAGGCAAAAGGTTGAACCACAGCTAGTGTAAGTCTTGGTGGAATGCCTTGTGATCCTCCCAGAAGATGCGAGGATGGGAGACTTGTAAGGAGTTACTAAGAAGCTATCTCCACTCACCTCCCTATCTTCCCTCGAAGGCTGTCATGAGACAGGTTCTCATTGCCTTTGGGTTTTGATGAGATATAGGGTTTTCTACCCTGCCCCCATACCCCCAGGCTTTAGGTAATCAGTTCTTTTTCTCTCTTGGCTTTAAAACTTTAAAATTTATTCTTGATGTTCTCTAGTTTCACTATAATGTTTTTAATATTATCTCATTTCTAGAAAATTCTCACATATTCTTTGAAAAAAATTACTTTTTGTCACCCTTTTCACTTTCTCCCAGAATTCTTATTATAGGACTCTTGCCACTTCTTTCTTATCCCATTTTTCCATCTCTTTGATCTTTCTGGTTATGACTTAGGAGACTTCCTTACTTCTGTTTTCCAAATCATTAAAGCCCCATACCTCAGAATAGAGCTGCAGAATACAAAACTGCTTAGCCACAGTCTAGAACGGCTCTGCAGTAACATGTATCCCACAACTCATGTTTCAGTCATCCAGCCCCTTTTGTTTCAGTGTATTTGTTTGTTTGTTTTTTGGTGTATGGGACAGGATCACAGGGAGCTGGCATCTTTGGCTTCTTCCTTTTGCTACCTATGTGAGTAAAAAATTGTCTAAGTCTAAAGGTGGCTAATTGTATCTTTACTGGTTAAATCAGTTAGACCTTGACTTTGCTTTGCCTTGTATGCATGAGCTTGACAGATATTTTCTGTTGATTTCCTCCATGGTAATTGAGGTTTTAGTTTTCTTAACATTTCCCCTTTTCTCATGTTCCCATGTAAGTGTAGCATGATATAAAAAAATTAAATCAATAGTCAATGCTTATTTTATTATGACTCTGTAAATATTGTTTACTGCTAAACAATGGTATTGCATAGTTATATTCCCTCTGACTTTGTGATTTTCTTGCAGTTAACAGATGCCATAGTTTTTCTTTTGCTTATTTCTTTTTAATAACTATTGCTAATATTCAAAATGTTCTCTACATATCTGTTAAATATCTAACAATGGTTTTTTCCAAATATTCAAATGTATCCAATAATCTGTCACTGTCCTCTCTGCCTACCACCCCCCACCCCCCATACCCTCTGTCTTCTTGCTTCATTTTGAATGAGTTGCTCTCTACACCTGGAGCTCAGGTGTCATTTTAGGACTTCCTTTTATCAGTCTTCTCCTTTGAATTGCTCCTCTGTTTTCTGGAATTTCTTTGTTCCTCCTTCTTGGCTTAGTTCTTTCATTTCACTGAATCACACCCTTCACTATCTTCCTAAGAAAAGGCATGTGGGAGGTAAAATTTTTGAGTTCTTACATATCTGGAAACGTCTTTATTCAACACTTACACTTACCCTTTATTTGGATAAGTACAGAATTCTAGGATTAAAATAATTTTCACTCAGAACTTTGGGTTCCCAACACTATCCTCCAGTATCCTATATTGCTGTTGAGATGTCTGATGCCACAGCTTCTTACTCCTTCACATATTATGTGATTTTTCTCTCTAGAAGCTATGCTGTTATTTCTTTTATCTGGTTATTCTGAAATTCAAAATTATTGCCTTGGTATTTTCCCTCCACTCTACTGGACATTTAGTGGGTACTTTCAATTTTTTTTTTTTGTACTTTCAATTTTGATATTTATGTCCTTCATTTCTGGGAAATTTTCTTACATTGTTATTATTTTAAAATAGTTTTCTATCCTTTGCTTTCTCTGTTTTCTGAAACTGCATATAGATGTTGGAACTTGAATAATCCTCTAACACTCTTTTCTCTCTTAATTTTCATCTATCTTTCTATTCTACTTTCTGGGAGATATCTTCAAGTTTATTTTCCTACTCTTTTGTTGAATCTTTTATTTTAGCTGTCACATTTTAAATTTCTAATTGCTCTTGCTCATTCTCTGATTATTCCTTTTTTACACCATCCTATTCTTTTTCATGGATATGCATCTTCTTTTAGCTCTCTGAGGCTATTAAATATATACATAAAATTTTAAAAATGGTTTTCTTCTTATATTATCTCTGCTTCCTCTGAGTTCCTTTTTTTTTTAAAAAAAAAATGTTTGTTTGCTTTGGTCTCTCTCTTTCATGTAGGATACTTTCTGCAAATTCCTGGTGATTCTGGGCTATCCAGTCCTATGTAACAGTGAGCATCAACATGATTGGCAGCTCTGTGTGTGGGCAGGGATTTGACTGGCGGGCCTCACTCTCAGGCCATTTCATTGGGAAACCATGAAAAGCCAACACTTAGAGGACTTCTCTCAGGGGCTAGTACATTTTTTTCCAGTGAATCTTCTATCCAGGGAACATATGCCTGAAAGTTCCTTTCTGGGAGTTCGGTAAGGGAAGAGTCCTGCAGAGGGCCCTACTGTTATCATGTGTACTTACACTTAATCAGGCATCTGCCCTCTAATCTTGCTGGAATCCCTGAATTCAGGGATGCTCTGATTCAACTTCTCTAAAGAAAAAACTGCCACTCTGTGGTGGGGGCATGGTTGCCTGACTGTGTGAGATTGGAAGGGGATCTAGAGTTGTAATTTTTCCATATATCTCTTTCAACCAGTTCCCTAGAGTTTAATCCCATGCTTCAAGCTCACTTCTTGCAGAACCTGCTGCCTCCAAGTCCCCTGCCTCTCTGGGCCCTATGGGGAGAATGTGCTCACTCCTCACCATCAGTTTCCTCTCCAGGTCCTTCAGGTCTTGGTTTCCTCTGCTCTAATAACTCTGTTACTGTTCTTTCAGCCACTTTCAATCGTCCAAAAATTACTGAACTCAATCTTGTCCATTGATGTCCTCACTTCCACCCTCTGTATTCTCATGGGTCCATACTTTAAAAAGAATTTTGTGGGGTCTGTGGAGGAAGAGGAGATAAAGATACGTGATCAGTTTGTTATCTCCAACTGGAAGTTCATACCTACTTAAAAAAATGTTTCCAGATTATATAAATAGTACCTTGTAGAAAATTTGAGCAGTTCTTTAAAGCAAACTCTTATGATCCTACCATCCAAAAATAATCAATATTAACATTTTGGTGTATGACGCTTTTTTAAAAATAACCTTTTTATTTTAGTAGAGTTGTAGATTACAGAAAAATTACAATGATGGTACAGAGTTTTCATATACCCCACTCCCAATTCTTTCTATTATTAACATCTTACATTAGTATGGCACATTTGTCACGATTAATGAACCAATACTGGTACACCATTATTAGTTAAGTCCAATCTTTATTCAGTTTTCCTCAGGTTTTTTCATTTCCTTTTTCTGTTGCAGTTTTACATCCAGGATACTACGTTATCTAGTTGTCATGCTCCTTTAGGCTCCTCTTGACTGTGATAGTTTCTCAGATTTTTCTTGTTTTTGATCACTTTAATAGTGTGGGAGAGTACTGGTCAGATATTTTGTAGACTGACCTTCAGCTGGGATTTGTCTGCTGTTTTTCTCATGATCTGACTTGGAGTATGGATGTTTGGGGGAGGAAGACCACAGAGGTGAAGCACTATTCTCATCACATCATATCAAGAGTATGTATATCGACATGACTTGTTACTGTTGATGTTGACCTGATGACCTGGCTAAGGTAGTATTTGACAGGTTTCTGCACTGTAAAGTTCCTCCCCCCACTCCTTTGCATACTGTTCTCTTTGGAAGGCAGTCACTGTGGGCAATCTATAACTTAAGGATTGAGGAATTATGCACCACCTCCTTGAAGGCAGGGAGTATCTACACATGTTATTTGGAATTCTTCTATATGGGAGATTTATCTATTTTCCCTCATTTATCTAATTATTCAATTATTTATTCATATTAGTATGTGCTCATGAATATTCATTTTATACTTTGGGTTATAATATGATAATATCTTATTTTCTTGTTCAAATTGTTACAGCTTTAGCCATTAGGAGCTCTTTCAATTTGCTCCTGTGTTCCTTTGTGTTCTCTACCGCACCACTTCCCCCCATCGTTGTGGAGTTTTGAGTACTTCCTTACTTTCTGGCATTATAAGATGCTTCTGGACCATCCTGTATATTTCCTGCCCCAGTTCTAGAATCAACCATTTCTCCAAGGTGACCTAGTCCTTTTATTGGAGAATGGTATTAGAAACCAAGATCTGTGTGCTAGGTGTGCTCATTGCTACTGGGATGTCATTGCTTCTACATCCTCTCAGCTGACATAGCAAGGAAATAGATGTGTATACTAACCCATGTATGTACGTATATCTATAAATATTTCCATATATAACCATCTGTATCGATATTAAGTTAAGCATGATTTCCCACTTATGTCTTCAATTCTAATTCATTACCACATAGCCTTCTCTTATTTGTCTGTAAACATCTACTCCAACAGTAAGAAACCTGGCTCCCACCATCTGCCATTCATTTACTTAATTATTCAATTCCAATGTACATGTGTTGTCAACCACCCACTTTTTAAAGTAGGAATTTAGTTATTCCCAAACTACTTATTTCACATATCCAAGATTTCATAAAGGACTTTATGATACTCTGTCCTTACAGTCCCTGA
The DNA here is from genome assembly GCF_026419965.1 of Kogia breviceps. NCBI lineage: Eukaryota > Metazoa > Chordata > Mammalia > Artiodactyla > Physeteridae > Kogia > Kogia breviceps. The sequence continues at coordinate 82,229,876 of NC_081320.1, read as the reverse complement.
CCTGTGCCAACCTTCAGTTTGCCAAACTAAAATGCCAATTCTCACATCGATGTCCTCTCCAGGATTTGGGTTGATTGTTTTTTTCTGGTCTCTCTCCAGCTGAAATGTCCTTCTGTAGGTCTACTGACAGGAATACATCATCCAGAGATTCCCTGAGTAACAAACTCTTATTCTACCAAATCTATGCCTAAATGGTTGACCAGGTGGTGTAAAAGGTAGAGCTTGTCTCTGCTGGGGAGGAGAGTGCATTCTCTACATTCTTCCTCACCATGGACAAAGTTCTCAGAAGCCGCTTTGGCTGTAATGAGAGATAGAAGTATCCCTTAATGGTGTGTTCCCATATCACCACACACCACACCACCCGAGGAAACACCGCTGTAAATAGCACTTGGTCTTCTTACTAGTCCACCACAGCCGAGTTAACCCAGACATGATGGAGATTTGGTGGGAAGAGGTAAAAGCAGAAAAACAGATAAAGCAAGAAGAGGAGAGGAAAAAGGACAATGGAGAAAGGGCAGTGATGATATTAATAACATATATAATTAATGATTTTAATAATTACTTACATTTGTAAAAAACTTGCACATGCATGGTTTCATTTATTTCATTAAGTATAATGACTCATAAAAGTATATATTTAGTTTTAACCTATATCTTATAGGTTATTGGCTTTTGTGTGTTCTAGATTTAGGGATAGGTACATGATCCAAGCTGGGCCAATGAGAGTTGGCCCTGGGACTATTGCTAGAACTGTTGGAAAAGAAGCGTGTTCTCCTTCCATTGGGATTATACAGTAAGTGTGAATGGATGGTCAATATACCTAGTTTTTTGTTTGCTTATTTATTTCTTTATATGCATAGAAGAAGATCTGAAGACAGTATCCCAAAATGTTAACATCAATTAATTTTTGGTGATAGGGTAATTGTTGATATTTATGGTTTTTACACATGTATGTATTATTTATATTTTCTATAAAGTCATATATTACATTTATATTAAGAGATTTTTCCTGTTATAAATTATTGTTTTTAATTATTTTATAATATACTTATGTTACAAAATATAAGTACATAGTAATAGTTTATAATATATTGTTATTTAAATAATAGATTAGTGTAATTTTTACACTACTATAAGACAGAAGTCCTTTACCCCCTAAGGTCTATTTATTCTTTCCCTTGGTTACTGACCCAAACCCAGTTCCCTATGCCTGGTAGGACATGCATCCTTAATCGCAGGATGAACCAGCGTCCTAGAACAACTTTTTTCAAAATAAAGGTTTTTATCTTTTCAAAGTAAAGTATTTATGAAAAAGGTAATTTTCAAAATAAAATACAATATTTAGGAACTGAGAAGTTCTATTGGTTTTGTCCACATCCCATCAGATGCTAGGCCTCATCAAAGAACAGGCCGTGTTCTCGGCTGGCAGTGGCCTGAGGACCAGGGATAGAGGGACCAGTTTTGCTTGACTTTGTAGTCATTTTAGAAGGAGCTCAGTAGGTTTTTCCCATAGCCCTGCCAGAGAGGGGAACAGCTCCCGCCCCCCCACCCCCCAACAAAGGAGAAACAGCTCCAGTGGCAGCCCTGTTCTTCCTGGGTTCCTTCCTCCAGTGTTTACGGGAACTCCTGGGAATTCTCCACCGACTGGGCTGCCCTTCCTACCAGTCGCCCCCCCGCTCAATCCTGCTCTCTCCCACTGTGGACACAGGCCCCACCCTCAACTCCCCAAAGCACAGCCAAGGCCAGGCTGCAGCATTAACAAAACTCCCTTTAACCCCTGAAGAGATGCCAGTCATTCCAAAAGAAAACCACCTCTTTAAATAACGACGCAGAGCCTGTAGTTTCACATTGTTCTGAATTGCATTGTCTCTTTTCCAGAACAGGTTTAAGTTTTATCCCTGTGTAACGCGAAGTCCTATTAAAATATTTTCCTAAAAACAAAAGGGGTTATTCCCACAAGAGCAATTTGCTTCCACCTCCACAGAAGATAGAGGAACTGGGATTAAAAACCCAAACCCACGCAGTTTAGCATAGCAATTTGTCCTCTTTTCTCACCATTGCAGTTTTCAAAAACAGGAGAGACCACTTTCTACACATTTTTGTCTCTACCTATTTGGAAACAAAAGCCTGAGTCTGACAGAGGGTCAGGGGCTTGGCTGGGGGTGGGGAATGGGGGTGGGGAGTGGGGGCATGGGGTGTGGGGTGTGGGAGAGACTCAGGAGGAGGGTGGGAGGTCAGTGGACACAGAAAGCACCAGGTTCCCAGAGGCTGGCACTTTACATCTTGGAGTCAGATATGGGGAGAGAGGGACAGACAGCAATCACAGGCAGTTTGCCTGACCACTGAGTGTTTGTTATTTCATCTTCAAAGGAGGCACCTGGGAGAGCCAGCCTCTCAGGCCCCTTCCAGCTCCGGAACTCTCCATACCTCAGCCAGGTCAGTGAGGTAAGGGGCCACTTCCCCAGCTGTAGGTCTCCACAGACCTTTTTCCGGGATTGCATCAGCGCTCATTCTTCCACCTCCAAGGGTGCCTACACCTCCCTGCTCCCCTTCCAAAACTTCTTAGGTTGAGATAACACGCTTTTGTTCTCTCGATGACTCCACACCCATGGGGAGAGGGAATGAGAAAACCTCGGCCTATCTGATGAAGGTAAGAGGTAGGAGGCTGCCCCGTTTACTCCTCACGCCTTCCAGGTTCCCGAGGGCCCCCGCCCAATTCAGGAGGTGTTTCTGGGCTTGGCTTCCTGGCAGGCGTGGCTTGCAGGCACTGGGGGTGCTCAGGAGGGTGGTGAAGGCCCTTGGCTCATCTCATCTTGGGGATTCATTAGGGATTTTTTCCCAAGGACTCCACCAAGGAGGAGGTGGGTGTCTTCTAATGGCTTCTCATCAGACTCATGATTAGGTCCAAACTTCTCGGCCTGCCATCCTGGATTCTGCAGAATCTTGCCTTGGCTTTCCTTGCCAACCCCCTCTTCTGCTATTCTTCCTAGACCCACTGAGCTGTAGCTACATAGAACTACACTATTCCCCTGGACATGTTATACATGTTCGTGCCTCTGTGGCTACTTTGCATATTCTGTTTCCTCTGTCTGGAGTGCCCACTGCCACTTCTTTTCTTAAAGAACTCCTATTCATCCTTCAAAAGCCTACTCAAAAGTCATCTGCCGGGCTTCCCTGGTGGCGCAGTGGTTGAGAAACCGCCTGCCAATGCAGCGGACAGGGGTTCGAGCCCTGGCCCGGGAGGATCCCACATGCCGCGGAGCAACTGAGCCTGCGCTCTGGAGCCTGTGTGCTCTGCAGCGGGAGAGGCCAAGACAGTGAGAAGCCCGTGTACCGCAGCGAAGAGTGGCCCCCGCTTGCCTCAACTAGAGAAGGCCCATGAGCAGCGACAAAGACCCAATACAGCCAAAAATTAAAAACAAATTAATAAATAAATTAAAAAAAAAAAATAGTCATCTGCCTCTTCAAAGCCTTACTTGACTCCTCAGGGTTGGTTGCTCTGTGCTCCAAGGCATAGGGTTCCTTCCCTGGCTCACTCCCCAGTAGGGTAATTATTAGGATTTGCATGCTTAAATTCCTCCTCGTTGCTCCTCTGGGGCAGAGACTGTGTCATTCACCTTTGTAAACCAGTGCTGGGCCCTAATAATTCCTCAGGCAACATTTGTGTAAGAATGAACATCATTTCTGCTGGATTTGTGGTATTTCTGAGCAGTATTAAGAGAATGCTTCATTTACGATGGACATTTCCTGGCCCACAGCGCTATGTCTCCAGACAAGGGTCGTATATCTGTGAGTCTACGTATTCACACAGCATCAGTATGGTACTCCTCAGATAGTTTTACATGTGTTTTATTTATTTTACACATTTACGTGATGGGTGGTTATTACAGTTACCATCAGAAGATGAAGAGACTGAGATGCCAAGAGATTAAGCAACATCATGTTCAATGTTACAGTACACGCATGGCAAAGCTAGAACTTGAGGGCTTCCCTGGTGGCGCAGTGATTGAGAATCTGCCAGCCGATGCAGGGGACACGGGTTCGTGCCCCGGTCTGGGAAGATCCCACATGCCGCGGAGCGGCTGGGCCCGTGAGCCATGGCCACTGAGCCTGCGTGTCTGGAGCCTGTGCTCCGCAACGGGAGAGGCCGCAGTGGTGAGAGGCCCGCATACCACCAAAAAAAAAAAAAAAAAAAAGCTGGAACTTGAACCCAGGTATTTTTGCTGCAAGAGCCACAAGATCTCTGCCTACACCAGAGATTCTCAATAATGAGTCTTTGAATCAGCAGATCAGCCTCACCTGGGAACTTGTTAGACATGCAAATTATTGGGCCCACCCCAGACCTACTGAACCAGAAACTTCTAGGGTGAGCTCAGCAATGCCTGTTTTGACCACCTGCAGGTGATTCTGTTGCATGCTCAAGTCCAAGAACTCAGGCCTACATCATCGTAGCTACTCCAGTGGCTGCGCAGAGCCAGAGGAGGGCGCTCCAAGGCAAACCTTTATCCCTGAATAGTCATGGCAGCTGGAATGGAAACCTAGCCCTAGGCAGAAGGGAAGAAAGCCCGTGGACTGGGAGTTAGGAGCCAGAGTTGTAGTCTCACCGGTTCTGCAACTACTGACGGTGGTTTTGAGCACCTCTCTGGGCCTCAGTTTTCTCATCTGTAAAATGAGGATGTTGACGAAATGATCTCATCTCTAATTTCCCTTTAATGCTCTGTTACTCAGCTCTGCTTTGGAATGTGTTGTCCATGCCAGGAGTGGAATGAAGATGGGGTATGAGTGCTCATTTGACATGAATTTTTCCCATACTTGGAAATTGACCATTTCCAAATGCCAAATCCTTGGACGAGCTATCCTCGACCATCTTCTCCCTTGAGGGCAGGGAGTGGGAGCAAACATTTGAGTTGACTCATGAAACTTTATTAGGCAAAAAATAGAAAACCGTTGGATGACACTGCTTTGGACCCCCTTCTGTTGCCCGATGCTCCTCCCCGGGGCCTTTTACCTGATTCCTCTCCTGTCTCCTGCTTCCCCACTGTGACTATGCCAGACCCTCTTGCTCACAGGACCATCTCCTTGTCCTCCCTGTGAGCTCATGTGTGTTCCCTGCCCCTCGACACGGGGTTGCCCAATTCACAGGCCTTGCTTACTCACCATCCTTCCGAGGAAGGGGAGGGATGATGTGTCAGGGTGACTTCCTAGGTGCACCAGGGGCTCAGTGGCCGAATGGGGGAGCCCATGGACACCATGAAGCCCTATCCTGCTGTTTTCATGTGGACCTGAGGGCTCTCCCAGGAGTGCACCTACTAGTGGGTGGGGCTGTGCCTCCTGGTGGGGCTCAGCATTTAACTGGCAGCTGGATAACCTCCTGTGTACAGCAGGCTGAAAAGAAGGAAGAATGCTTCCTGCCCCTTTGAGATGATGGACATTCAAGACAAGTAAGTGCATTGTAAAAGTAGAGCCCTGAATCCGAAAGGTGGGTTGAAGAATTGTAATCACTCAGGACCTGGGTGTCAGCAGGAGAACATGGCTGAGAGCTCAAGTCCTGAGAGGCTGTGAGAATGTGGGTAGTTCTAGAAGTCAGTCAAGGGGGATATCGCCTTCAGGAAAACCACACGTGCCAGATAAACAGCCAGAGTATCTGTCAAATCAGCATCATCCTCAGAGACAGACTTTCAGCCTGAGGTTTCCAGAGTCCAGGAAAAGCCTAAAAACTGCAGGACATCACGTGTTGCCGGCAGCCCTTGGGTTAAAAGCCAAAGAAGGTGGTTCTTAAACAAGGTCCCAGGAAGAGCAGGAGCCAATGTTGATTCTTCATCAGCTTAAGCTCAGTGAGGCTGCACGTGTCAGCTGCAAGTGACCCAGGGAAGCTGGATACCTCTTGGACTGAGCATCGGTGGAACTACACATTAATAAAGAATATGTGTATATTCCAAACTCATCAAATTGTGTACATTAAATATCTTCAGCTTTTTGTATGTCAATCATACCTCAATAAAATGATTTTTTTAAAAAAATATTTACATGGATTTGTGTGTAGGCTATAGCTTCTAATATACCCTTTAAATCAACATGCATTGTTAGTGGTTATTGATTTCAACTCAGTACCCTGGATTCCCATGTTAATACCTTTGGTTGATGGCTGCTCTCTTTGTCCATCCTGAGCCCCCCACAGTGGGCCTGGTAGTTGAGTTTAACCTGGAACCTGATGACCTGCCTCAGTGGCCCTGGGACTTCCCAGGATCCAGGGGGCTTGAAGGCCTGGGGAAGAGCCAGGCATCAGTTAAACTTTCTGGCACTGCTCCAGGCTGAGTCCCTCCCCTCTTCCGTCTCCCGAGTCTGTTTCTGTCCCAGCTCAGCCTGAAATTGGTCTGCTCTCCTGCAAGACTTCGATTGAAGGAGTCTTCTGCATATGTTCAGAATGGATTTCAACCTCACTCCTTAGAATCTCCTAAACATCCTACCCTCCAGCTTATATGACTTCACAGACCGCAGAGCACTCATTTCTGGTGTTGTCTTCCATTCAAAGACTGGCCAAGTCCAGAACTTTTGTCCTTTGTTGCTGAGGTTGTGCAGGAGAGAGGAGATGTGAGCTATAGTCTGAACAAGCTGATGCAATCCAGCTGTGGGCTCTTTGGCAAGTCATTTTGCTTCTCTGGGCCTCAATTTTATCATCTGTAAAAATGGGGATGCTGTTTCAGATGCCCTCTGAAGTCTTCCAGCCCTAACATTCTGAGATCCTGGAGCCCGCTTTGGCCAAAAGAGGAGGCTCAGAGGTCCTGTTCGTCACCCCACAATGCCCAGGTGGAGGTAGAAAGGGATGCGTGCAGTGTCAGGACAGCAGGGAGGACCCTGGGCCCGAGGAGTGCTTTCCCTTCTTGGACTTGGATTAGAGGAGTGCCTGTTGGGTGGGGCCTGGCTGGAAGGAGTGAGACAGTCTCTCCCAGACCTCCCCCTGCCTGAGTGGTTGCCTCACAGGCTATTACGTAGCTCTCCTTACCGCTTTCCAGGGTGGGGCAGGGAAGGGCAGCTGGGGAGCAGCTGATGCAATAGGCAGGCACAAGCCTGTATTCTTCGAAGACTAAGCAAAAGTTGGCTGGGCTGGGCCGGGCCAACCTGGGCTGCAGTTGCAAGGCCCTGCTCTTTGCAGAGCTTCAGCTTCCTCTTCTCTCCTTATAGCTGAGATGGGGTTCACTGACTGGTCATCAGAGCCAGTAATTGATACTTTGTCCATTTACTCCTGGTGCTCTTTAACCTGTAGCTGAAGAGAATGTCCTTGAGCGCTAGGAATGTGGACATGCGTGAGAATACACACACACCACACACATACCATGCCCCCGCCACACACAGTGGGGTCATCCAGAGGTAAGGTAGTTGTTTTGAGAATCTGCTCCCACCAGACCATGCTTCCCATGAGCTCTTCCAGGAGGAGGTGGATCCAGTCAGAAGGATCAGAGAGTGTCAGAAGATCTGGAAATTTCCTCTATATAGCCAAAGCCTCAAAACATGCCCTTGGGAATGCCATTTCTATTCAAGGCCCCATCTATCAAATATAAATGAGACTCTGGGCTACTTTTCATATCCCAGGGACCTGGACGCCCAGAACACAATAACTCTTATAATCTTTTAAGTTTTAAAAAAAATAGTCTGAGAGGGAAAAAAGAGAAGGTGCATCAAGTCTTTGACAAAGGAAAATTGCTAAATATTGCACTCACACTAGCTTGATGATGAGCAACTATACCTCCATCATAAATTGCAAAGAACTTTGTCTGACTAAACCTATGTTTAAGGGCTCTACATTCCCTGCAAAAGGCTCAAGAAGGAAAGTCAAAGTACAATTAGGCCCTACGTCACTCATAATCATCATGATTTACTTTGTACTTACTGTGTTCCAGGTCCTGTGCTAAATGATTTACATGAGTTTTCACATTTCATTCTCATGAAAACCCTATGAGAGAGTCTATTATAATCCCCATTTTACAGGTGCAGAAACTGAGGCACAGAAATTTAAGTAACTTGCCCAAGGACAGAGGGCTAGTAAGTGGTAGAGCCAAGGTGTTAACCTGGTTCTCCTGAGTCTGGAGCCTAGGCTCATAACCATCTGAAAAACCCACATTTACAAATAGAGAGTTCAAGAGGGATAGAATCCTTCAAATCACAAAAGGATTCATCAGAATGTTCTCTACACCCCCAAATTCCTTTATAGCTTCAGTCAATAAAATCCATAATTTTATTTTCTGGAGTTTATGTCCAAATTTTAAGGAACATATTTTTTTAACATAACAGATAGACTTTTGCTCTTTGGGAAGGGTCACTCCTAGAACGTTCATCAAATCTGTTCATTCTGTTAATAGTTAACAGCTGACTTACTGTCTTATTGGTACTGAATACATTTAGAAAGGAGGTTTGGGCAAGGTAGTTATACTTTAAGTATGAATTTTATAATTATACATTTGTATATATTCACACATAATCAAATTTAATCACATGGACAGCCTGAAAGAGTGAAATTGTAGTGTTTTCATCGTGGTACAGGAGTTGGGGGCTTTCTTCTTGAATTGGCCGTCAACTTGATTTATAGATGTTTTATCTCATTAACCTTAATGTCATGGAGCTAATTAGTAACTCTGGAAACTGCAAAACACACTAGAAGCAGTGCCGTAGCTCTTTAACTTCACCGTGTGCCAGATTAAACTGGACCCAATTATTCCCAATCACAGAAGACATCTTTTGAAAGGCTTTGCCTCCTTCCTTTGGAATGGCTTACTGGAATGAAAATCAAGCTTGATGTGGATCCTGATTTTCCTTTTGGCCGCACACCATGTTATATCAAAACAGTCTGAATCCTTCAAAAGCTCTTGTTTCACAGAGAGACAGGCATATGCACATTGCAGTGATTGCCCCTGTTTGGGTAAAGTCGTCCAAGGACCCTGTGGAGGGTCCCGAGGATCTCACTGCCTGTGTTCTGCCTGCTGGAGCATCAGGGCAACACGTTGGCCCAGACCTGTTCAGGAGGCTGCTGTCTTGAGGATAGTGAGAAGGTCTCTCAGGTACTAACAGTGCTATGGGCATCCTTTTCCTTCCCTTTCCCTCTTCTTACTTCTGGGGCCAAGACGCTGAGGCAGAGGTTGTTACAGCCTTTCTTCCCTTCTAGCTTTCTATGGGAGGATTCTGAGCTGCTTGCCTTCCCAGCACCCCCCACTCCCCCGTGCCTCACCCCTCCCCCACCCCCATTTCTTATGGCTGAATTAGATGGTGGCTAGGATGCCAGGATGATAGACATCAAAGAGGCTAAGTTAATCTACATAAGAAAAAGGGAGAAGCTACTCTCTGGAGAGAGAATGGGCTGGGTACGCTGTTGAGTGGGACATTGGGTGAGAAAAATGGCCATTTTTTCAAGAAATTTCTCAAAGATTTACATGCTTTTTAAGGCATTTGGAGCTTAACTTACCTTTCTTTTGATTGGATCCCATGTGAAGATGGAACTTCAAAAGGGAGAAAGAAGGCTCAGTTTGTTTGTTTTTTTGTTTTGTTTTGGTCTTTTTGGCCACAGGCAGCTTGTGGGATCTTAGTTCCCTAACCAGGGACTGAACCCGTGCCCTTGGCAGTAAAAGCGTGGAGTCCTAACCACTGGACTGCCAGGGAATTCCCTTTTTTTTTTTTTTTAAGAAGACTCATTTTATTCAAGTTACATGTCAAATAATTTTCTGAGAAAGGAGAGCGATTTGGGTAGAAAAATTCAAGCTGATGACTCGCAATGAGGTTTTTTGAATTTGCATGGTCCTTGACCAGGACTGTGAAGTGTAGGAGTAGTAGAGAGCGGCCTGTGATGAAATATTATCAGGTGCAGATCCTTGGATTTGTGGGTGAAGCTGAGGTTTCCTTTGGGGTGATTTCACATGACCAAACTCCAATGCTGGAATAGGTGATACACAACTTTAATCTCTTTCCTTGGTTTAGTTTGAAAATGGACTAGATTGTTAACATACAGACAAATTTTTGTGTGGGGACTCGCTCCTTAAGTGCCAAACTGATGTTCTAATGCCGTTTCACATGTCTCCTGGCTGAGTGACTCAGCCCTGGCCTCATGAACCCTTCACAGGCTCTCCCTCCCTCAGGGGTGCAGGTGTGTCCCCACCTGGGTCAGAGGCCAGGAAACTAACCACAATATCCTGGCTAGAGACATAGGCTTCTGCCTTGGAGGCAAAACAGGGTGAAACACAGGCAGGCAGGATCCCAAACCACAGAAGCTCAAGTTAGGTCATCTTTGTGAACATGACAATTCACTGTCTCTCTTGGTCAACAAAAAGAAACACAGACCCATTCAAAAATGGTTCTAAAAGACTGAGAAAATGCATAACCATGGCAACTTGACATTGAATGCTATTCCAAAGCAACTGAGAAAGTTAATTAGCCTTTCTTTTCACAAGCCAAGAAAGGTGCAATGATACATGCACACCCATCTGTAGCAGGACAGTCACGTACAGGAGTTTAAATCACTTTTCTGGCAGGCTATGAGTACAATGTTTGAGTTCATGTTCCCTCCTCACATGCACCTGGCAACTCGGGGGACTGCATGCTGGGCAGGAACCATCCTTCTGGGAGATACTGCAGACATTCACAGGATTGTCCCTCTGTGGGACCCGCCTCTCTGGGACAGTTAGAAATTATGTTGAGGATCAGGTTGGGGGGAGGAAGCCATGATGGAAAATTATTGTTCCTTTGAAAGTAGTTATTCATGGAAACTTTGCCATGACTGGTATGGCCATTACCGTGGTCATATCATTTCACCTTAAACGTGGACCCCAGTCCAAGGTGGAGGTAGATAAGCCCTTGGGAATGCACAATTACTACTTGGTTCGCTTGCAGGAATCAAGCAAATGAAATTGATGATAAAAATGACACTGCTTTAGAAGGCATTCTCTCATGTTCACAGTACCTTTAAAATAATCATTAGGAAAAAGGGCCTGTTGTTTTGAAGAGTCTGTCAGAAATCTTCAGCCCACTTTGCTCCTAGGACAGGATGAGAATGGATTTACTTCGGTTGAAATCCTAACTTCTATTGTCAGGATTATGCAGAAAGTCTGGATAATGCTACACATAGGAAAAACAAAGAGAAACACTTTCCCTTCTAGACTGGCACCCCTGAAGACTAGGAATAAAATCACTTCAACTATGAATTACTGATCTGTTCCTCTAAGGCTAGTTAATAACAAACACTGTTTGTCCTTTGGAGGATTTAATATTTCCCCAACCCACAGGAGGCATACTGGTTGCCTTTGATCCGGGGCTAGGTCTTACTGACATCTGTTTTCGTTTTTTTTTTTTTTTTTTTTTTAATTTATTTATTTATTTTTGGCTGCATTGGGTCTTTGTTGCTGTGCGTGGGCTTTCTCTAGTTGCGGCGAGCGGGGGCTACTCTTCATCGCGGTGCTCGGGCTTCTCCTTGCAGTGGCTTCTCTTGTTGTGTGCAGAGCACAGGCTCTAGGTGCACGGGCTCAGCAGTTGTGACTCGTGGGCTTAGTTGTTCTGTGGCATGTGGCATCTTCCCAGACCAGGGCTCGAACCTGTGTTCCCTGCATTGGCAGGCGGTTTCTTAACCACTGCGCCACCAGGGAAGCCCCTGACATCTGTTTTAAACAGAGGAAAAGAGGGGAGTATTAGAATTGATGCTGACTGTATTCAATTCTACCCCTTATGTACATGCTTGAGGCAGCTTCATGGAATCCCTCCTCCAGACCAGATGAGTTATTTCTGGAGCTGGAACTCCTTTGGCCATCCATACCCCACTGGTTGGCTCAGCCCCTGCTTCTTGTAGCAGACCTACTTGAGAACACCAGTGTATTTCTTGGCTACATTTCCATATAGCCTTTTAATCTTCACAGATCAGACAATTTAATACACTCCTACCTCACATGGCCATGAGTTCTACTCTGAGCCAGCATCAGGACCAATCCTGTCCTGGGCAGAGGGCTAGAAAGACCTTGATCCCAGAAGTTGGCATCTAGTCATGATGGTTACTGGCCCCACTCTAGCCTCATACCCTGGCCCTAGAAACTGGACTCTTACCTCATCCATTCACTTGACAAATATTTATTGAGCACTTATGGGCCAGGCCCACAAATATGATAGTAACTAAAACAATACAATACTCACCTTTCTCTAACTTATCCTCTGTTTTAAGGAACCGAGTCTTGTCTTACCATTCCCAAGTTTCAACCTTGGTTCCCTGATCAGGAAGTCACTTCTAGAACAATCTTTCTTAAACTTCAATATGCATACGAATTACTTGGAGCTGCAGATTCTGATTCAGTGGGTCTAGGGTGGGCCCTGAGATTCTGAATTACTAACAAGCTCCCAAATATTACTGTTGCAGCTGCTGGGGATGTTGCCTGGATTACGCTTTGAGTGGCAAGGGTGTACAGCCAGTAGCACCATCGGTGAGTCTGTTAGAAACACAGAATCTCAGGCCTCACTTCAGACCTCCCGGCTGGGAATCTGTCCCTTGACAAGATCCCCAGGAGTTGAGAAACCACGATCTAGAACAGTGATTCCCAAAGCACAAGCATCAGAAGCACCGGGTGAGAATTATAAATTACCTGGGGACAGCCCCCCCCATCCCTCACCGAGTTGTATTATTGGGTGGTGAGCACCCCAGGTGATTCTGATGGATACCAGGTTTGAAAACCTCAAAGAGCATTTTCAGAGGGCACTTTCCTAGCCTCATGGGACCTCACAGTGAAAAAAGCCTTAGAGTTGATCTGACGATAATCATCCGAGATTGCGGGCTCCTCTGAGGTGACTGTCACACAAGTCCCAGGTAAGAAACTGAGGCCAGGTCCTTGTGCAGGGTCCGTGGCTAGTACACGGTGGGGCCGGGCCTTGCTCCAAGTTCTTCTTCCACCGCAGCCCCGCCCACCCCAGGACGGCCTCTCCTTGACCACGCCTCCAATCTTCCTCTCCTCCAGCCCCTTACCGCCAAACCTCCACACCGTCACAGCCGCTTTATTTTCAGCACCCACGGTTGCCACCGTCTCCCCACCCGTGTCACCCATCAACCAGACCACACGTTTAACTGGTTGACTTTCCCCAAAGACTGATTCTGCGAGCCCCTCGATAATGTTTTCAGCTCTTTGGGGGAGGTGCAGTGCGTGGGTGGGAAGGGTGTTGTCCGCTGGCCTTCCATCCATCTTTCAGGAAGGCAATTAAGTTTCCTGCTCTCTGTCTTCTGTTCCAGCCCCTCTTTTGCTAAGTGTCCTGCAGCCTTCTGGAATGTATGTGAGCACCTCCTCTCTTTGCTTACAGCTTCAAGACCGCCCTGTTCTTTCAAACTGGCTACGGTTCTCCCCTCCCCTGCCTACTACGCAGGTAGGTGCTACTCGCCGTCAAAGTTAAATGGACACACCTGGAACTTATGGTCTAAGGTAGGGGCCTTCTTTCGGAGTCCACAGATCCCTAGCCCAATAATGTAAAATCCTGAGTGTACACTAGAATCTCCTAGGGAGTTTAGAAATCCAGTCTGTACTCAATTAAATGAAAACAATTAAATGAAAAACAATTAAATCAATTAAATGAAAACCTCTGGTGGTAGGAGGCAGGCACCAGTGGCTGACAGCTCTCCCCAGGTGATTCTGATGTGCAGCCAAGGTTGAGAACCACTGGAAAGTCCAGGTAAAATTGTTTCTGGATGGGCATATGTGCATTTGGTGGAAAAGCTAAGCCATAGCCTTTAGCAGATTCTCAAAGTCTGCAATGATACTTTTCTCCTTACCTTTCTCCCCCTCAAAAAAGGCGTAGTGACTGGTCTAAGATAACAAACAAGAAGAACTTACCAGTTATTACAGAAACACCAAATACATGTGTTAACTAAATAAACAGGCACTAACATGTAGAGCAGCAAAAGTGCCTATTGTTGCTTCACATGTGAAGGGGACTTGGGAATGTTGTGTTTGGTGGGACGGGAGAGTCCCTGCCTCTCTCCCAGTTAGCCAGGAAAACAGTGTGATTTCAGATGCTGCCACTACAGAGATCTGATCACATCACTTAACTCTCCTGCTGCCCACAGAACCAAGGCCAACCCCCCCGACGATAACATCCTGGTTCCTTCCTTCCTGGTTACCCAGCCCCAAGCATCCTTTCTAGTCATTCCGCTCATTCCTTCACACACTCTAGCCCCAGAAGGATGCTCACTGCTCATTTTTTCCGACACCTCTCTGCCTTTGCTTCTGTTCTTCTCCTGGTTCCTCCCACTCTCCCTGTCTCAAGTAGACATGGGAGGGGAGGTAGGATTGAAGAGACGGAGAATGGCTGGAGCAGGGTTCCCTAGTATAGAAGGTGCTCAGTTCATATTTGTCAAAGTGAGTGGGGCAGCTGCCTTGTGTTAGGAGCTCCTGCTGGTGGTGGGAGGGATGGCGGGGGGCCGGGGGATATACAGAGATTCAGAAGCCCTGGCCCTCAGGGGACTTAGATGCCAGCAGGGAGGCAGACCAGTGATCCGGGTGCAGGGAACATAATAGGTGCTCTTAAGGGAATCTGTGGAAGGGAGAAGTGGGGTAGGATGGGGAGTGTAGGGTCAGGAGAGACTTTATCCAAAAAGTAACTGATACGCTTCCAGAAAGGGCAGGCCCCAGTGAAGAGAGATGGGGCTGAGTTAGGAGAGCGAGGCCAGACTATGGAAGGCTCTGAATGCCAACCCGAGGATGCCCACTGCTCACAGATTGAATCTGGTTGGTGCCCCCAGGTCTTGCCAGCTTTTAGTCTTGCTCCCTCAGGAAGTTTTTGCTGTAATACTAAGCTGTTGAAGCAGAGGACCCAATTTTGAAGCTGTCCCATCTGCCTGGAGGTGTCTGAGCTTGTGAAGGTACCAGCTTTTTGCAGCCTTCTCCGGCAGAGTCTCCCTCCCTCAAATGCCCATGTTCTCAGGCCCCTGGGACACGTCAGGGAGCCAGAATCACTGACACTGTAGACAAGAATGGTGGCTGTACTTCCCAACTGTAAGTCAGGCAGGACATAGGTAGGACAGTGGGCTGGACAGTGGGTAGTCAGGGACCTCTTAACACAACAGAGGAGGAGGGGAACAGCCTTCAGGTCCTTGGGGTTGAATCCCAGTGCTAAGAGCTGGGAATGTGGTGTTGACCAATGCAACATAGACACAGTGGCTAAAGCCCTGCGAGAGTAGATATTTAATAGATTTGTTCCTTTCCTCCATCTACTTCCCTGGGTTAAGAATCTAGGTTAAACGGCTGTACCTTCTCCCAGCTGCAGAAAGAGGATGAGTGCCCCTCCCATAAGGACTATACCCTTTCCATTTGGGCTTCCAGGATGATCTAATTGTTCTTCACTTTAGTAAGGCACAGAGGGCTCATTACATAACTTCAGGCAAACATACACACCCCAGATCATGAATTACATCTGTATTAATAAACATTTTAATTAACATGAAGTGTGAGGTGTAAATAACACGTGGATGCAGGTTGAAGAAATGAGACTAGAAAGCCACTGCTTCCTTTCTACTCATTCTAGAATTTCAAGAAACAGTGTACATGCTCTCTCTTTTAAAAAGTAATCATAAGTTCTGA
Source organism: Kogia breviceps (assembly GCF_026419965.1). Lineage (NCBI taxonomy): Eukaryota > Metazoa > Chordata > Mammalia > Artiodactyla > Physeteridae > Kogia > Kogia breviceps. Next base: position 82,214,295 of record NC_081320.1, on the reverse strand, counting down.
AGCCTGAAACAATCAAAAATACACAAATACTTACCATTGTTTGCCATTTAAATGTAAATATTTATTAATAATTTAACATTTGTTTTTTGTTTGTTTGTTTTGTCTTTGGCTATGCCTCGTGGCTTGTGGGATCTTAGTTTCCCATTAGACCGCCAGGGAATTCCCAGTAATTTAGCATTTGTATGGTGCCTCTCTTATCAGATTTATTTATTCATTTATTCAACAGATATTTAATAGAGGCAGCAGGCATTGTTCTAGGCACCAGAATACAGCAGTGAGTGAATAAGACAAAATTCCTGATCTTAAGATGTTTACATTCTGGTGAACGAAGATTGACAATAAGGAAATCAACAAGTACACAAATAATATTAAATGGTGATAAGTGCTGTAGGAAAATATAAAGTGGAGTAAGGAGAATAGGGACTGTGTGTTGCTTTTTTACATAGAGTGGCCTCACTGATTAGGTGACATTTGAGTGACAGGATTTGTTGATGGATTAGATATAGGGTGTAGGAGAAAGAGGTGTCAAGTTGGCCGCCGGGGTTTTAATTTGAGCAACTGGAAAACTGGAATTGTCACATACTGATTTAGAGGAAGCCTGTGGGGTGCAGCAGAAGTTTGGGAATTTGATTTTGGACGTGTGATGTCAAGTAGGCAGTTAAATACACTAATCTGAAGTTCGGAGGAAAGGTTGGGACTGGAGACATAAATTTGAAAGTGTTCAGCTTCTAGATTTTTAAAAACAAACCAGATGTGACCATCAAGGGGATGAGTGTAGACAGAGATGAGATCCAAGGACTGCATCTGCCTTCATGACCTCATCACCTCCCAAAGGCCCCACCTGCAAACACCATCACACCAGGGATGAGGTTTCAACACATGAATTTCGTGTGGGGCTGGGGGCTGGGTGTACACAAACATTCAGTCTATGGCAGATACTCTGTAACTGTGGTCCCGAATTGTTTCTGAAGTGTTGTTTCCTATCTCTGAGGCAGCAGAGGTCTAAAGTGGTCTTCTGCTCCAGGCTGTTCCTGCTGCTGCCAAGGTGTCTCCAGGGCTCTCTCCTAGCTGCCAGTCCTCTGCACGTCAGACAGTGTGAGAAGGAAGTACCTAATGGGAAGTATGGCAAAAGGCTGCAGGGCCTGTGGGTGGGGTTTGAAACCTCAAACTGGAATCCAGAGCAACAGCTCTGGAAGAGAATGTGGCCATTCCATAGTCCAGAGTTTCTGTGACCTGTGGAGTCTAAGATTCAGAGGACATCCCTCAAGAGATGAAGCTTTATTTTACACTGTGAGCTCCGGAGACAGATTTCATTTGAATGAAGATTCTGTGGTTTAAAATAAAGCTTGAAATCCACTAAAATCTAGTCCAGTGGCTGTGCATCAGATTGTGGCTTCTACAAAAAGGAATCAGAGTACCTTGGAGAAACGGCTGATTCCAGGTTTGGGCCAGGGAAAGTACAAGGTTAACCTGAGACAGCTGGTGACAGAAAGCAAGGAAGGAAGTGTGTCAAAAGAACATTGGAGACTTCCCTGTTGACGCAGTGCTTAAGAATCCTCCTGCCAAGGCAGTGGACGTGGGTTCGAGCCCTGGTCCGGGAAGGTCCCACATGCCACGGAGCAACTAAGCCCGTGTGCCACAAATACTGAGCCTGCGCTCTAGAGCCCGTGAGCCACAAGGACTGAGCCCACGTGCCACAACTACTGAAGCCCACGCACCTAGAGCCCAGGCTGTGCAACAAGAGAAGCCCATGCACCACAATGAAGAGTATGCCCTGCTTGCTGCAACTAGAGAAAGCCTGGGCAAAGCAACGAAGACCCAACACAGAAAAAAAAAAAAAAAAATTAACACAGAAAAAAACACACATACACACAAAAAAAATTAATTAATTTTTTTAAAAAAAGAAAACATTGGACCAACTTGAAGGGAAGCCTAATGACCTACTTTGGGAAAATTCAAACATCAAAAATAATAATGACCATGTTTGATTATAAAACAATGAATAAAAATCCATTAAAGTGATACTAAAAAGTTAAAGAAAATTACAGAAAGGGGAAAACCTCTTTGTCACCACTGGAAGTGGCTCATGCTAAGTTCTTACTCTGAATGTTAGTAATTAAAGAGGAAATAATTAGCATTTACCCTGACTTTTTAGGAGGAACTATAATTCAGCCTCAACTGGTTATAGAAAGCTCTGCTTTTATTTATTTAATGAATTAAAAATTTTTTTTGGTCGCGCTGCACAGGCATGCAAAATGCAGGATCTTAGTTCCCCGAGCAGGGATCAAACCAGAATCCCCTGTAGTGGGAGCACAGAGTTTTAACCACTGGACCACCAGGGAAGTCCCTAGAAAGCTCCTCTTCATAGAAGAAAACTAGCAAATGAATAAGAAATGAAACGTTAGAAAAATTACCATTGTGTACCCCCAAATGTAATTCCTGAGTCAAAAAAAAGATCATCAATGGATGCTAAAACCATGAGGAAAAGTTCTTCGGGAGCAGGATATTCTCATATGCCAAAGTACCGCCCTACAGAAAACTGCAAAGAGAAACAAAATCTACTTTTACAACGGAGAGATCCAGAGATCAGTCAACCTAGCACTAGCAGCGGGACAACCTGACATTCTGGACCCTCCTGATATGTTGGGATGTGAAGCTGAGAGCATCATGTCCTCTCGCCAAAAGTGTTTTAAATGAACTCTCCTCAAGCCTTTAGATTTACCTTCCCATTTACAGGAAATACAGGGGATAGAAGAATAAATAAAATGACCGCATAAGAAAACAGTCAGACAAATCCAGTATACGAGACACTCCACAGAAACTAGCTCAGTCTCTTTCAAAATTCAATATCAAGGGGGCTTCCCTCGTGGCGCAGTGGTTGAGAGTCCACCTGCCGATGCAGGGGACACGGGTTCATGCCCCGGTCCGGGAGGATCCCACATGCCGCGGAGCATTCACTATCACGAAAAAGAAAAAGTGAGGGGTTTTGTTTTAGATTTGAAAGAGATTAAAGATTTATGACAACTAAAGGTAATGTATGAACTGTGACTGGATTTTTTTTTTTTTGCAATTTTATTTTTTTAAATTTTTGGCCGTGCCACATGGCATGCAGGATCTTAATTCCCCAACCAGGGATTGAACCTGCATCCCCTGCATTGGAAGCATGGAGTCTTAACCACTGGATGGCCAGGGAAGTCCCAGACTGGACACTGTTTTGGAAGAAACCAGCCATTAAAAGACAATTTGTCTATGGCTTAGAGATTAGGAAACTATAAATTTTTTTTGAGAGGTTGTGCAAAACTACTGTATTTACAAAAATGGCACAAAAGTGAATTCAACAGTCGATGCACATGCACACTTTATTCACATCTTCAACAACAAAAGGTATTCTAACACTACAGAACTGAATAGGAATACTAGCTTCAACAGCAGCTGTTAAGCACTAGAGTCACATAAGTTACACCAGAATGGGCAAATACTGCCCAAGTAAAATTCTGTTGTTAAAGCTGAAACAGATTTAAAGCCATTGAAGTTCAAGCACAGGATACAAATCTTTTGAAGCCCCATCTGTTTGTGTTTGAAATATGTGACCTTTCTTCTAACTTGTGGTCTTAAACTTCTGTTTTACAAAATCCAAAAGGAAAATACAGAGGAAATCAATACAATAGAGGTTATATTAAATAAGAGTAACAGGGCTTCCCTGGTGGCGCAGTGGTTGAGAATCCGCCTGCCAATGCAGGGGACACGGGTTTGTGCCCCGGTACGGGAAGATCCCACATGCCACGGAGCAGCTAGGCCAGTGAACCATGGCCACTGAACCTGTGCGTCTGGAGCCTGTGCTCCGCAACGGGAGAGGCCACAACAGTGAGAGGCCCGCGTATCGGAAAAAAAAAAAAAAAATAAATAAATAAATAAATAAGAGTAACATACAAAGCTATAATTAAGATGAATTAAAGAAAGCTAAAACATTAAAATTGTAAAACTTGCTTGTCACTTGTTGGAGCCAGCCCTACACTAGGAGTTAGGTAATATATACAATTATTTTCAAGTAGACTACTTTATGTTGCTCTAACATGTTCTTTTTATCAGTGCACTGTTAAGCTAATCAAAACTCTACACATGTATATTCCCTTACATACACACTACCACTACCTGCAAAGCCATAATTCTCAAATGACTTAGTGAGTGAAAGGAAATAAAAAGCAGAGAAGTAACATATTAAGGAGAAATAATGGGAATTAGAAGATTCATGCAGTTCAGCTCTTTTAATCAGCCAGCCAGCTTGCTAGCAACAAGAGATAGTTTCCCTTGAGGAAGGTCCTGTGGAGTGGGAATGTGGTCACCAGTCACCTCTGTCTGATCCGGGGCTGCAGTAGGAACTTGCTTGTTCATTTTTGTTTTAGCCATGTTGTAATCCCCAATCAAAATATTTTTGCCCTTTCTGCAATCTTTCCTTAAAAAATCTGAACCTCCAGGCTTTTGTCCCAGATGAGGGTATCTTGCTTTTAATTTTGCTTCTTCAGCTTTCTCTGAACTAGTCACTTTGTCTTCCATTTCCTTTTGCTCCTCCGCGGAGGCTGGAAGTCCTCGGGGACTTCCGCAGACATACTGCTCCCTCTTACCCGGCTTCTCCCCCAAACTATTAATTGTTTAAGGAATAAAAACACTATTGTAGTTATAATGATCTTATTCTTGAGAGATATATACTTAAATATTTAGGAGTGAAAGGTTATGTCTCCAATTTGCTTTTACACAGCTTAGCCAAAAACCCTAACCATATATATACGCATATACATATGCATATTTTAAAAAATTCTGTATACATCAACATACATAGCATAATCTTAACATTTGTTGAATTGGGTATATAGTTTGTTCATTCTACTATCCTTTCTACTTTTTGATGTATTCGAAATGCTTCTTCATAGAAAATTGGTGAGGGGGAAGAAATACTGTACAGACTCTGGGCCTCTCCTCTGGCATCCAGGTCTTTTAAAGGACCCTAGATGACTGATATACCTTCAGGAATGAGAATCACTGATCCAGTGCCCACACTGAGCCTGAAACTGAGGTCTGAAGAGTTGAAATGACTTTCTAAGGGACAGAACAAAGACTAGAATTCACGTTCCTTGGCTTCCAGTCCTGTGTTCCTTTCTTATAGATCCCCAAAAGGAATTTCCTAAATAAGAAACCTTACTTTCTTGAACACCTGAAGCTCCTGTTTGTCAGCAGCTGAACTGCACAAGGTAAGGAAGGGTTTGGGCACCTAGAGGGTGCTCAGTTGCTGGAATTAAGTTATGGGGGAGAAAAAAAACATTAGAGGTACTAAGGGCAAGGACAGTCCTAATTTTAAAAATTGTGTTGTATTGGAGACCTACATTTTCTCTTTTTAATAATTTTATTACTTGCAGTGAGGATGATCCATGAGAACAAATCTTTCGCGTTTGTAAAATTTAATATATAGGTAAAATCACAGATTAGAAAAAAATCCTGAAGTCCTGATTATTGGGAAATGAGGTTTTCGGCTGAAGTACCTGGTGTTGAAGGAGCCCAGGTTCGTTGCAGAGAGGTGAAGATTGGAAGATGGCAAAGTGGTTAGGTCTCAATGTCTAGAGGGAAAGGCATGAGTCTTTGCAGTCAGACAAAATCTGGGTTCAAATTCTGACTCTGCCGTTTACTAGTTTTGTGACATTAAGCAAGTTATGTCAGCGCTCCCAATCTCAGCTATTCGGTCCCTATTGCCACGCAGGTGTTTAGATACAGCGGTTAACAAGATGCATAGGGCCCTGCCCTCCTAGAAATCCAACATATAATTAAGGAATCGGGATATTCAGGTGGAGGTCTCAATTCTGGAGGGACTGAGAGTAGATGTTAACTAGGTGGAGATGGAGATGGGCCAGAGGAGGCAAAAGAAGGCAAAAAATTTAAGAAAATAACGCGGGAGCCTGATAGCCTGAAGTGGCTGAGGAACATAGGGAGTTCCTGGTGGCTTTAACGTAGGCGGCTGCGATTATTTATGAAACATATAAGGAAAGTACCTAACTCTGACCCAGAAGTAGGAGCCAGGGTCTGGCGCGCGAACCCCGAACGATAACGAAGTCCCTCTCCAAAAGGGGAGGTGACTTCACACTCCAGCACCACGAAAGAGACACCTGGAGCGTAAATATCATGGGATGTATGCACTTTCAGCCCTGAGATTTACGCAGGGGGCGTGGCTTCTGCGCACTTCCGGAATCCTCTTCCGGAACAGGCCTGTGCCCCGGAAGCAGTTATTTGTTGAGGGAATTTGGACCTGTTTCCGAGGTTGCTTTCGCCATGTTCCTGTCCGCGGTCACCTGTAAGTGGGGCTGCAGGCGGCGGCAGGGCCTGCAACGGGGGCGGGAGGCTGTGACAGGCGAGCCCCGGGATGTTGCGGGGTGGGGTGCGCGCGCGGGTCGGGAAGCTGCCGCTGCGACTTCCCAGGCCTTCAGGACTACAGCGCCCGGCATGCCCCGCGCCGCGCTCACTGCGGGGCTAGTGGGTCTCGGGGGTCTGCGGCGCTGGTTCTGGGTGAGTTGCGGTTCGTTCGGACTGTAGAGTCAGCCCGGTAGGAGTGGGGCGCTTTCCCCCGCCCTCTGTAGCGGTGTGTCAGCAGAATCTCCGGACGTGCTAACTGGGGAAAACCTCTAGTTCAGTCGTTTAGAACTCTAAAGATGAGGAGCAGTGATTGACTCTAGGTCTTACAGCTGGGCTGGGAAAGAAGGCCTCTGGCTCCCAAGACAGTGTTCTTCCATGCACCAGGCCGACTTCCCGGTTAGAGTTAGTTTCACTTCTCCACCTGATGTGATGGTTGTTGGAGTTTGCACAGGTTAACTTATCAAACAAGAGGCTTGTTCTAGTGCAAATGTTTGCACCTTAGAAGAGGAGCAGGTGGAGCAGGTCTTAGTTTAGGAAGATTTAAAAGGAAACCAGTCCAACTGAAAAGAGACTGCATAGCATTACATCCAGAACTGTGGTGGTCTGATTGGATTTTTAAAAAGCTTCTGTAAAATCCTAACGGGATCCCTAATAGCTAGGGAGTAGTTACTTGAGTGACAATTTATGGCCTACTTCATGATTTAAATAATTTTGATTATCCTGACGTTATATGAGCTTTGCATAAGCAAGATAATAAATCATTATTTTTCTTTTCTCTTTCCTCCCTACAAATAAGTTGCCAAGAACAAGTCAAAGTAAGTAAAAGTTTTTCTCTTTTTTTTTTGTTTTGTTTTGTTGTTTTTGTGTTACGCGGGCCTCTCACTGCTGTGGCCTCTCCTGTTGCGGGGCACAGGCTCCGTACGGACGCGCAGGCTCAGCGGCCATGGCTCACGGGTCCAGCCGCTCCGCGGCATGTGGGATTTTCCCGGACCGGGGCACGAACCGGTGTCCCCTGCATCAGCAGGTGGACTCTCAACCACTGCGCCACCAGGGAAGCCCAGTTTTTCTCTTTTTAAATTTCACTTGTTTATGTTAGATTCATCAGTCCCACTGCTGCCAATGAATCCTTATGTTAAATTAAGCATTTGGCTTCAATTTCCTAAAAGTTGATTTGAGGATTAGTTACTTGATGAATTATTTTGGCCCTATGAACTATTTCAAAAAATATTTTCCCTCCTTCCCAACTGACCTACTTAAGTGAACATTCAAATAATTTACTAAAAGTTGCACTCGCTGTCTTGTTGCTAAACAAATCATCAGGGTCCCCGTGCTCTCTTTGGACGACCACTGCAATTCTGTTTCCTCAAATTGAGGATCAAGGGACGTTTGTCTGGAGCCCAGTACAGGAATCTAGCAGAACAAGCTGTGATTTGACTAATCGACAGAGCCTGTTTTATTGAGTTTTGTAATCCTTTGCCTTCATGGTATAAGCATTTCAAAAATAGCAAAGGCTAAAGAGTCCATGCTGTACCAGGGAGACTATAAATACCAAACTGGTATTTCAAAATAAACTTTGTAGATAATAACCGAAGTAAGATTTTCTGTGTTAAAAATAGAAGAATTCTAAAGCAGCCTTTGTTTACAACCCAAGACACATCACAAATCCTTAAAACTAGGTTTTTTGGATTAAAGTTAATGAAAAACATGTATGTTAGTGTTTTACCCTCAATATTTTTTATTGATTAATATAGTTTTTCCCACAATCCAGTTATTTATTTCCCACCTTCAGGTTCTGTAGGAATCTCCCATGCCTTCAGTTTCTTTAGAGATGCTCCCTGCCTGTAATGTTCTTTGAATCATTGTGTCATTTGCCTTACAGACCTTGTGTACACAAGTCACCTTCCATACTATTACTGTTAGTTCTCCAAGGTGCAGATGTGGACTTACAGGGCTTTGCATTTCCTATAGTGCTTTCCACAGAGTAAGCACTTAATAGATATTTGTTGAATCTTTTTGAATGAATAATTATTGTCTATCTTAATCAACAGATATTATATCCCTCTTAGTATGAGGCACTGTGCTGTACATTGAAAGGGATGCAAAGATGTGTAATATATCTTAGATATATTGTATATTTGAATGCTTCAAATTCTTTTTTGGAATTAAATGAGAAATCAAATAGCATGATCTACATAGGGAGACAAGACATGTGCAAGAGTAACAAATAGTATGAGGTATTAAAAGGTCCAGTGAGGCAAAACATGAACTTTAATGCTTTGGATGACTAGAACTTAAACAAAATATGAAGGGGAACAAGGTTTTGCGCATTGTCAATGTAAAAGTTCCAATACCTTTATTCTGTCCTTTCCTGATTTTACTCTTATTACTCATCCCTGGAAGATAGGGCTCTTCTGAGACAGCCATCTTCCTGACTGGCCAGCTAGGGTTACCAGTACTTTTTACAGTATTTTTCCCACTCCTGACTTCTGCTCTTTCTAAAAGGTGGGTGTCTGAGTCTATTCCCACAGTGTGGTTTGATTGTTCTTGTTGCTTTGGTTAGGTCATTACCAAGGCACCCTGTGTAATGGAACAAACCTTGGGAATCAGAACCATTCAGGCTGTGATTTATGGAAAAATAAGCTGTCTTAGAACTGAATTTAAGGCTTAAGTGATGTCTCACAAGTAATACTGCTGTGTAGGGTTCTCAAAATGTGCCATCCCCCCATGACTGATTTTATTCTGTTTCCTCAGCTTGTAACAACTTGCTTTTAAATTTTAGAACAATTCTGGTGAAAATGCTGAGCCAAGCTGGAACAGGTTTTTCCTTCAACACTAAGAGAAGCCGACTGCGGGAGAAACTGACTCTCTTGCATTATGATCCAGTAGGTAAGATTCAGAGAAGTTACTCCATAATAAATTCAAATGCTTTCAAGGCCTGGTGCCCTTTTGAGACGGATGCTGAACATCTTTGGCAGTTTTGTGGCCCCTTTGTCGTTATAGCATTCCAAGTACATATTGAAAGTTTACTGTGGTGCTAGTTAGAATCCCAGGTGCTGGGATATACAAAGACACAAGATAGACTCAGTACCTGTGGTTTTGGCACTTACAGTCTGGTTTTGGAAGGGAGAGAAAGGAAAAATGACAAATTATGCTAAGTGCTATGAGAGAAACAAGCAGGATGCTGAGATACAGGATGAAGTTGCGGGGAGGTGGATCTTACCTTAATCCTTTAGATAGGATAGTTGAGGGAAAGTCTATGCAGTAGGAGATAGTTAACCAGAGATTTGAAGGTGAGAAAGCAGCCATGTAAATAGAATAGGGGATATTGTTCTGGAAACAGAGAAGAGTGTCTTGAAAAAGGGAGGGAATGTTCTGCTGGGGTCATCTGCCCAACAGTGGCAAGTAATTAGGTCTAGATTCGAGTTAAAGGAGTATGCTGTCTATATATTAGAGCAGGAGGGTAGGAAATTTCATTTTCTGTTTTGTACCATCTGCTAAAACGCCATAGTAAGTGACAACTTTAAATGACCTTAGTGGATAGAAACATTTTTCTGAAAGAGACAAATGTTCCAAAGTCCAGATAAAAAGGGTCAGCACCCCGATTACTGTTGGTGGTAGCCTATCCTGTTTTTGGATTTCATGAGCCAATTTATGCAAAATTAACTAGCAAACAAAACTGCAGGCCATTCATCTCATTTTTGTGCCTTGGCTTCTAAACAGCCCCTTTATAATTGTTTCTTAATAATGGCTGTGCCGGAGCTTCTGGGTTGGTAATCACGTGGGGATTCTGGGAGACTGGCATGCTCAGAGAGGGCATGGAAGCTTCACTCCCCTTCCCCGTACTTTGCCCTGTGCGTCACTTCCATCTGGCTGTTCCTGAGTTACTATCTCCAGGCGGATAGTGTCGGAGTTGAGTTGAATTGTGAGACACCTCGTTGGTGATCAGAGTTGAAATCGGTGCTAGAATCTTATTTCTCCAAATTAATCCATTATATAATGAAAGGTAGGCACTTAATGTCATAATCAACATTTTCTTTAAGAACAAGACCTGATAGACTCACTTGTGGCCAAGATTGAGCAATGGGACCGAATTTACTTTCCCACTTGAAACTCAGCAACAACAAAAGGACAATATAGGCAACGAAAGACGGTGATCCTTGAGAGAAAGGAAACCAACTAGTGCTTGTGAATAACCAGACCAAATGGAAAATTCTGTCTTCTTTGTTTACCTACACAAGTCTTCAGGTCTTCAGATATGTGAATGCATAGTAACAGAAGCACCCATACTCTCCAGGCAATCTGAACCCCATTTTATAGGTTAGGAATCTGGTACCAAGGATCTTAATCAAGGACACACAGCTAAAATATGTGACAAAATACAAATTTGAACTCAGGACTGTCTGACTCCAAGTCTAGGCCCTGAATCACTCTACGTATGGATCTGTTGTCGAGAGATTTCATAGGAGGCTAAAACTCACTTACTGGTGCATGAACTGTGGTTGGGCATTAATGCGAATCTGACTGACAGCTACCTTACTAACTGCTTTCGGAGTTTGTAGGGAAGGTCTCACAACCACTGTTCATTATGCTGCATTCGTCAATGTCTAAGAAAAACAAAAATAATACCACCTTAAAAAAAACACAAGGGCTGTACCAATGTAAGGAGGCATTTAAAAAAGTCTCTGAGGGCTTTCCTGGTGGCGCAGTGGTTGAGAGTTTGCCTGCTGATGCAGGGGACATGGGTTCATGCCCCAGTCCGGGAAGATCCCACATGCCACGGAGCGGCTGGGCCCATGAGCCATGGCCGCTGAGCCTGTGCATCCGGAGCCTGTGCTCCGCAATGGGGGAGGCCACAACAGTGAGAGGCCCCATGTACCGCAAAAAAAAAAAAAAAAAAGGCTCTGAGAAGCCCAGTTGTCAGCCTAAAATAGGTATAAATTCCATTCTTTAACAGAAATAAAATTTCCTCCTGTTTTTTTGGTGTTAAAATTTCTGGTCATTCTTTATTATAAAAAGGGGATTGTAGGTTTGTACCTGATAATTAGGAGTCTGAATTTCAGGATGATATCTCATATGGTGGAAAAATTATTAGAATGATAAGGTATGTGTTTTAGTCTGGGTTGATATAACAAAGTACCACAGACTGGGTGACTCATAAACAACAGATCTTTCTCAGAGTTCTGGGACCTGGGACGTCTGAGATCAAGGTGCCAGTATGGTCGCTTTCTGGCAAGGGCCCTCTTCTAGTTCATAGGAGGGGGTTCTTCTTGGTGTGGTCTCACATGGTGGAGGGGCAGGCAAGCTCTGGAGTCTCTTTTATAAGAGAATGAATCACATTCATGAAGGCTCCACCCTCATGACCAAAGCACCTCCCCAAGGCCCTACCTCCTAATACCATCATCTTTGGAGGTTAGGATTTCAACGTAAATTTGGGGGAACGCAAACATTCAGACCATAGCAATGTGATATTGGATTGGTGTGGTGGTTTTCTCCCTCTGATTTCTTTGTATCAGCTGGTGAAAACCCAAAGTGATGAACTTTACAATAAAGTAGTTGTTTTTCTAACATTTTAGCTCCTTCAGAGTTTTTTAGGAACTTGTACAACATTAATAAATGTTGATTGAATAACCTTCTCTGATACTTTTAAGTGTGAAAATGTATTGGAATTTTCACTGTTAGTGTGGAGGTGTTAGGAACTTATTATTTGTCAGACTGATTTTAAGTTTTGAGATTGGGAAAGGATTCAGCCATAAACAGTTCTGACTGTAAGTTGAAAGCGGAAGAAAAGATTCATATATAAATTTCAAACAGATGATTAGAGCTTTTCTGATAAGGAATGGTCGGAGCCATGACAGCACAACTTTGTCTCTTCTGAAGAAGAGAATGTTCTGGGATAGCAGAGCACTTGGCTTTCTGCCCACTTACTGAATGCCGTGGAGGCTTGTGTGATGTTTGCCTTGCGGCCTGCCCCATTGCCCAGGGTACCAAATAGCTTGGCAGTTCTCCCAGCATATTTTACTGCAGTGAATAAATGGTTGGTTTAAGGGTAATGTTTTGCTTGTCTGCTTTATGAAGGAAATCAGGCAAGGAAACATGGAAAAATTCCCAATTATTTGAGTACTTTATGGTATACTCTATGGTTAGAACCAGCCTAAGTCCTTTCAAACTCCTTTTCCTCATATGAAACTAGATGCAAATTTCCCAGGTGGAAGGATTAAAGGCTGAGGCATAAGCTTATTAAACTTTGTTAAATATATGAAGGTTTATTATAAAGAAAATGAAAACTTGTCAGATTTAATTCCTTGGATGACTAAACAAGACAATAGACTTTAATTGAGGCAGAATAGATTTAGGTTAGATGTAGGGAAAGAACTTGACAGATTCATCTGTGAATTAAGCAGCAAATATTTTGACAGAAAATTAATTTATGTTTATGATTGTGGATAGCAGTGTGTCATTTCAGCTCATCTGGTACATACTGAGTGCTTGCTGTCTGGCAACCTGTGAGGGAGATGGCGTTATCCCTCTCAGGGAAGAAAACGGAAGGAAGAGTATTTTGAGAAATTTGCCCACGGACTCGCAGTAGATAAATGGTGGAGCTAAGGTTTGAAGCCAATCTTTTTGACTCCACACCCCATATTTTTTTCTGTTACATGGAGCCAAGTTAGTCTGTTTTCTTCTTCTTCTTTTTTAATCAGGACCTTCCCCTGCGGTCAACACTGTCATTCTTACCTCCTATCACCATTTCTACACACTGTATGCCCGGTCCTGTTTTAGCTCAGCCAGGTGCTGCTGCTGCTTCAGAGGCTAAACTTGACCCTCTCTGTGAGGCGTTTCCCTCACCATTCCAGTCCCCTTTGATCTTTCGGTTCCTGTGGGGCTTACTGGACATCCATACAGGCACCTCATGATACACTGCTATTAAATCAGGGGCTTTTACGCTTTCATAAATTCCACTTTGCCTAGCACAGTTCTGTGAACTTAAAATATTTATTCTTTGAATTAAGGGAAGGAATGTAGCAAGTAAATCAAAATTTTTATGAATAAAGCCTTGCTTTACTAATATTCATCAGTTACTTCTGTTCAAGGTCATTTAAATAATCTCCTGACTGGTTATCCATGAGACAAATTCTTTTTTTTTTTTATCCATTTTTTAGTTCCATGTAGAAAAACATGGGGGAAATATTTCTTGCAGTGAATAACATTGTCTGGTGGGAAGCTGTTTGGGTTTTTTTTTTTTTTTTTTTTGCAGTACGCGGGTCTCTCACCGCTGCAGCCTCTCCCGTTGCGGAGCGCAGGCTCCGGACGCGCAGGCTCAGCGGCCATGGCTCACGGGCCCAGCCGCTCCGCGGCATGTGGGATCCTCCCGGACCGGGGCACGAACCCGTGTCCCCTGCATTGGCAGGCGGATTCTCAACCACTGCGCCACCAGGGAAGCCCTAAAATATGTATTTTAAATTAACTTTATAGATAAAATTCTGTTGACTGGTTAATGGTTATTAATTTCAGCTGCCCATCAGAATCATCTGAGGGTTTTGAAAAAATACAGACTTCCAGTCCCCCTCTAGTTCTGCAGAATCAGAATTGGGGTAGAGGTGGAGGTAAGAAGTAGGAGTGTATTTAAATAAGCTCTCTAGCTAATTCTTAGTCATAGACAGCTTGGGAATCTCATATACAGGGTATCCATATTGATACAGAAGAATAACAAAAAAAGCTAAAATCTCTTTACGTGGTAGGCACAAGTGAGTTGCTGTTGTGTCTTAGTCTTTTGAGTTCCTGGATCTTCCTGGATGCACTATTTTTGTTTTTTTTTGGCAAAGAATTCAGGTGGTGTGTGTGTGTGTGTGTGTGTGACACAGAGAGAGAGAGAGAGAGAGAGAGAGAGAGAGAGAGAGAGAGATGTGTGATGTTAATGGAGTGCTATAATAGGGCATTACAGGAACTATGAAAACCTTATTGCCTAGCATCTAGTCTCTAATCTTTTATCCAGGCAGTTAGCATTTTTGTTTTGGGTGTTTCAGAGAACTGTTCTCTGTTATGATGTTTAAAATAATAAGATTTGGGTTATGATGTTAAATCTATTACCAAACTTGAAAATTTTTATTTGGGTATATGAAACCATTTCTGAAAAGTACAAGGTTTAATGTGTATTTACTCTTTCAGCCAGGCTTCCTTTTCTTCTGTGGTCTACTCAGTTTTTACTGCTCTTTTTCTGGAGTCTAGCTCTTGCTTTACTTCCTACAAGAGTGAACATTAGCTGGGTGAAGATGTTGTTTTTCATTTTTTTGCTTGTAATTTTCTTTTTTTAAATTTGATTATTTCACATTGGTTGAAATGTGACCTTGTGGGGTACCAAGGATGCCACTGATTGGCTGGTGCACCTTCCCTTGTTTTCTCCAGTCTTCTCTGATCTCTGGGATTGAGGAACTGAGTTAGCAAGCCAGCTCCATCCTCATGACAAAGGAAAGTAAAAGAAGAGAGGGCTCATGGTCTGATATGTATTTTTATTAAAAAATGGTGACGATACTTTTTAGTTTTCTGCTACAATCCTTTTTTCTCCTCCTACAGTGAAAAAAAAAGTCCTCTTTGTGGAACAGAAAAAAATACGCTCCCTCTAAACAATGGATTGAAAATGAATTTGATTTATAAATGAGAAGACTGAGGGCGGGATACTGATTCAGAAATTCTGCAGCATGTAATGAAAGAAGAGGAAATGGCATGGAATCACTGCCTCCTGTGATTTGAAGGCCATTGTGAAGGAAAACAATGCAGTGAAAGAAAGTTCTTCATATTAGGACATATATCATTGCATCACATTTATTTATCTTTCTGGATATTTTTATAGCCCTTAATAAAAATATTAAAATAGCCTGTACTATTGTCTCCTAGTGGTGTTTTCCCCCACTATTTGAAATTTTAAAAACTACATTTCTAAAAAATAACCATTGTTTCATATAAGAAAAGAAAATTTTCCATAGTGAGATTTGTGCAAGAGTTTCCAGTCTGTTCTTTCTTGTACTTCACAGAAAAGGCAGAGCCACAGTCCAGAGTGATCTTGAAAGAACTCCCATGCAATAAGAGATGGCAGCCGTGAGCAGGAATGGTAAGAAGGGAGCCAGCTGTAACACAGAAGAAACCAAGAGAACTGCTATTTTTGGTTTGTGCTTATATAATTATAAAAATGCCATTGGTCCATATTCTCAAACTCTTGTCTCCAAAGTAGTATCTAGGATTTTTAGGACAGCTTTGGACTGCTTTAACTCCTAGATTTTTTTAAAATAAGAGGCACTATCGTGTATTTCCATAAAGCTAATGGTTAGGGCTTCTGGGGCAGTGGTACCACACAGCTAATCAGCTTGGAAATCCTAGCAGATAAGGACTCCTGCCCTACCCAGATCTGTACACTTTCCCACTCAAGCTGTTGTTTACTACAGATTTTCAAAATTGCCCATTTTCTCCTTTACTTGTCAAATTTCTGGTTGAAGGTAAGGATCAGCTCACATTTTGAGCTCTGCTGGTATGTATCCTACTGCATTTATAGGGGAGAACGATAAAGTGTTCACCATGACCACAAGCATTAAGAAACCAATGTTGTTCCAAAATAACAGGTGTTCCTCCCTGTGGCCCAGTCTGTCTCCTGAGGAGATGTGAGTGCAGCTCTCTGGAAATGAAATTAGACAGTTGTTGAATCTTAGAGGCTTGTGGCATTATAGTCAATCAGCTATTTTTCTGGCATCTTTTGTTAAAGCTCTAATTCAAAGCAATACTGGGTGAGATCTTGGCTGATTTTAGATTGAAACTCTACATTGTGGTCTTGGGTTACAAGAAAAATCCTTCACCTGATCCTACCTAAGCCCAGTGTAAAGGGTCTGTGACATGCATGAATCACCTTTTTTTTCAAAAAACTTAGAATCTGGCTTAGCAAATGACTTGTGTATTCAGCACATGGGCTGAAAGCAGCCCACAGGTGGTATTTACAATTTAAAAAACTCAGTTGCTGATACCTAAATGTTGAAAGATTTCAATACACATCCAAACTTTGGCTTCCCTTGCAAAACCAGAAGCTTTGACAACACTAAAGGCAAAGCTGAATGTCAGCCGCCCCTCTTAGGAACTGCTTGCGTGGCCCAATTCATATGCCTCCTTCCCTTATTTAACATTCTCTGCTCTGACTCTAGACACCGTTGTATGCAACCTCTGCTCTGTGGTGCACATTATAACATCATGATGTGTTGGCAGTAGAGCTTGCTGGTTCCTGAATAGTGGTATTGTTTGTACAAGTCTTCGTTGTGGAATCCTTAATTCTGTCTAGTTGACTTTTGCATGAAAAGCAAAGAAATCATCATTATAAAGAAATAAATGAAGGCTTGAGGATGACTTAGTAAATGAATGTAGTATTTGCAAAGAAAGGAGAAGATGGCATAGTAAGTTGCTAGTTACGAGTGGCCATCCCCAAGTACACTTTATTTCCAGGTATATTTATTTTGGAGTTAATAGCAATCAAAACAGATCAAGGGGCAGGTCTTTTTTGTATGGATAAGATGACTTGTGTTCCTATAGCCTGGACACTGACTGCTGCGATGAAATTGGATCTCTTGAGCATTTCTTCCAAGGACAGATTAGGGTAGTAAGCCAGGTAGAAGGCCAGCGCTCCCACAAAACTGTCACCAGCGCCCTGTAATTAAAAGCACAGTTGTAGAGAAAAGCATGTAGCCATCTGTCGCCCAAACTGTATTTTCAAAATATTTAAGTACACTTTTTATTTTAAAATAGTTTTAGATGTACAGAAAAGGTACAAGGATAGTAGAGAATTTCCATATACCCCACATCTAGTTCTGTAAACATCTTATATTATTATGGTACATTTGTCACCACTAACGAAATAACAGCATTATCATATTAACTGAATTACATACTTGATTCAGATTTCACTAGTTTTGCTTAATGTGTTTTTTTCTGTTCCAAGATCTCATCCAGGATACCTGGATTACATTTAGTTGTCATATCTCCTTCGACTGCTGTAGGCTGTGACAGTTCCTTAGACATTCTTTGTTTTTGATGACCTTGATAGTTTTGAGGACTGGTTGAGTATTTTGTAGAATGTACCTCAATTTGGATTTGTCTGTTTTTCTCATGATTAAGCTGTGTTTACGGTGTTGGGGAGGAAGACCACAAAGGTGAAGTGTCATTCTCATCATGTCACATCAAGGGTACCTACTGTCAACATGACTTATCACTGATGATGTTAATCTTGAGCACCTGGCTGAGGTAGTCTTTGCCAGGTTTCACCATTGTAAAGTTACCTTCTCTTTTTATACTTGCTCTTTGGAAGCAAATCACTGAGTATAGTCCACACTTAAGGGGTGGGGAGTTATGCTCTACCTCCCTGAGGGTGGAGTATCTCCATAAATTATTTGGAATTCTTCTCTATGGGAGATTTGTTTCTTCTCCCTCATTTATTTATTCAGCTGCTCATTTATATAAGTATGAACTCAGGGATATTTATTTTATTCCTTAGGCTATAATCCACCACTACATTATTTATTTTGCTGCTCAAATTGTTCCAGCTTTGGCAGTTGGGAGTTCTTTCAGTTGGTACTTGTGTCCCTTTGACATACTTCCATCGTTTTATTTTTTGAGCACTTTCTTATTTTCTGACATCATAAGATGCTCCAGGCTCATCTTGTATATTCTCTGCCCTAGCCCTAGAATTAGCTGTTTCTCCATTAAAAATTCATGCAGAACGTGGTGAGAGCCATTCAGATGTTATTTTCAAACTAAATGTAGGGTCACATAAGGCTTAGTCCCATTTCCCCTGAATCTCCAAAGGCCCAAGTTGGTGAAGGCCATATAGGGACCCATGGAAATAGAAAATGCCAAACAAAGTCTGTTGACCTCTGCCTTCAGGTAGGGCAGTACCTAGTCATGTGTTCATCCAACACATGTATTTAAAATAAATATGACGATACAATTTCACTTGAAAAATCATTCTGGTATTTAACAGCTTTCAGGGTCACTTTCCAGTTTTTCCCAGTTTGTTGCCTCCTTAGTCCCAAGAGCTTTCATAACAAATCTTGAGGCTATACCTTGGTATGCACGATTGTTTCAGTGGCAGTTTAAGTATTTACTAAGCTGTGTGCCTAGCACAGTGATGGGTACTTGAAAAAGAATAAAAGCAATTGTGGATTAAATGCTAAATAGTATGGCAGAGTTTATAAATACTGTTGAATTTTAAGGAATGGTTGAAGAAAGCCTGCCTAAGGGGAATCCTTAGGAAATGAGACAGATTTATAGAGAGAAGGAAAGCCTCAAAGAACAAAGATATAGGAGGAGGAAGGAACAGAGTGAGCTCATGAGACGGTGAATGGCTTTAAGGAGAATGACGTTTCCCCTTGTTTACACAGATAAGCAGTCATATTCAACTTGCCAGGGAGTCACAGTAACTCAGGTGTGAATTCAACACTTTCCTTCCTCCCATGAATGTTTTCTGAGTACCTAAAATATGTCAAGCTCTATGCTAGGTGACTTACGACTGTTTATTAAGTGTTTCCTGAGGGAAACAATGGAGAAAGAAAGAGACAGACATGCCCTCCCTCAGTTTACAACACAGCAATGTGACAAGAGAAAGGTCTGAAACCAGAGAAATTATGAGCTGGGTGGAGGGTGTATTATGAAAACATGGAAAATACTACAACATATGAAGAGTTATGGCAAACTCTAAGATTTCAAGTCTTGATTCCTCCTTACATCATACACAAAATTAAATTCCAGGTAGGTTAAAGGCTTGAATGTAAAAAATAAAACAGTAACATAGTATGAAAATTTAGATGAATATTTGAATAATTGCAGGCAGGGAAACCACGAGCCAGTCAGTAAACCCAAAAGCCATAATGAAAAAAAAGATTAGATTTTAATTTTAAAAAATTAAAAAATATATGTCCAAAGACACTGTAAATAAAGCCAAATGGACTTCCCTGGCGGTCCAGTGGTTAAGACTCCATGCTTCTGCTGCAGTGGGTGCGTGTATAGGCCCTGGTCAGGGAACCAATATCCCGCATGCCGCGCTGTGCGGCAAAAAAAAAAAAAGATCCAAGTTAAAAAGCACAAATTTGGTGAAAATTCTTGTAATACATATGACATGTTCCTGATACTCAAAGAACACCTTGAAATTGCTGGGAAAAAGACAAATGCAGGATACAAATGGACAAAGTATATAGGTCTGCAATTTCAGAAAAGGAAATGTAAATGGCCAGTAAACAAACATGAAAAGATACTGAGTTATCAGCTGTTAAGTAAAATGCAAATTAAAATAATATTTTTTACCCATCAGATTGATAAAATAGTAAGATTGATAGCAAGAGCAGCAAGATGAAGATGGAGAGGACAATGATAGTCTCATATATTGTTGGTAGGAATGTGGAAGAGTTATACAGTATTTGTTAAAAAATGTGTGTGTCCTTTGATTTAGCAGTCCTGCTTCTGGAAATCTACGGAAGTGAAAACTCCTATAATATTGGGATATGTGCTCAAAGATGCTTATTGCTGTATTGTTTCCAAAGGCAAAACACTGGAAATAATGTGATTTTCTATCAAATAGGAGAATAATCTCGTACATTTGTATTATGGAAAAATATGCAGCTATTAATACGAAAAGGTTAGCAATACATGCACATACCTGGAGAAATGTCCATTAGTTAAGCCAAAAAAAGATTTCAGCATCATGATCTATAGGAGGTTGCGGGGGTGGTGGGGGAAATGGAAGAGAGAGGAAAGAAAACACCTGTGTTTATGAGTATGTGTGTATTTTTTTTAAGAATACAGAGAAAAATGAAGAAGGATTTGTATCAAATTGTTTTTTTAATTAGCTAATTTATTTGGCCGCGTTGGGTCTCAGTTGCAGCACGCGGTCTCTTCGTTGCGGCATGCAGTCTTCTCTCTAGTTGTGGCGTGCAGGTTTTCTCTTCTCTAGCTGTGGTGCACGGGTCCAGGGCCCGTGGGCTCTGTGGTTGTGGTGTGCGGGTTCCAGAGGGCGTGGGCCCTGTAGTTTGCGGCACGCAGGCTCTCTCCTTGAGGCGCGCGAGCTCGGTAGTTGTGTCGTGCGGGCTTAGTCGCCCCGTGGCATGTGGGATCTTAGTTCCCTGACCAGGGATTGAACCCATGTCCCCTGCATTGTAAGGCGGATTCTTTACCACTGGACCACCAGGGAAGTCCCGAGAAGTTTTTAACAAAGGAAATTTTACCAAAGAAGTTAAAAAAAAAAAATCAGGATCCGTCACTGTGTGCATTTGCAAATGGGCCAATTTCAGCCTCTGCATGATTTCCCTCTTTTTCTTAGTTAAGTGGACATCTACTACAAGTCAGGGTGAACTGAATTGGGAGAACCTCTTTCCTGCATTTGGAAATACCCCATCTCATTGAGGCAATTTCCTTTGCAACTAAGGACTAGGCAGTGACACCCTCCTGAGAGTCCAGGGGCCTGGGAGGAACATTTTCTGGCTGTGACAGTGACTGCAGAAAAACTGAATTCTGGGATGTTAGTGGCAGCGTTGTGATGGTGTCCAGTGCCCCATGTCAGTAACACAGCTGGTCGAGTTTTCAACCAAGAACCTTGATTGAGGCAATCCCGTGTATTAAACTCCTCTGAGAGGCCAGAAATCTTGTCTAGTTCTTTCCTATCTGATGACTCCCCAGAGCTATACAGTCCTTAAAAGTAGTATGTGCTCAATTAATGACTGCTGATGGGCCAACAGCCGCCCCAGTCTCCACCTTCTCACCGGAAGTGAGATGGTGGGGGTAGGGGTGGTGGTCCATATTCTTCTTCACAAAGAGGGCAGCAGTCTCGCCTCATTCCCAAAACACAAGGAAGTAGGGAGACTCCTGGGGCCATCAGCTCAAAGATGTGAAGTCCGGTGAATACTATTTTAAAAGTCATATTACATCCAATAGTGGAAAAGCTCTTTGAAATTTAAGAGTGAAAAGGTAGAAAAGTACTACTTAACTTTCACCAGAGAGTGTAAGGGAAAGAAAGGGAGTGGGCCTACAGTCTGGTACATCCTGAAAACTGTGAGGGCAGAGACCATGTCTCTGTCCCCTGTGTCTCTTCCACTGCCTCACCCAGCGTTTCGAGCTGGCCTGACTCATGGCCCTGGTTCCATCGTGTTTTTCTCTTCCAGTGATCTCTTCCAAGGGGGCCAGATGTCCCTTGCTGAACTCCATGTGACTTTCTTTTGTGTCAGTGAAAATGGAGGTTAGGTTGCCACAGCCCAGAGTTACTTGATAGTCTCATTGTTGAATCTATTTATACCACAGGGCTTTCAAATGCCAATAAATTACTCGGCTGTTGATTCACATCTTCAGTATAACTATTTTTATACACGGGTTATAACTTTTTTTTTTAATGGAAAGTGCTTTAAAAGTAGAAGCTGTATTGTATCACTGTGATTTTCCTGTAAGTAAAGTACTTTCCAATCAATCATTCTTGGAATAATGGAATAGTTCTTATTGATACAACATGATGGATTTAACCTTTTACTGAAAATTATTTTTGTGCCAAAAGGGGTGATGGCATAATTCATCTTTCTTCAATAAAAATACCCACGTGGCTACTATTCATTGCCTTCTCACAATAATTGCCTCTTAAGGAAGAGCCGCTCTTAGAGAATGGATGTGGCATTCTGAAATTCCTGCTCTCCTGAGGGCCTGCACACTCCTGGGTCCTGTCCTGAGGGGTTCTGGCCTGTGGGACCCAGGAGGCAGATGGATTAACAGTGAAGTGGAAGGAGCAAAACACACCCTATGGAATACCCGAGCCCTCTGGTGGGGGCCTGGGCGAGGGCGAGGCACCCTGCAGGGCTGGTGGCGTAGGGATGACACGGCGGTGGCAGGTAGCGGGGAGCCTGGTGGGTTTAAAGCAGCTGGTGAGAGGACCCCAGGGGGAGAATCTGAGAGGTGGGTGCTCCGAAGGACAGCACCTAGAGCCGGGGTGTGGGGTTGTGGGGAGGCAGTGTGGCCCTGGGGAGGCTGGCTGCTCATTTCCCTTCTCCTCCCTTTCAGACCATCCTGTCTGTCCAGCTGCCTGCACTCCCTGCCCCCTCCCACAGCCCCTTGCCTGCCTGAGCCCTTGACCGTGACCCCGGTCTGCTCTCTCACTGAACTTAGCAGCTCATGTCCCAGTCTCTCAGGGCTCTGCTCTCTGAGGAGAGAGGGAAGCACAGTGATAAACCTCTTGGAGCTGGCAGGCAACGCCTGAAGATGGCTGCAGCTGCCACCCCAGCAGAACATACCTACATGCTGAGTCAAGTCCAGGTGGTCCGCAAGGGCTCTTCTGGCTGAGGTTCTGCTGAGAGTCATCCTCTCTGCTGGGCACTGTGCCGCTTATCGCCTTTGTTCCCTAAGAACCCTGTGGAGGTGGGCGTAGCTGGGCCTGCAGTGTCTGGTCATACAAGGTGGCTCTGCACGAGGGTGCCCCAGTGATGGGGTGACTGTGGGTCTGCAGGCCGTGCTCAGCTCCCCAGGCTGTGCCTATTCAGAGAGGCGCCTTCTAATTTGCACAGAGTGCCATGGGGGCTGGCAGCAAGCCTGGGGATCCTTATTTTAAAGCTGAGGAAACTAGGATTTAAGGAGGTTATTAAGTAACTTGCCCAAGGTAAGACTAAAGGTGGTAAATGGCAGTCAAGATTGTACCAAGGACATCTGTGTGGAAATCTAGCAATAGAGCAGGTGGAGAAGCTATTTTGGGAGAAAGATTGGGCTTCTGGCTACTGCTCAATTTTTCCTGTTTCCCCACGGGAAGGGCTTATGTTTTCTATAGCGATGAAGAATTACAGGGATGAGAGTGAAGACGGTGAATCTTTAATGGTGTCCCTCTGTATGGGATCCCGTGTCCCTCTGTGTGCTTGGGGCAGGAGCAGAGAAGAGAATGGGAACCAGAGTTGCCCTGGGCAGGTGTGGGGGAAGAGGGAAGATACAAAGGGAGTAAAGATTTCAGGAAAGAATTACCAGATGGGGCTTCCCTGGTGGCGCAGTGGATAAGAATCTGCCTGCCAGTGCAGGGGACACGGGTTCGATCCCTGGTCCGGGAAGATCCCACATGCCGCGGAGCAACTAAGCCCATGTGCCACAACTACTGAGCCTGCGCTCTAGAGCCCGCGAGCCACAACTATGGAGCCCACATGCCACAACTACTGAGCCCACGTGCCACAACTACTGAGCCCACGTGCCTAGAGCCCGTGCACCGCAAAACGAAGAGTAGCCCCCGCTCGCAGCAACTAGAGGAAGCCCGCGCGCAGCAAAGACCCAACACAGCCAAAAATAAAAAAATAAATAAATGAATTTATTAAAAAAAAAAAGAAGAAGAATCAGATGAATAACCAGAGAGTCTAACCCTGGGTGAAGAAGGAAGAGAGGTCAGGAGGGAGTCAGCAGGTCAGAAGAAAATGGAGGGAACTAAGGAAAGTGAGAACACAAGTGTAGGAGAAGAGGTGAGAGAGCTGGTTGTGGTTAGAGTGGGATGTGAGGTTTATTCCCACAGGACTGAAGCCGTGCCAGGTACTAACCATTTCCTGGGAGTCGTCATGGGAACAGGAGGCTGGAGTGGAGGTGAAGAGTACCTGGAGGTGGGGGCACCTTGGAACTGTGAGTCTTGGTGATGGTTCATCCTCATGGTACTCAGGTCGTCCTATGATGGTCGCACTGGGGGGATGTGTGGGGAGAGAAATGGTGATGTAGATGCCAGGCTTAGATAAAGAGAGAATGACCAGGAAAGGAGCTTGAGGCTTTATAACTGAATTGTATGAGCCACGAAGATGCAGGAATCTCTTCAGCAGGGTAGAGGAGGGATGGCTGGAAGCTGCAAGAATGTGCTTTGGATCAGGGGCAGCTTTCACCTATAAGAGCTGTATGGGGAGGTAAGGATGTAAAAGAGCTGACTTATGAGGAGCAGGACAGGTTTCGAGGGGAGAGAAGCACAGAGCGGTAAGGCACCTCCCGGGTCCCTGTGTCTCTCTGACCCTCCTTCTTTGTCTCTGCCACGGTCTCTCTTCCTTCTCCCCCACCATCTGTATTGGCATTGCCTCAGGTTCTGTCCTTCACCCACTTTCCCCTCATTTCCTGGGTGTGTCACATACTGTGCTGTTATGGTTCTGACTGCTCTGAATATGAGGAGTCCTAAGTCACTGTCTTTAGCCCACACTCTCCTCTATCTTGGGATCCGTTTATCTTAACTACCGTGAGTCACCTCGACCTGCCACAGGTCTCTTGCAGGCAGTTCTAACTCAACATACCCGAATCGAACTCATAACTCTGGCTGAACATGGGCCTCTTCTTATCTTTTCAGTTTGTGGCAACTCCACCCTGAAAATCTGGGGGGTCTTCTGGATAATCACCAGTTGCCGAGTTTAAATTCTAAATATTTTGCTAATCTGTCCTCTCATTTCATCCTTACCCCATTGCCCTACTTCATGCTCACATCACCTCTAAAGGACCATGTTAACTTCCTAACTAGTCTCTCTGTCTCCAGTCTGGCCCCTTCCACTCCATCCTCCTTACTGCTGTAAGTCAGGCCACCTTACTTCCATGCCCAAAGCCCTTTGATCATTTCTCATCTTTCTTAGGGTAACATTTTAGCTCCTTAGCACAGCACGTGAGGCGGCTCCTGCCCACCTACCCAGTTTCAGCTCTTACTTTTTCCTACTCATGCCTGTAACCACGGGTCTTCATTGAGATATCTCCCCTTGAACTCATCCTTAGACTAACTCCTACTCCTCTCCTAAAACTCAGCTCAGTTATTAACTTCATATATTTGCTGACTGGCACCATAATCAAAGCACTGTGTTTTCCCTGATCCCACGAGTCTGGATTAGGTGCCCTCCTAGATGCCCCTGCTCTCCTCTGTGGCCTTCATCACGTCCACACCCTCAGACCAGTGCGAGGCCAGGCTCGCCGCTGAAATACAGGCTGACTGAATCGAGGGCTATCAGGAGGCAGGGTGCTGAGTGATTAGGTGAGAAGCACAGGTGTCCCAAGAATGCCCTGGAGGAGGGAGGATAATGAGACAGACTTGTGAAAGTCCTAGTCTGCCAAATTCCAGTTGATAGAAAAGTGGGTGAATTGTAAGGCATGATTGGTATTAATTGTGGCTGCGGGGAAAAAAAAAAAAAAAAAAAACAAACGCCATGTGGTCAAAGTCCCCAAGGTAAGAACTTGTCAGGCGCCTACAACAGAAACCCAGATGATTTTGCAAGAATGATGTCATCGTGAGGCTTCAGTTGTTAGGAATCCTTACCCACGCTGGATGATTCATCACCCAAACTGCCAAGGGACCCTAACAGTTAAAGTCCTTGCATTCCTCCCTGATTTGTTAACATATTCCATCTGACAAGTAGATACCACTTTCCTTTCTTTTCAAAACCTCTCCCTACACAAAGCTGTTCAAAGCCTACACTGTGGACCTGAATTCCTCAGCCAGGCTCGTGGTTTTCGGGGCCAGGGAAAAGGCAAATGGGATGAATGAAATATGACTAAATCCCAAGTCAATGTGCTATTTCTTCTTTATAAAAAAGAATATTGCAAGGGGTTCAGGAAAGGGACAGCGATCAGTGTAAACCCACCAGGCTCCCCGCTACCTGCCACCCCCCCGTGCAGGCAGGGCCGCTGAGGTGGCTTTTGCCCTCAGGCTAACCTGGTGGCAGTTTCTGCTTTGCTCCTGCTTCCAAGTTCTAAGACTGGGGCTTCTGCCTCTTTCCCGTTTGCAGGAGGTTGAGGCATGAACACCTGGTGGGTCCTGGGAGAGGAAAAGTCATACTTTGTCCTTAAAGGGCTAATCATGGACGGGCCGGAGACATGGATCTTGGGGCAGAAGCACGGAGGGAACAGACACCTAGAATTAAATCCCACCTTCTTCCCTTTTAACTGTGTCATCTTTTGAGAATGGTAAACTACAGTGAAGCCTCTCTGTACACAGCTGGGAAAAATGTTTTTCTCAAGTGGGAACGTGTTTTCTCCCCTGTGACAATGCAGTAAGTGGTGTGGAGTTAAACGGGCCTGACTTTAAGCCCTGATTTCACCACTTAGGCAAGTAACTCAGCCTCTTGTGTGACCTCTCTTGTGACTATCTGTAATATGGGAACCTACCTCATATGTGAAAAGGCCTAGCACAGTGCCTGGAGCAGAGCAGGTGTTTAACAAAGGTGGGGGAGACTCGATGGTACCATCTTAGAGGCCCCTTAACTTGCTAACTTTTTTGGAAATAAAAGCCCATGATCTAAGTCAGAGGGTTCTAAGGAACAAAGAGGGTCATGATCCTGCGGATCCCAGGGCCAGGGGTTTATCCTGTGCCTGGCTTCATGTTCCCAGCTCCAAGTAGAAGAGGGCATTAGGAATGCTTCATAGTCTGGAAAGGCAGAGGCGGCAGAAGTATGTCCTGTGGCTCTTAATTACAAGGAAGCCAGGTTCTAGAGAGTTCTAGCAGTGGCCATCTCTATGTGCTGGGGTCTCTGAAATCCATTTCTCTGTGAGGGCAGGGGAGATACTTTGAGAACTTTAAAGAGTTTGTGAACAGGGTATTAAAGAAATGTGAAGTGAAGAGTATAAAGGTCAGTGCAAGACTGGGGAATGTGATAAATCTCACGCTTTCATTTGGGTGAGGGAACAGAGGGAGAACAGGGAGTGAGGGTTTGGGGAGAGGCCTAGAGCTGGGGAGGGCTGGAGGACAGCATGGGAAGGAAGTGACCTGCTGGCAGGGAAAGCTGTGCACCTCTACCTGTGCTGCTGCTCTGATGGAGGACCCTGCTTTCCATCACAGTCAGCCAGCCACTGGGCAGAGGGCTCCTGCCCAGGAGAGGAGGTAGTGGCGGAGCCCGGAGGATGGCAGGCAGGCTGAACGGATGGTGTGGCGACAATGTGACTTGAGGGGACACTCCTCTAGCCGCGCTGGAACCTGAAGTCAGGGCTTCTCACGGTTAGTGATGGGCTTGGGCCACCCTGTCCACCTGCTCCGTGTGACTGACCTCACTGCTCACTCCAAATGTGAGCAGAAAGAGAAAGGCCCGGCCTAGAGCCTTCATTGCCAGGGGATGCATTCTCGGGGGTGAAAATCATTCTTGTGTGTAGGGGAGGACTGCAGTCTGTAAACAGCCAGATACACACACACACACACACACACACACACACACACAATGAATGAATATCTGTGGTATGAAAATTTCATGGAAGAAGAGGACAATTAGGAAAAAAATCTCTTAAAAGTCTCCTTGAGGTGGGTGGGTGGGTGGTGATTAATGAAAAAACGGTGTGTCAGAAACACCACCAAAGTAAGGCCTCTTGCCGCAAAGAACTGCCAGTGGCCCAGTCAGGGTCTTCTGGTGCATTAAGAAGCCCTAACCAGCAGCCACCAAATTGCAAGGCTCCCTAGGCAGGTGTTGGTAGCTCCCTGCTTTCTTTCCACTGAGCCAGAAATTCCTACATCTCCCAGCCAGTTCCCTTCCTGTTTACTTCAATCTACAGTCTCCATGGCCACCAGTGAGCCGTAGGCAAGCCCCAAGCCCTGGAGCCAGGACTTTAACCAGGAGATTAGAGCTAGCTGGCCTGGCCTATCTTGCCGAGGCAGGAAAGGGCAAAGGTTCTCTCCTGGGCAGACAAAACTGGGTAGTCCGTCTGATAAACATACCACGAGATAGGATGCTGCTTATACAAGAGCCCCATTTCACAGCTTGAATCTGAATATTTCTATCTTCTCTTATCAGTGCATATTCACATCATAAGGATGAGATCATATCCTTTCCAACTTCAACCTTCCAGCCTTCCCTAACCAGATCAGTTTAGGGCGACATGATGGACAGTGAGAACCCAGTTTTCTTATCATTACTGTGTAAGCGCTGCTGATTTTTATTCTAAATAAATCTGTAGGGAACATAGACTACTCATTATGTCATAAATGTCCATGACTTTGGCTTCAACTATTAACCACCTTAATTTATTACATTTAAATTTCAGTTATTTGGCTGACATAGTCTGCTTTTAAAATACTCTGACTAAAACAAAGCAAATATTTTCTGCCTTAATATATTTCTTTTTTTTTTTTTTTTTTTTTTTTTGTGGTACGCGGGCCTCTCACTGTTGTGGCCTCTCCCATTGCGGAGCACAGGCTCCGGACGCGCAGGCTCAGCGGCCATGGCTCACGGGCCCAGCCGCTCCGCGGCATGTGGGATCCTCCCGGACCGGGGCACGAACCCGTGTCCCCTACATCGGCAGGCGGATTCTCAACCACTGCGCCACCAGGGAAGCCCGGCCTTAATATATTTCAAATGATCACTAATTCATATCGATCCGAAACCACATGTAGCAAAGTTTTGATTGATTTTTATTTGTCTTTTAAACAGGCATAATGTTTTCCTTGGCTCTACAGTTTATTAGCAATTTGACTTTTTAAAAAAACAGCTTGAGATGTAATTCATGTGCCAAATAATCTGCCCATTTAAAGTATACAGTTCAGTGTTCTTTAGTATATTCACAGGGTTGAGCAACCATCACCACAGTCTAATTTTAGGAAATTTCACCCCCCCTAAAAGAAACCTCGGACCCATTAACAGTTACTCCTCATGCCTCCCCACTCCCCCCAGGCCTAGGAACCACTAATCTACTTTATGTCTCTACAGATTTGTTTAATAGGCACACATTTTGAGCAAAATCATTTCCTATTCTAATTCCATAATTAACCAACAGCTTATTTTCCCATAATTAACCAATAATTTAATCATAATTAACCAATTAGATTCTTATTGAATCTCTTGATTTTAGCTGCCACTTTGTGTGAAAAGTGAAGTTGATGTTGGCCTAGTGGGAACCGTTTTCTGTGTTACTAAAACTGCATTCCCAATAAGCACTAAGGCAACAGATTTAGCTTCCTTCCTGCCCAGATATGTTCACTCAACAGTCTGTAAAGCTTTAAAGTTAAGTTACAAATGCACCAGGAGCTTGGTGTTTTAAGAATTCCTATGGTGAAGTTGTTTGTAAAGCGTAACCTCTGAGGGAAAATCCACCCACATTCTTCTCAAGCACAGACACATTAACTGGTCTGTTTTAAAATCTCAGTTTCTATAGATTCGGTTTGCTCGAGGGATTTTCTTCTGGGGCCTCTCTGCTATGACTAGTATGTGGCAATGAACACTCGCTTCCGTGCTGAAGGTCATGACTCCCTTGCACAGGGCTGAAATGGGTGGTTTCAGTACAGACCCTCTCACTGCTAGTGTGTGACAAGTTCTGGGCACGAGAGTACAGTGCCCACACACACAGTCCATCCTTACTCACCATCACTAAGCCTTCCCTAGAAAGTAGCATGTCTGAAAATGAATGCATCTTCCTAGCCCCTTGTAGCCACCAGTCAGGCAATGGTTTTCCTCTCTTAGCACCAAATAAATTGGTGCTAAGGGCTGAAATGGCAGAATCTTAACACACATCCATCAAGGTGATGAATCGGTCATTATATAGACAAAAAGGTGGATCTGGCCAAAGGAATGATAAATACAGGCCTTTCTCCAACTCTCTGCCCTGACGTAATGCTCAGACTACCAGAATCCCGTCTGCAGAATGACATGACTTTCACTTTTCACTTTTTTCAGTACTTTCTGGTTTACAGAGCACATTTGTAGATGTGACTCACTTTGAATCTCATTACAATTCTGTGAGGTAGGTAAGGGTGGGTCTTTCATTTTCCAGATGAGAAACCAAGTGTAAGAACTTGCTCAAGGTCAAATGGCTAGGTGGCAGGACCGGGATGTCTCCGTGGAAGGCCAGTCTCTCTTAAAGCGGTCCGCCGGGGAGGCCATACATGTACTCCAACTTTGCTCAAAAACTTTTGGAAACTTGTTCTTTGGAATGTCTTAAAAATCAGTAGCACATCTTTGAATATCCTCAATGAAGGCAATATTTCATCTTCTAAGTCAGTGGTTCTCAAACTAATTGCACCTCAGAATTGCCTGGAGGGCTTGTTAAATGCACATTGCTGGGCTCCACCCCCAAAGTTTCTGATCCATTAAATCTGGGGTGGGGCCCAGGATTTGTGTTTCTAAAGAGTCCCCAGGTGATCTTGATGTTACTGGTCCCTGGCCACACTTTGAGAACCACTATCCTAAGAAATTTATTTCTGGAAAGAGTGAATCATTTAAAACCATCTAGTGATTAAGGTGGGGGCATCAAACTAGGAAATTCCACCAGTGGCCAAAACAATGGGTGACAATCAAGAACAACACTGGCTCTGGGGGAAATCTGAATAAAGAGCTCCAAAAAGGTTCTATATAATGGCAGTTGATCAGACCAATCCCTTTGGATGCAGTGCTCAAGAACGCTTCTCCTGAGTGTTTAGGAACACCTTGTGCAGCCTTACATGTCTGAGATGTTCATTATCAACCTTTTGTTTCCCAGCTTTAGAAAAACAAAAGAAACCATGTAGGTGACATCCACACATTACAGAGAATCAATATTAAGGAAGGATTAATAGCTATTTACAGCAGCTGGACTAGTCAGACTGGTAGAGTGGGGTCCTTTCTGTGCTGCAAACATGATGGGTGTGGAAGATGAGGGGAAATTTTGACTCTTCCTACCCTGACTTTTCTGTTGAGATTAGAATGGAAAAAGTGAAGAGATCTAATTTTGGATGCCAAAGATAAACATGCAACATTTTATGGGGAAAAAAAATTCTAGCAGAAAAGAAAAATGAACTACATTAGGTACTTAAGCTGGGAGTCAATCCTTCATGTCACAGTGGGGAAAAAAGAGGTGGAGAACTGCCTAAATATTGGTTCTAATTTTATTTTCAATTCGACATTACATTAAACTCTCCGTGTAGTCCTTTAATTTGTAGCAACTGCTGACACAAATTGGTGTGCCTTCTCTTCTTTGACATCAGTATTTCTCTTGAATTATGCATTTCCACCTGGAATGAGGTTTATGGGGCCAAAGCCTTCTTTCATTTAGATGGATGAAAACAGAGAGGGATCAATGGGGAGTCGAGTGCAAAGTCCAAGTAAGGTTGGGAGATATATGTTCAAGGCAGCATATTACTGCCCCCAAAGATTGTTAAGGGGTATTAAAAAATGACTCTAGTCTTCCAATTTTCAACATACTGATTAAAATTAAACTACTAAAGAACAAGAAAAACTCTACCAACCTTCATCCCAGAACTGCTAGATTTTTAATTTATTGGTACCCTACTAGTATTTAATAACAATTTGCAAGAGTACTGCGATCATAATAACTGCATCACCTTGATTTGACCTAAAATTGAATCAAAGGCAAAAGAAGTTGCCAGCCTGATGCCACGTTTCACCTATCCCAGCCTTGCCACCTGAACGTACATGGTTGAGGTGTTCTACCTCAGAACTTAGCACCGTGAACTGGTCTGGCTCCATTA
The DNA here is from genome assembly GCF_026419965.1 of Kogia breviceps. Lineage (NCBI taxonomy): Eukaryota > Metazoa > Chordata > Mammalia > Artiodactyla > Physeteridae > Kogia > Kogia breviceps. The sequence goes on along the minus strand of NC_081320.1, from coordinate 82,182,494 downwards.
TTGGTGACAAATTCCTGGTCTAAGTCAGCCAGTGGCCCATACTGACAGGTCATTTGCTGGCTCCATCTGGGGCCCAACTCAGTGTCTCAGAGTCCATTCTCAGCTTCTGGTTTTTGATGGGTTCTGGGTTGGCCAGTCACACCAGTATTGAAATGGACATTCTGATGAAGCTGTTTTGAGCTAGTTTTATCCTATAAGCAATCCTCAGCCATTTCTGAAAACCCTCCATTTTTAATCTTTACCCATCACCCAACTCCATCCCAAGAGTGGGAATTGGGAGTACAGTGAAAGTCTTTGCTCTATACATTGCTTGACAGTTTAGAAAAGAGAATTTTATGTTTTAGTGATAATAATTTCATGTGAAAAATGTTCCTGAGTCCATACGGCCTCATGAAAGCAGCTCGGTCATGTTCTCTGGCAGAAAACGGCTATGCCCAGTAGCTATGTCAGGATGTCACTTCCTCTCCAGCAGAGCCCTCGTTTGACAGTGGCCGGCCAGCCTGAAGAACCTGTGAGGGTCTGCTGTCAGCCTGCGGTTCATCCCTGCTCTAGCAGCCTGGGAGTGGGTGGGCCAGAAGCCCAGGAGCCCAGCGGGCTGCCTCGGTGCCTCTTCAGGGACAGGGCCCGCATGCGCTCAGCAGGCTAGCCACACAGAATGGCCTGTGGAGACTTAAGACTGGTTAAAAACCCCATTCTGCCCCAAATGTCTGTGGTGTATTAATTTATTCTGTAATTTAAAGAATTCCATTATTAATGAAAGAGAAGTAGAATCCTGAGTATGAGCTAAAACTGGAATAAAAAAGGCCCATTCTTCGGGCGCTATTAATGGAAGCTTTGTATATAAATAACTTTATATATTGGTGAATAAATGGCACTTAAAACTAAAATGTCCGTTAGTGATTCACTGGGTTCTAAAGACTGCCCTTGCCTTCTGTGGTCAGCGATCTTTTTGCTTTGTGACTCCACTATTCTAGACAGAAAACAGTTAATCCAATATGATTTAGTATCTCACGAAAGATTCCACTAGAACATTTTCTGCCAAATGTTCATCTTCTAACAGCTGCTTTTTTATTTCAGTGAGAGGTACTTGAAATAAAATCATTGTTCTCTGTGAAAACTGAACGCTAAATGATACAGAGCTACCAGATTATTAGACAGCAAAGGCGTCTGATAATATCAGCACCAACCACAGGTCCCACTTCTGCTGATGCACAGCATTCTGAGTGATCAGTCATTGCACAATATTATATTTATATCCTTTTTTGCTTGAGCTGTTAGGCCACAAAATCAGCAGGCAGTTGCTGTTATAAAAGGGTTCTCTAGGTTATTTATAATGCTTCTGCTTCCTTACAGTTGCTGCTTCACTCTTGGGTCTTGGGCCAGGTCTACACTGTGAAGATGAAGGAAGGAACTGAGCAATTGTTCTGCTAATCTAACTGCTGAAAGCTGGTGGGGATGATTCACAGCACACTGTGTGTGCCTTGGCTGGAATACCTGGTATTTTTGTCTACACAACCGAAATTCATCACATACTGGCTGATTTGTCACTTCATCAGGGGGAGAGTGTGTAGTTACGTGAAGGCTGTGTCTCTATCAGGGAGTAAGCTAGTGTCTAGGGTACAGGTGGTAGGGCGAGATATCTGAACTAGTGCTATGTTGCAAAAGAGTTTCCTTCAAATGTTATTTACTTTACATGAAGGATAAATTTCTGCTCCAGATGTTTCTCTGTTGCATAGATCAGTGCTTCCCCCAAACGGTGGCAGGCAGCCCGGCATGCCCAATAGAAGGGCACATAGGAATCATGAGGGTATTTCATTCCATTTTCTCTTTTGTAAATTGCACAGGCATCTTCCTGTTCCACCTGCAGAGAATAACTGATGATGTGAACTGTTTCTAATGGGAGTAGGTCTTAGCTCTTAGGTGAGTCAGGGCTCAAAAAAATGCTGAAAACCATGAAGACTGATAGAATGAGCTATTTGTTTTGACTATGAAATAAGCATCTAACTTAGGCTCCCCCTCCAATTTTTTAAAAAAGGAAATGGATTACCATTATGTCCTCTGAATTCTTTTTTTTTGATGGGGGGTGGTCGGGTGTCTTCTGAATTCTTAAGAATTCTTAAAGCCACTTCTCCACATCCCTGTTGCCATGTTCCTAGTCCAGGCTGCCATAATCTCTCAGATCAATGTAACATTTTTTTTTAACATCTTTATTGGAGTATAATTGCTTTACAGTGTGCAGGCTTCTCATTGTGGTGGCTTCTCTTGTTGCAGAGCACAGGCTCTTAGGTGTGTGGCCATCAGTAGTTGCGGCACGCGGGCTCAGTAGTTGCGGCACGCGGACTCAGTAGTTGCGGCTCATGGGCTCAGTAGTTGCGGCTCACAGGCTCTAGAGCACAGGCTCAGCAGTTGTGGTGCATGGACTTAGTTGCTCCACGGCATGTGGGATCTTCCCAGACCAGGGCTCAAACCCTTGTCTCCTGCACTGGCAGGTGGATTCTTAACCATTATACCACCAGGGAAGCCCCTCTAGTAATTTAAAAAAATGCAAGATATGGAAAACAGAAGGTCTAAGATATACCTTATAGGGGTTCCAGAAGGAGAGGATTGAGAAAATAGAGGAGAGGCAGTAATAAAAGAGAGAATGGTTGAGGATTTTTCAGAATTGATGAAAAACACAAATACTGAGATTCAAGAGGAACAAAGAGTCATGAGCAGTATAAATAAGAATAAATTCAGATCTGAATTCACTGCAGTAAAACTGCAGAATGGCAAAGATCAAGAGAAATTCTTACAAAATATTACTATTCTTCTGTTCAAATGTGTTTCTAATTAGATTCCCACGTGCTAAACCTAAAAGTTGAAGTCTCAGTAAAGAGGATTTTCCTAACTGGGAACAGGACAGTCACAGGGAAGTCATCTAGCAAATGTAACCATGATCTTTCTTCTCCCAATTTTGGTTTGTTTTGACCAAGGATGGAAAAGGATATAAAACTTCCCGTTTTTAGAGAATCTTTCAGGAAGATGTAATTCACCTAACTTCTGGTCCCAAATCACATAGCTTTTTCAGGGGTTGTCCCATCGTATGGCACCCTGCTGTAGATTTTAAAGGAATGGAAGTACGAGGAGGAAGGTGAGAGTGACTAGTTAGCCCTTGAAACTCTGTCCCCCTGTAGTGCATTTACTCACCCACATATGCATGCACGAACACATGGCATTCTTGCCACTCATAGATCATTCACATGGAGCACACATTATCCACACTGAAATTACACAAAGTACACACCACTAACCTAACACACACATACTCATACTTCCACGCAAAGGGCAGGCAGATGTTCAGCAATGACCCACACAGCTGTTTTCTCACTTCCTTGTCCACCTCTATCAGCAGCAATGGGCACTGAGGGCAACGGGCAAGGCTCTAACTCACGGGGCTCTACACTTTGGCTCCAAACGTTTTTTCACCTCCATATAATTCTAGGCCTGCCCAAGAATCATCTTCATGCAATGGAAACCACTTAGGAGACCTACAGTACAGTCCTGGCAGCTCTGCTCCTGAGGACACTATTGCAGCATCCTAGGAAGAAGGGCAAGGAGTAGACTACCAGCTCACTGCCATGTCATCACACTGATGTCCAGGACACTGAAGGAGTGGGAAGAAGAGGAGCTTAGGTGTAGGAAGCTGTAGATGGGTAAGCAATCTCCCACAACCTCATACCATCCCTTCTTACTGGGAGAGGAACTGTTTCCTGTCCCTTCAATTAGGTGCCTTCTAGGCCCACAGAACACTCTAAATCTAGATTTTGCTCTCCTGACTTTTTTTTTTTTTTTAATTTTAATTTTAATTTTTTGTACACGGGCCTCTCACTGTTGTGGCCTCTCCCTTTGCGGAGCACAGGCTCCGGACACGCAGGCTCAGTGGCCATGGCTCACGGGCCCAGCCGCTCTGTGGCATGTGGGATCTTCCCGGCCCGGGGCACAAACCCATGTCCCCTGCATCAGCAGGCGGACTCTCAACCACTGCGCCACCAGGGAAGCCCTGCTCTCCTGACTTTTGCTAAGGTTTTTTTTTTTTTTTGGGCTGTGTTGGGTCTTTGTTGCTGTGCGTGGACTTCCTCTAGTTGCCGCAAGCGGGGGCTCCTCTTCATTGCAGTGTGTGGGCTTCTCATTGCAGTGCCTTCTCTTGCCATGGAGCACAGGCTCTAGGCACGTGGGCTTCAGTAGTTGTAGCATGCGGGCTCAGTAGTCATGGCTCGTGGGCTCTAGAGCGCAGCCTCAGTAGTTGTGGCACACAGACTTAGCTGCTCCGCGGCAAGTGGGATCTTCCCGGACCAGGGCTCGAACCTGAGTCCCCTGCACTGGCAGGCGGATTCTTAGCTACTGCGCCACCAGGGAAGTCCCTTGCTAAGGTTTTAACAGTTGTTTTTTCCTCTCCATCCTCCCTCCACCCCCATGCCCCCCTTCTCCCCTACCATTGCTCTTCTTTTAGTCTCTGGCCATTATGAGTTCTGAAGCAAGGCCAGGTCCCCTTGGGAGCCCCTAATATGCCCGGCACTAGGCAGATGTACATGCAAGTCCAGTTCTGGCCATGGGACGGTACTTTAGGAAAACGGAAAAAAAACAGTCTTGTATCTGGCCCTGCTTCAGTTTCTCAAAGTGAAGATGACATTTCTGGTAAGCAGTTACAATTAGATTTTTGGAGCCCTGGGTTTTCAAATGATCACATGCAGGATTAAGAAAGATAATTTAAAATGTTTAATTCTGCCTGATTAGCTGGTAATTGAGGTGATCTGCTGATGTGGAAGTAATGTAATAGAGTTAATATGCCCCCCCCCCCCCCCCCGGCATGACAGATGCCTTGTACCTTGTCCTCTGTCCTTTTTTTTTTTTTTTTTAATAGTCAGTGAACTTCTTTTTGTCATCTTCACCCTTTCTGGCAGCCACAGTCAGCAGACTTTGCACAGACATCATGCCCATTTATTGGTATCATTCCTAAGTTTTAGATGGCTATTTCAGGGCTTCCCTGGTGGCGCAGTGGTTAAGAATCCGCCTGCCAATGCAGGGGACACGGGTTCGAGCCCTGGTCCGGGAAGATCCCACATGCCGCGGAGCAACTAAGCCTGTGCACCACAACTACTGAGGCTGCTCTCTAGAGCCCATGAACCACAACTACTGAGCCTGCGTGCCACAACTACTGAAGCCTTTGCTCCTAGAGCCTGTGCTTCGCAACAAGAGAAGCCACTGCAATGAGCAGCCTGCACACTGCAATGAAGAGTAGCCCCTGCTCGCTGCAACTAGAGAAAGCCCGCGTGCAGCAACAAAGACCCAATGCAGCACCCCCCCGCCAAGAAAGATGGCTATTTCAGAGCCTCATTTGGATATGGATTTTCTTTATTCTATGATGCCAATTTCAGAGATGTCATCTACCCTCTGTAACTTTTCTTTTTTTTTCTGGCCTCGCCTTTCTATGACTCCAGGGAAAACAATCCTAGGATATGTTTTAAAATGGGAAACTGGGTAAAAGTGCCTGTGTGACCCTTTGTAATCCAAAACTTCCTCCCCCAATCCTGCTCTGTCCCTAGGCAGTCAGTGGCTTGCTTCTGTTCAGTATAGATAAATTTGTGTTCCCTAGACTTTTATATGAATGGAATCATGGTACGTGTACTCTTTATTGCCCGGCTCCTCCTGCTCGGGGTAACTATTTTGAATTCATCTGTTTTATTGCTATATAAATAGTTGTTCCTGTTTATTGTTGAGTAGTGTTCCATTGTATGGACATAGCACAATTGTTTTATCCATTCACTTGGATGGACATTTGGGTTATTTTTTGTTTTACAAATTAACTGTTTGTAAATATTACAAATAAAGATACTATGAACAACTGTAAAAAAAATGGGAAACTGGGTAATTATTTTGTTTGCAAATCTTTAAAAAAGAACATTTGTATGTGAGATTGATTGTTTCCCGTGGCACTGAAGGAATCCTGTAGATCTTCTAGTGCCCTGAGAACACTGGAGCTCAGTGAGGCTGAGTGACTGTAACACACATACTAGTTACTTTCCCAGAAGGAACTGGAACTCTTTCGTTATTTCGGGAGGACCTGTTATTATACGCCAAGCACTGTATTAAGCATTGGGGTTGCCCAAAAAGAACTCTCTGAGCTGGACCTTGAGGATGGGTAGGAGTTTGTTAGGCAGGGAAAGAGTAGTGTTTTTTCTTTCCTTAAACTGGAGAACTAGTTTGGGAAGATTAAAAAAGAATTACGTTTTCCTTAGCCTCTCTAGTTAGCAGTTCAGACCCTTACTTAAAGAAGTTTAATGAAAAGATATTTTGGTTACAGACTCTAGGAGTGGTGCACCTCTCCTCCTTGATCGTTCAAAGACAAGAATGAAGGAAGTGATCTGTGCCTGAACCTTTGATATCTGGCCTGGCACCATCCTGCCGCATTGCCGTCCGTGCAATCCTGCTCCTTGCCCTGTACAGGAGGGGCTGGGGTGAATGGAAGTGAGACCTGGGTTTCTCTCCAGTAACGTACAGAGCCAAGGACAGACCCCGCTGTGCGATGGTGAGTAGCGCAGGCTCCTGGTACGTGCTACCTGGTTATGCCCCCCCCCCCGATATCCAGGTAAAGTGAACATTTAGGCACATAGGGACCTACTAATGAGCGCTAAGATGTACTGAGTGCTTACATGAGTCAGGCACTGTTCTTAGACTATACATGAGTTACTGCATTTAAGTGAGGCTGCACTGTACTGCACAAAGCAAGAGTGGAAGCTTCTGAAAACCTAGAGAAATGAAGCAACTTACAGAAGCCTATAGCATGACAAGTGGCAAGGAGTCGGTGCTGGAATGCCAAGTAGCAGCGACTGGACGCTAGGCAGACTGCCACCAGATCAAGAGGGTGTGGTAAGGAGGACATGGATGTCAGGGTCAGGCAGACAGACCTAGAATCAATTCCTGGCTCTGCCGATTTACCAGCCGGATGACTCCGGGCAGGTTGTTTACCGTTGGGGGTATAACTTCCTCCTCTCTAACGTGGGCATCAGCCTGTCTTGCAGGCTTGTACTGAGTGTGCGAGAAAATGCATACAGAGTCCAGCACAATGCCTGGCCTAGAGTAGTGCCCTGCTTTTCATTAGTAGCCAAAGGATCCTTATGTCCCCGAGAATGTGTAAGAATCAAGGAATTTCAGAGGTTGAAGGCAACTCAGAGGTCACCCACTCCAGACACATCATGCTTGGATGCACTACCTGAGCCCCACACATAATGCGTCATTTGCCCCACACTGTCTGCTAGTTATTAGTTAACTCAGGATTAGAACCCAGGACATCATCTGCCCTTAGCCACCAGGACCAATGCTTACAGTTGAACCATATGAAAAACTCTTGACATATTTCACTAAAAAGGTGATTTAGGCTGATCCTGTTAGTTTGCCTCAGCTGATTTCCTCACCGAACAGCTGATTTTTCAGCATTTACTGTAGGTCACTTCTGAAGCATGCTGATTTGCTTTCTCGCATGTGTTAGTCTACCTGGGCCACCATAACAAAATACCACAGACTAGGTGGCTTAAACAACAGAAATGTATTCCTCACAGTCCTGGAGGCTAGAAGTCCAAGATCGAGGTGCTGGCAAGATAAGTTTCATTCTGAGGCCTCTTCTCCTGGCTTGCAGGAGGCCACTGCCTTGCTACGTGCTCCCATGAACTTTCTGAATGCACCTGCAGAGAGACTGAACTCGCTGCTGTCTCTTCTTATAAGGACACTAATCCTGTTGGGATCAGGGCTTCACCCTTATAACCTCATTTAATCTTAATTACCTCCTTATAGGTCCTATCTCCAAATACAGTAACTTTGGGGGATAGGGCTTCAACATATAACTTTTAGGAGGAGCACGATTCAAGTCGTCCAAGGGCTTGTGTTACATATGTTCCTCCATCCCTCATGAGCCCTTCCATTCAGGTCTGTTTCAAATCAGAGGTATATGAACGATGAAGTACATGAATTACTAAGTACCTCAACATGAGGCATCTCCCGTGGCCTGGCCCCTTTTATAGCTCCTCCAGGTCATTCATTAGCCAAAGACCAAGAAATGTGGCAAAGCCAAAGTCTAGATCATTCATTCTGTTATCAGTTGAGAGAAGGAGGGTTGAAGAGTTAAACCGAGATATATAAACAGACTCATTCAGAAAGAAAACTTGAACATGAGTGAAGTTTCTCTGAAGACCTGCCGTGCATTTGAGTGATGAACAGAAACAGTGCAGCTTTGACATTTATTCTGATATTTCCAAAGGAAACTGTATAAAATAACATGTTTTTGAGGGAAATTTTTTCTTTCGAAAGATTAAGAAAAAAACTGTCAAAAGTGTGTAGTGAAATATCCAGATTTACAGAGGCTGAAGTGCTGTAGATCTGAAAGGCATGGTGGATCTGTTTCTCTGGCATCAGGACTCTATCCATTCAGAGGTCATCCTAAGTCAAAGGGCTACTCAGCCTCCACATATAGAGATTTGGGAAAGCTTGAGAGGTTTTTTATGAGATCAAAAGTGAACAGTGGCTAATTCGGCTCCTTTGTGAAAATAATGCCCAGTTTGCCCTTTGAGAAAGGATATCACCTATCTTACTTGCTAGATGTGGCTCCAAATAGTTTTTTGCTATGTCCCCAAATCATCTTTACTCCAAATTTCAAAGTAATACGTGAAAAATACAAGTTTATGGAAAAATGCAAACAATTCAGAAGCATATGGAGCAGAACGTAGAGGTCCTCCTTTATAACACTTTCCTATCCCCTGTCCTGTTCCCCTTCCCATGAGTAACGGGGAAGTTTGGTGGTTTTGTTTGTTTGTTTTGGATTTTAAATTATACTTTTACTTACAGATAGCTAGAGTTATTTTATTTTATTTAGAGTGATTTTTAAATCAGTGGCACCATACTATTATCATTTGACCTTCTCCTACTGATGATTATGTAGACCTGTCCAATCGATTTTTTGGTTATTACAGACAAAGCTGAAACAAACATTCTTGTACAAATATTTATATATGTGAACACTTCTGTAGGACAGATTCTTAGAAAGAGATATACTGGGTCAAAGGGAAAACATATTTTAAAAATTGGTATTGTCAAATTGCCTTCCAAAAACATTCTATGAATTTATACTCCCACCAGAATTATATGAGAGCATGTGTTTTTCCAATTTATTTGGACTTTGACATTATCAGTCTTTAATTTTTGTTGACCTGATGGGCAATGAAGGGAATCTCACTGTTATTTTGATTTGCATATTCCTGATTTCTTGTAGGGTTGAACAGTGGCTCATTTCTTTATCTTTCATATTTCTTCTTCAGTGAATTGCCTACTTACTTTATTCTAAAGAAATGTTTCATTTATTTTTGGGGATGTAGAGCCTTCCCATAACGACACACATTAATCCTCTGCTGTTGCAAATATTCAAGTTTGCTGTTAACAGATATTCAAAAGTACAGACATTCAAAATGGTGCATAGAAAAATCTAGGCGGGTTTACACTAAAATGTTAACAGTGGTTACATCTAAGTGATAGGATCATGAATATCTGACTTTTTTATACCTTTCTGTGTTGTCTGCTCTTTTCTCCTCTTGAACACTAAGCATGTATTAATTTCATGAGTAGAAAGTAAAAAAAAATAATAGAATGACTGATGGGGTAAAGGTGATGAAGGCTCTCAAAGCAATTCTAAAAGAGCATTTCCCAAGGTACTTTGATTATTGGCAGTATCAATGTATACTTAATTCTCCTAAGGCCAAAATTTGAAGGAAACAACAGTCACTTCTTGGATAATAAATCGATATAGAGATACAGGTAGTCTTATTATTTTATAGTTACCTCTTTAGCACCCAAGATTCTATCATTCTTTACCCACTGTATTTTATGGCCCAACCCTTTCTGAAGCATTGGCAATCAACAGTGAGGGGCCCTCAAACATTTTGGCTATAACAGAAGCTTCTGGACAGAAATGTGCCAAGTCTCTATTCAAGGACAAAATGTCTACTGAGCTACAAAGTCCCCTCAGCGACTCCACCAGTTATTAACAAATGCAAGGAATGTCCATGTTGATCAGAAAGAAGGAGGTGCGAGAAAGAAAGAATGGTTTGCCGGGGAACCACAGTTTAAGGAGCGTCAGAAAGACTACCACTGGCAGTGCCCCGGGAGGCGTGGCGAGCACTCAGTCCTCTCAGCAAGACGGGCTCAGCAGGAAACAGTGTCTGAGTTTGCCGGAGTTGAGAAACATCTCTCGAGATCACCTAAATTCAATCGTTCTACTTACATCTGACAAAATTAGTTTGGCTTTCCAGTGGCCAGGCGGCTGGGGATGGGAAGAGGGTGTAGGCTCGGGGGAAGGTCACACCAAGATGGAAATAACGGCCCTTTAGATGTTGGATGACTGAACTGTCATTCTGGATGGTACCTCAGAAGTGGATTAATGGGAGCCTGTGCTTGTGAGCAGCCTGGATGGCAGAAGGCCAGACCCCAGGGTGGGGGGAGTACACCCAGGAGGAGTTACCTCGGAAGACTGTGGGTAATCCACCAGCCCCAGCAATCACCCCGCCCTCAGGAGCGCTTCCACGCCGGCTGTAACAGAAATGATCCCACTTCCTGCTGGCGCAGAGTCTCTAGTTTGGAGCTGCTTCTCCGGCCCCGAGTCGTCCCTCGGGGGCACCCATGCAGCTGGGCTGACGCTGCCTCGTGCCTCACCAATAACCGTGGACACTACAGGACTCAAATGCAGTGGGTAGAAAGAAAGAGGAATAAAAGTCAGGGAAGATGAGGCCCCCCTGCCCCTCGCCTTTGCTTACTGGCTTACGTACATATCCTGAATTATGATGATTTATTACAAAGTGAGTGATTCTTGAGAAGACAGATTTAGCTTAAGGGCTGAATTCTTGAAATTAAGAGTGTCGATGCAGACTTTAGGACTTAACCATTTACATGAGGAAATTTATAAATCAGGAATTTTACAGAGCTTATAGGCCAAGGATAATTAAGGTTACAATATATCACACTATCACAGTAATCGTAAAGTGTCAGCATGCTTATATGTGTGTGACTCTGACTACGGAGCGAATATTCAGTGCAGTCATGGACACAAGAAGGCAAAGCCCCTGACCTTCAGGTTGGAAGGACCTGAGTGAGGACATGAGCGCTAGAGATGGGAAAAGAGACACATCTATCATGTCTTCCAAACTGAGCCGAGGACATCTGCAGCTACTGCCACCATCTCACTTTAGTACAAGGTGAAAACCAGATGTAAAAATAGAGGCGATATATCCAACTGTTCACACTGAGGCAAAACTGGACATAGCAGTCTGCAGAGGCACAGCGTAGAGCAGGCGATGGCCCCTGCTAGGGCAGGCTGTCTCCAGTGGACCATGTGCCAACTAACTAAAGAGGTTTCCATCATCCATGCCATTATGACTGGCAAATAAAAACTGGCTATATTTCGGTTGCACAGCAGGATTTTTTTTTGTTAAGGTGTAACATCGTAAGGGATGAGGAGGAGAAGAAAAGAGAGAAGGTTACAAACTGCCTGAGAGCAAGTAATACTCTCCTGACAGGAAAGGGAAGGAGCCCATTTGTTCAGAAGAAAATGCCTCCCTGGGAGTTCCTCACCTCACCAGGTGAATTAGCTCCTCTTTACCAGACTTATGAAGAAGCTGAACAGTTGTGTGCAGGACAGGCAAGAATTTTAATAATGAATGCTGGATGAGAGGAGAAAGACAGCATGAAAAAGCTGAGGGAGACTCTACACCCAGAAAATAACTACCCTTGTTTCCTGTGTCACCTCGGTTCCACTGGGGGGATGTTAAGCGCCTAGTCAGTAGATTCAGTGCAGCAATTAAGTGGAAGATTCTTGATCGGAAGAGTATCCCACTCATTAGTGAAGTGCCTTTTTGTTTTTGTTTGTTCTTTGTCTTCTCAATTGAGATATCATACACATACCCTAAAATTCACCCTTAAAAAAGTGCATAATTCAGTGCTTCTGAGTATATCTGCAAGGTTGTAATGATCACCACTATCTAATTCTAGGACATTTTCATCACCCCAAAGAGGAACCCTGTGTACATTAGCAGTCACTCCTCATTCTGTCCTCGCTCCAGCCTCTGCTGTCAATTTACTTTCTGTTTCGATAGATTTACCTACTCTGGATATTTCATATAAATGGAAGCATACGATATGTGCCTTTTATGTCCGACTTCTTTCACCTAGTATAATGTTTTGGATGTTCATCCATGCCGTATCATGTATCAGTATTCCTTTTTATGGCTGAATTACGTTCTATCATATGTATATACCACAATTTGCTTCTCAGTTTATCTGTTGATGAAACTTTGGTTTGTTTTCAATGTGGGGCTATTATGAATAATGCTGTGTGAACATTTGTGTATAAGGTTTTGTGTAACATGTTTTTTTAAATTTCTCTTGGCTATATACCTGGAAGTAGAAGTGCTGAGTCTGTTGTAACTCTAAATTTAACTTTTTGAAGCACTTCCAGAGCATTCTGCAAAGTGGCTACACCATCTTACATTCCTATCAGCAGTGTTTGAGGGTTCTGATTTCTCCACATCCTAGTCAACAGTATCTGTTTTTGATTATAGCCATTCTAGTGGGTGTGAAATGGTATCTCATTGTGTTTTGCCTTTAAAAAAAAAATCCAAGCCATCTGTATTCATAGTTTAAAAAGACAAAGCTTAAAGTGTAAATGCCCCATCCCTCTCCACTCCTATTTCTATGAGGCAAATACTTTAAATTCTTTTACTGGTTTCTTCTGATTTTATCTTCTATTTCTGGTAGTATGCTTGTACTGTTGTCTTTAAAAAAAATCTGTTTTAGATATTATCTCTTGAGTTCCAACAACGGAAGATGAGCATTTAATTCTCTTATTTTCCCCTATGTGCACACAAATACACACTCACTTTAGCTTTCCATTTTCACAGTATGATTATAATCTCTATTTTTGGTTAAATCAATAATTGGCACTTACATTGTTATGACTATGCATTCATAGCCATGTAGTGTACAAAATTTATATTTACTTAATCATACCTTTTCCCCTTAGACTCCAGATGACCTAGAGGAAAAGATTTGTTTTTTTTTTTCATTTCCTCAGTTTTCTACATATTAATGACTACTTCATCCTCAAATTCTACAAGAGCTAAAAATCTTTGTGCATATTCAAACACACTGGATATCTGAATATTCCACTATTTCTTTCTTTGTCCTTTTTTCTTTTTTGTTTCTGGGAGACGTTCCTTTCAGAGCCCGCCGTGCTCCTGCTCTAATCTGAACTAACTGGGCACGGGCTTCCTGCATAGCCATTGTCCTGGAACTTTCCTTCATCGTCACTGACTTCTCTCTTAAGTTGCATCACCTGTTTCCTGGATCTCACATCTTCCTGTCTTAGTTTTATCCCAGTTTACAATAGCATATCTTCCAGTAGCTTCTTTATTCCTCTACTCCTCCATTACCGTCTTGTTTTTGTTAAATATTTTCTAGTGTACCATTTTAATCGTCTTGTTTCTTTTAGGTGTTTTTTTTTTTTTTTTTTTTTGGTTCTTTTCTTAGTGATTGCACTGGTGATTCCAATGAACACCTTAATCTAGTTTAGATTAATACTAACTTAATTTCAATAGCATACAAAGTTGTTTATGGATGCTTTCATGCTACCACGGTAGAGCTGAGTAGTTGTAACAGAGCATGTATGCATATGGTCTGTAAAGCCTAAAACTTTACCATCTGGCCCTTTACAGAAAAAACTTGCTGCTCCTGGTCCAGCGTCCTGATCTTCCCGACCCCATTTTCTCTCTCCTGCCTCCAAGCATTAAGCAATCTGTTCTACCTGAACTCTCACTGTGTTTCACCTTTCCTGAAACCTAGAGATTAACTGCAAGTGCTAAGAAACCAAATGAAAGAGCACAAAACTGTATCAACAAAGTGTGAAAACCTCCTTGGTGCACATCGCTGTACTTAAGATGCTCAAAGTTATAATCCGTCATGATCTGTGAAATCCAGTCCTTCAACATGAAATTATTGAGGATTATTACTATTGATTCAAATCTGAACAGTTCCAAGGCTAGTTTCTCCATCATTTAATCCTATGCCCAAGCAGTGCATTTCTGCATGAGTGTTTCATGGTGGGCATGGGTGGTTTTACTCTGATCGGTATCCATTTCCCATCCTCTTATAAGAGTTCTTTGATTTTTATTTGACACTGGGGATGGGGACACGATGTGAGGCACAGCGTGAGTAGGGCGCTGCCAGGGACCACCACCTGGAGGGCACCTGTCTGAGCTCAAAGCCCACCAAAAGGCAAGCAGAGCTGACAGGGAGAGGGTGAGCAAGTGAGTCTTGATGACACGGTTTGGCTTCTGCATTCTGCCGTACCTTCGAACCTTCCACTTACGTGCACCAAATAAATGCCTTGTTCTGTGTAAGCCGTTTGAGTTGTGTTCCTGGTGCTTATGAGCAAAAGGAGTCGTGACTGACACAGACTTTGAAAGTAGCGGCTGAGCCACTTCTGGGCGGTCACAGAGGTCCAATAGCTTCATGAGGACCCTTCATTTTTTTTTTGTTTTTTTGTTTTTTAAAAAAATATATTTATTTAGTTTTGGCTGTGTCGGGTCTTCGTTTCTGTGCGTGGGCTTTCTCTAGTTGGCGGCGAGCGGGGGCCACTCTTCATCGCTGTGTGCGGGCCTCTCACTATCGCGGCCTCTCTCGTTGCGGAGCACAGGCTCCGGAAGCGCAGGCTCAGTAGTTGTGGCTCACGGGCCTAGTTGCTCTGCGGCATGTGGGATCTTCCCAGACCGGGGCTCGAACCCGTGTCCCCTGCATTGGCAGGCAGATTCTCAACCACTGCGCCACCAGGGAAGCCCGACCCTTCGTTTTATTTTTAGCAAAAGAAGAACAAACTCTTCTGCTTTAGTTCAGGACCTGGAATAGTTTTAGTCTAATGCAGGATTGACTTCAGAAGTAATAAGGAATCTCTCAAATTCAGGTTACTGTCCTTGACAAAACAGAAAAACTAATGGTTTCAGAAATAAGTAAATATGATGAGAATAACATCGCCAAGTATAGTTTATCAAATTCCTGATACAACACATTTTAAAAGGCACTCGGGGCTTCCCTGGTGGTGCAGTGGTTAAGAATCTGCCTGCCAATGCAGGGAACACGGGTTCGAGCCTGGGCCGGGAAGATCCCACATGTCATGGAGCAACTCAACCTGTGTGCCACAACTACTGAAGCCCACGCGCCTAGAGCGTGTGCTTCGCAACAAGAGAAGCCACCGCAGTGAGAAGCCTGTGCGCTGCAACGAAGAGTAGCCCCCGCTCGCCTCAACTAGGGTAAGCCTGCATGCAGCAGCGGAGACCCAATGCAGCCAAAATAAATAAATAAGTAAGTACGTAACTTACACACACACACACACACACACACAAAGGCAATCAGGATGTAATTTCATGTAATAGAAGCATTCCTTGCACTTATCTATTTCAATGCATATTCTTAACTAGAACTTCATCAGATGCCCTTAGGCTTCTTTTTTTGATAAATGACCCACATTTTAAAGTCTTTTCTAAGCAAAGAAATAAACAAACATATTTTATAAACAATAATATGTCAGTTTCTTATAGGTAAAAACCCTAAAATTTTTATTCTTCCTCAACTCTAATTTCTTGTCCTTGACGTTTACTTACTTTTCTAGTCTAGGCCATAAGCAAATAATTTTTATTTCCCCAGCTTTAGAGAAACCCTGAGCCTTTTTCTAACTTGTTTCCTTTTCATCCCTGCTCTGTAGCCGTGACTTGTCCACTTAACCTGCTTGTCCTTAACATAGCACCTCACATAAGTGTCTTAGTTTTGAACCTCCAGCTCTGTTACTTCCTTGCATTAGGCTCTAGAGCAAGTTTCTAAATCTGTAAAATGAGGATAATAATAGTACCTGCCTCATATGGTTGTTGTAAAGATTAAATGTGAGGTATGTGAAAGAGACACAGTAAGCACGTAGTAATGCTATTATTACTACAATATAATAACCAGTGGTCCTTGTGATTTCATTCCATACAAGAGGCTTGTAAGACCCGGCGATGTGTTTATTGTTTAAAATCTAGGCCCCATGAGGGCAGAGACTTTGTCTTGTTCATCACTATATATATGCACCTAATATATGACTGGCATATAATAGGTATTTAATAAATACTTATTTAATGAACGAACGAATGACTATAGGTAATATGGGTACAATTTTACTGATATTCCAATTTTATGGATGAGAAAGCTGACTCAGAGAGGTTAAGTGACTTGTATGAAGTCCTACAGTGGGTTAGAAAAGGCTAAGACACAGTTCTCCTGCCTGATGGTCCTCTTTCCCCATATTACCTCTAAGGGCCTCCACCGTGTGACCCAAAAATTCAGGTGCAGTATCTTAGTTACTAAATGAGGATTTTCAAGGGCCAAAAAGGACTCTGAAGTTGAAAAACCTACCGTGGTATCCACAGCCTTGACATTCTCCGTGGGAATGTGCTTTGGGACAGGTTCTGTCTGTGACAGCACCACACATCCTTTAGCACCTAAGGTGATGATTACAACCTGGCAGCCCCTGTCCATGAGCGCCAGTGCAGCCTTGCCAGCATCCGAGGGGCTGCTGACCTCAAGGCTGGTCAGAATCTCAGCCTGAAATACACACAAAAAGAAAAGAAAGTGTGGTGAGAATAAGTAACTGGGTCTGCTTCTAGATTAGCTCTGTTTTTCTAGGCGATGTCTCCCTTCTTTTTCATAACCGCCAATGCAGTGGGGAACTTTGGTAGGTACTGGCTCAGGAAAATAAATAAAACAATAATAACAACGACAACAAAAAAGCTGTAAAAGACATTCTTGGGACAACTGGGGAAATTTGAATGTGGCCTGAATATCAGATGACAGTATAGGATTACTGATAATTTTCCTCGGTGTGATAATGGTATTGTGGTTCCTCTTAGGAGATGCAAGCTGAAGTATTTAGGGGTGAGGGATCATGCCTGCAACTTTCAAATAATTCAGCCAAAAGAAAAATAAGTACACACAGGGGAGAGGGGAAGCCAGTGCAGCAAAACGTTAGCAGCTGTTTGGGTGGAGAGGATATGAGTATTCACTGTATTGCCCATTCAGCTTTTCCTTATTTGTGATGATTTTCATAATAAAGAGTTGGGAGGAACAAAGAGAGTTTTACAAAAGAAATAAGGGAAGTGGGGAGGGAGGAAAAGAAGAAAGGAAGGGGCCACTGCCAATGATTTTTGGTATAAATCATACCCATAAATTTCACACCTAAATTCTTTTACGCTTCTCTTGGGCCATAATGCCTTTTGCATATTACTAGTTTGCAGACCACTCATTTCTTTTGTTCGTTTCGCTTGAGCAAATGGAAGCAGAGTAGGAGAGGCTCTGATACACAGCAGAAAAAGCAATGTGCTGATGTTCAGAGACCTCCACTACTCACTAACGCTGGAAACTTCCCCAAGTCACATAAAGTCTGTAAAATGTAGGGCTTGGACAGGATCAGTAGTTTCCTCCTAGAATATAAAAAGTCCTCTGGATGAGGTAGGGGTGAGGGGCTGCAGCCCTGCTTCCTCATACCCCAGGTACCTGCCCAGCATCTCCAGGGAACCTTTATGGTTCTGGGATTGGCAGCTGAAAATTCACTGGACTAGATGAATTATATGATACTTTTTGACTTAGAAAGTTTATAACCAAATTTTGTCTTTTCTCTATTACGGTGTAATCATATACTATCTCTTCCTAAGAATGGGTATATCCCTTCCTGTGCTTGCCCTGAATGTGCCCAGACTAAGCCTTCTTGGTGCCTGCAAATCATCCCACAGTCTCTGCTCATTCTTGGTGTCCGTCTTCCCAGGAGCATGTGTTTCATGAACTTGACCATGTACCCCCCCAGCCCCCCTTACCATCTTCTCCGTAGACCCTTTCTTTCAGTCTGTGTGGGTTATACTGTGAGGCCACTTTCTTTTTTCTTTTTATAAGTTTTGCACTGATCTTCATTACTGGGATATTTGTGTTGAGCTGGATAGTTTATTTTCAGAAATATCGATTTCTTATGGTTTTAAAAAACGTTTTAAACAGCTATTCTTTAATGAAAAATCTTGAACATGAAAAATAATGCACAAACACTCATGTACCTACCACCCACCTTTAATACATTTTACTTTATTAAATTTTACTTTATTTGCTTCCAATATTTTTCTTTAAAGAAGTTAAATGATATCTTCCATATATATGATTTAGCACTGTACTTTTCACCTTAACATTTTAAAATTTGTGTTGATATATGTAGCTTTCTAAAAAAAACTGCACTGTATTCCATACTGCAGATATATGCTACAGTTTAAACAAAATCTGTTTCTCTTTTTCATGGACACTTTGGTATTTTCCATTTTCCCCTTTTACAAGCCTGTAATCCTTTTTCCTCTGGCTATTTAAAAATATTTTTATCTTTATTAAACCCCTTGATTTGATGCAGTTCCACTAAAACGTATGTTAGTAGAAAGTTATATTTATTTATCTTATGCGGTACTTTTAACACACTTCTGATCTCTTGAGGGCTCATGCCTTTTCTCAGTTCTAGAAAACACCTTGTCGTTTATCCTTTAACATAGCTTCTCTTCAGTTCCCTCCATTCTCTTTATTTTTGAATTTTATTTTTTTATACAGCAGGTTCTTATTAGTTATCATTTTATACATATTAGTGCATACATGTCAATCTCAATCTCCCAGTTCATCCCCCAACCGCGCCCCCTCCCCCCTGCCGCTTTCCCCCCTTGATGTCCATACGTTTGTTCTCTACATCTGTGCCTCTATTTCTACCCTGCAAACCGGTTCATCCGTACCATTTTTCTAGATTCCACATGTATGCGTTAATATATGGTATTTGTTTTTCTCTTTCTGACTTACTTCACTCTGTATGACAGTCTCTAGATCCAGACACGTCTCTACAAATGACCCAATTTCATTTCTTTTTATGGCTGAGTAGTATTCCATTGTATATATGTGCCACATCTTTTTTTTTTTTCTAACATCTTTATTGGAGTATAATTGCTTTACAATGGTGTGTTAGCCTCTGTTTTACAACAAAGTGAATCAGTTATACATATACATATGTTCCCATATCTCTT
Source organism: Kogia breviceps (assembly GCF_026419965.1). Lineage (NCBI taxonomy): Eukaryota > Metazoa > Chordata > Mammalia > Artiodactyla > Physeteridae > Kogia > Kogia breviceps. The sequence continues at coordinate 82,163,304 of NC_081320.1, read as the reverse complement.
CCCTCTTGCATCTCCCTCCCTCCCACCCTCCCTGTCCCACCCCTCTAGGTGGTCACAAACCACCTGGCTGATCTCCCTGTGCCATGCGGCTGCTTCCCACTAGCTATCCACCCTACTTTTGGTAGTGTATATATGTCCATGCCACTCTCTCACTTCGTCACAGCTTACCCATCCCCCTCCCCATATCCTCAAGTCCATGCTCTAGTAGGTCTGTGTTTTATTCCCGTCCTACCACTAATCTCTTCATGACATTTTTTTTTCTTAGATTCCATATATATGTGTTAGCATACGGTATTTGTCTTTCCTCTTCTGACTTACTTCACTCTGTATAACAGACTCCAGGTCCATCCACCTCACTACAAATAACTCAGTTTCCTTTCTTTTTATAGCTGAGTAATATTCCATTGTATATATGTGCCACATCTTCTTTATCCATTCATCTGTTGATGGACACTTAGGTTGCTTCCATGTCCTGGCTATTGTAAATACAGCGGCAATGAACATTTTGGTACATGACTCTTTTTGAATTATGGTTTTCTCAGGGTATATGCCCAGTAGTGGGATTGCTGGGTCATATGGTACTTCTATTTGTAGTTTTTTTTTTTTTTAAATGAATTTCTCACATTATTATTATTTTTATTATTTTTTTAAAGAAGATGTTGGAGGTAGGAGTTAATTAACTAATTTATTTTTGCTGTGTTGGGTCTTCATTTCTGTGCGAGGGCTTTCTCTAGTTGTGGCAAGCGGGGGCCACTCTTCATCGCAGTGCGCGGGCCTCTCACTGTTGCGGCCTCTCTTGTTGCGGAGCACAGGCTCCAGACGCGCAGGCTCAGTAGTTGTGGCTCACGGCCCTAGTTGCTCCGTGGCATGTGGGATCCTCCCAGACCAGGGCTCGAACCCATGTCCCCTGCATTAGCAGGCAGATTCTCAACCACTGCGCCACCAGGGAAGCCCTATTTGTAGTTTTTAAAGGAACCTCCATACTGTTCTCCATAATGGCTGTATCAATTTACATTCCCACCAACAGTGCAAGAGTGTTCCCTTTTCTCCACACCCTCTCCAGCATTTATTGTTTCTAGATATTTTGCTGATGGCCATTCTGACGGGTGTGAGATGATATCTCATTGTAGTTTTGATTTGCATTTCTCTAATGATTAATGATGTTGAGCATTCTTTGATGTGTTTGTTGGCAATCTATATATCTTCTTTGGAGAAATGTCTATGTAGGTCTTCTGCCCATTTTTGGATTGGGTTGTTTGTTTTTTTGTTATTGAGCTGCATGAGTTGCTTGTAAATTTTGGAGATTAATCCTTTGTCAGTTGCTTCATTTGCAACTATTTTCTCCCATTCTGAGGGTTGTCTTTTGGTCTTGTTTATGGTAACCTTTGCTGTGCAAAAGCTTTTAAGTTTCATTAGGTCCCATTTGTTTATTTTTGTTTTTATTTCCATTTCTCTAGGAGATGGGTCAAAAAGGATCTTGCTGTGATTTATGTCGTAGAGTGTTCTGCCTATGTTTTCCTCTAAGAGTTTGATAGTGTCTGGCCTTACATTTAGGTCTTTAATCCATTTTGAGTTTATTTTTGTGTATGGTGTTAGGGAGTGTTCTAATTTCATACTTTTACATGTACCTGTCCAGTTTTCCCAGCACCACTTATTGAAGAGGATGTCTTTTCTCTACTGTATATTCTTTTTTTTTTTTTTTTTTTTTTTTTGTGGTACGCGGGCCTCTCACTGTTGTGGCCTCTCCCGTTGCGGAGCACAGGCTCCTGATGCGCAGGCTCAGCGGCCATGGCTCACGGGCCCAGCCGCTCCGCGGCACGTGGGATCTTCCCGGACCCGGGCACGAACCCGTGTCTCCTGCATCGGCAGGCGGATTCTCAACCACTGCGCCACCAGGGAAGCCCCTCTACTGTATATTCTTGCCTCCTTTATCAAAGATAAGGTGACCATATGTGTGTGGGTTTACCTCTGGGCTTTCTATCCTGTTCCATTGATCTATATTTCTGTTTGTAGTATAGTTTGAAGTCAGGGAGCCTGATTCCTCCAGCTCCATTTTTCGTTCTCAAGATTGCTTTGGCTATTTGGGGTCTTCTGTGTTTCCATACAAATTGTGAAATTTTTTGTTCTAGTTTTGTAAAAAATGCCAGTGGTAGTTTGATAGGGATTGCATTGAATCTGTAGATTGCTTTGGGTAGTAGAGTCATTTTCACAATGTCGATTCTTCCAATCCAAGAACATGGTATATCTCTCCATCTATTTGTATCATCTTTAATTTCTTTCATCAGTGTCTTATAATTTTCTGCATACAGGTCTTTTGTCTCCTTAGGTAGGTTTATTCCTAGATATTTTATTCTTTTTGTTGGAATGGTAAATGGGAGTGTTTTCTTAATTTCACTCTCAGATTTTTCATCATTAGTGTATAAGAATGCCAGAGATTTCTGTGCATTAATTTTGTATCCTGCTACTTTACCAAATTCATTGATTAGCTCTAGTAGTTTTCTGCTAGCATCCTTAGGATTCTCTATGTATAGTATCATGTCATCTGCAAACAGTGACAGCTTTACTTCTTCTTTTCCTATTTGGATTCCTTTTATTTCTTTTTCTTCTCTGATTGCTGTGGCTAGAATTCGAAAACTATGTTGAATAAGAGTGGTGAGAGGGCTTCCCTGGTGGCGCAGTGGTTGAGAATCCGCCTGCCAATGCAGGGGACACGGGTTCGTGCCCCGGTCTGGGAAGATCCCACATGCCATGGAGCAGATGGGCCCGTGAGCCATGGCCACTGAGCCTGTGCTTCCGGAGCCTGCGCTCTGCAATGGGAGAGGCCACAACAGTGTGAGGCCCGCATACCGAAAAAAAAAAAAAAAAAAAAAAAAGTGGTGAGAGTGGGCAACCTTGTCTTGTTCCTGATTTTAGTGGAAATGGTTTCAGTTTTTCACCATTGAGGACGATGTTGGCTGTGGGTTTGTCATATATGGCCTTTATTATGTTGAGGAAAGTTCCCTCTGTGCCTACTTTCTGCAGGGTTTTTATCATAAATGGGTGTTGAATTTTGTCAAAAGCTTTCTCTGCATCTATTGAGATGATCATATGGTTTTTCTCCTTCAGTTTGTTGATATGGAGTATCACACTGATTGATTTGCATATATTGAAGAATCCTTGCATCCCTGGAATAAACCCCACTTGATCATGGTGTATGATCCTTTTAATGTGCTGTTGGATTCTGTTTGCTAGTATTTTGTTGAGGATTTTTACATCTATGTTCATCAGTGATATTGGCCTGTAGTTTTCTTTCTTTGTGACGTCTTTGGTTTTGGTATCAGGGTGATGGTGGCCTCATAGAATGAGTTTGGGAGTGTTCCTCCCTCTGCTATCTTTTGGAAGAGTTTGAGAAGGATAGGTGTTAGCTCTTCTCTAAGTGTTTGATAGAATAGCCTGTGAAGCCATCTGGCCCTGGGCTTTTGTTTGTTGGAAGATTTAAAATCACAGTCTCAATTTCAGTGCTTGTGATTGGTCTGTTCATATTTTCTATTTCTTCCTGGTTCAGTCTCGGTACGTTGTGCATTTCTAAGAATTTGTCCATTTCTTCCAGATTGTCCATTTTAATGGCATACAGTTGCTTGTAGTAATCTCTAATAATTTGTATTTCTGCAGTGTCCATTGTTACTTCTCCTTTTTCATTTCTATTTGAGTCTTCTCCCTTTTTTTCTTGATGAGTCTGGCTAATGGTTTATCAATTTTGTTTATCTTCTCAAAGAACCAGCTTTTAGTTTTATTGATCTTTGCTATCGTTTCCTTCATTTCTTTTTCATTTATTTCTGATCTGATCTTTATGACTTCTTTCCTTCTGCTAAATTTGGGGGGGGGGTTTGTTCTTCTTTCTCTAATTGCTTTAGGTGCAAGGTTAGGTTGTTTATTCAAGATGTTTCCTGTTTCTTAAGGTAGGATTGTATTGCTAAAAACTTCCCTCTTAGAACTGCTTTTGCTGCATCCCATAGGTTTTGGGTCGTCGTGTCTCCATTGTCATTTGTTTCTAAGTATTTTTTTATTTCCTCTTTGATTTCTTCAGTGATCACTTCATTATTAAGTAGTGTATTGTTTAGCCTCCATGTGTTTGTATTTTTTACAGATCTTTTCCTGTAATTGATATCTAGTCTCATAGCGTTGTGGTCGGAAAAGATACTTGACACGATTTCAATTTTCTTAAATTTACCAAGGCTAGATTTGTGACCCAAGATATAATCTATCCTGGAGAATGTTCCATGAGCACTTGAGAAAAATGTGTATTCTGTTGTTTTTGGATGGAATGTCCTATAAATATCAATTAAGTCCATCTTGTTTAATGTATTATGTAAAACTTGTGTTTCCTTATTTATTTTCATTTTGGATTATCTGTCCATTGGTGAAAGTGGGGTGTTAAAGTCCCCTACTATGATTGTGTTACTGTCGATTTCCCATTTTATGACTGTTAGTATTTGCCTTATGTATTGAGGTGCTCCTATGTTGGGTGCATAAATATTTACAATTGTTATATCTTCTTCATGGATCGAACCCTTGATCATTATGTAGTGTCCTTGTCTCTTGTAATAGTCCTTATTTTAAAGTCTATTTTGTCTGATACGAGAATTGCTACTCCAGCTTTCTTCTGATTTCCATTTGCATGGAATATCTTTTTTCCATCCCCTCACTTTCAGTCTGTCTGTGTCCCTAGGTCTGAAGTGGGTCTCTTGTAGACAGCATATATATGGGTCTTGTTTTTGTATCCATTCAGCCAGTCTGTGTCTTTTGGTGGGAGCATTTAATCCATTTACATTTAAGGTAATTATCGATATGTATGTTCCTATTACCACTTACTTAATTGTTTCGGGTTTGTTCTTGTAGGTCTTTTCCTTCTCTTATGTTTCTTGCCTAGAGAAGTTCCTTTAGCATTTGTTGTAAAGGTGGTTTGGTGGTGCTGAACTCTCTCAGCTTTTGCTTGTCTGTAAAGGTTTTAATTTCTCCATCAAATCTGAATGAGATCCTTGCTGGGTAGAGTAATCTTGGTTGTAGGTTTTTCTCCTTCATCACTTTAAATATGTCCTGCCACTCCCTTCTGGCTTGCAGAGTTTCTGCTGAAAGATCAGCTGTTAACCTTATGGGGATTCCCTTTTGTGTTATTTGTTGTTTTTCCCTTCCTGCTTTTAATATGTTTTCTTTGTATTTAATTTTTGACAGTTTGATTAATATGTGTCTTGGCATGTTTCTCCTTGGATTTATCCTGTATGGGACTCTGTGCTTCCTGGACTTGATAAACTATTTCCTTTCCCATATTAAGGAAGTTTTCAACTATAATCTCTTCAAATATTTTCTCAGTCCCTTTCTTTTTCCCTTCTTCTTCTGGGACCCCTATAATTCGAATGTTGGTGCGTTTAATGTTGTCCCAGAGGTCTCTGAGACTGTCCTCAGTTCTTTTCATTCTTTTTTCTTTATTCTGCTCTGCAGTAGTTATTTCCACTATTTTATCTTCCAGGTCACTTATCCGTTCTTCTGCCTCAGTTATTCTGCTATTAATCCCATCTAGAGTATTTTTAATTTCATTTATTGTGTTGCTCATCGTTGCTTGCTTCCTCTTTAGTTCTTCCAGGTCCTTGTTAAATGTTTCTTGCATTTTGTCTATTCTATTTCCAAGATTTTGGATCATCTTTACTATCATTATTCTGAATTCTTTTTCAGGTAGACTGCCTATTTCCTCTTCATTTGTTAGGTCTGGTGGGTTTTTACTTTGCTCCTTCATCTGCTGTGTGTTTTTCTGTCTTTTCATTTTGCTTACTGTGTTTGGGGTCTCCTTTTTGCAGGCTGCAGGTTTGTAGTTCCCGTTGTTTTTGGTGTCTGTCCCCAGTGGCTAAGGTTGGTTCAGTGGGTTGAGTAGGTTTCCTGGTTGGGGGGACTAATGCCTGTGTTCTGGTGGATGAGGCTGGATCTTGTCTTTCTGGTGGGCAGGTCCACGTCTGGTGGTGTGTTTTGGGATGTTTGTAGCCTTATTATGATTTTAGGCAGCCTCTCTGCTAATGGATGGGGTTGTGGTCCTGTCTTGCTAGTTGTTGGGCATAGGGTGTCCAGCACTGTAGCTTGCTGGTCGTTGAGTGGAGCTGGGTCTTGGTGTTGAGATGGAGATCTCTGGGAGATTTTTGCCATTTGATATTATGTGGAGCTGGGAGGTCTCTTGTGGACCAGTGTCCTGAAGTTGGTTCTGCTACCTCACAGACACAACCCTGATGCCTGGCTGGAGCACCAAAAGCCTTAAATCCACACGGCTCGAATAAATGGGAGAAAAAATAGAAAGGAAAGAAAGGAAGGAAGGAAGAAAGGGAGGAAGGGAGGGAGAAAGGGAGGGACGAAGGGAAGGAGGAAGGAAGGGAGGGAGGAAGAAAGGGAGGAAGAAAGGAAGGAAGAAAGGAAGGAAGGAAGAAAGGATGAAAGAAAAGATAAAGTAAAGCAGGATAAAATAAAGTTATTGAAATAAAAAATAATTATTAAGAAGAAAAATTTTAAAAAGTGAAACAAACAAACAAACACAATAAATGGGTCGGTCAGAACCCTAGGACAGATGGTGAAAGCAAAGCTATACAGACAAAATCTCACACAGCAGCACACACATACACACTCACAAAAAGATAAAAAGGGGAAAATAATAATATATCTTGCTCCCAAAGTCCACCTCCTCAAATTGGGATGATTTGCTGTCTATTCAGGTATTCCACAGATGCAGGTCACTTCAAGTTGATTGTGGAGTTTTAATCCGCTGCTTCTGAGGCTGCTGGGAGAGACCTCCCCCTCTCCTCTTTGTTCGCACAGCTCCTGGGGTTCAGCTTTGGACTTGGCCCCGCCTCTGTGCGTAGGTCGCCCGAGGGCGTCTGCTCTTCACTCACACAGGACGGGGTTAAAGGAGCAGCTGATTCGGGGGCTGTGCCTCAGGCTGGGGGGAGGGAGGGGTACGGATGCGGGGCGAGCCTGCGGCGGCAGAGACCAGTGTGATGTTGCACCAGCCCGAGGTGCGCCGTGCATTCTCCCGGGGAAGTTGTCCCTGGATCACGGGACCCTGGCAGTGGCGAGCTGCACAGGCTCCCGGGAGGGGAGGTGTGGAGAGTGACCTGTGCTCGCACACAGGCTTCTTGGTGGCGGCGGCAGCAGCCTTAGCGTCTCATGCCCGTCTCTGGTGTACGCACTGATAGCCGCGGCTCGCGCCCGTCTCTGGAGCTCCTTTACACGGCACGCTTAATCCCCTCTCCTCACGCACCAGGAAACAGAGGCAAGAAAGTCTCTTGTCTTTTCGGCAGCTTCTAGCCCATCTCTGGTGCTCCTTTAAACGGCGCGCTTAATCTCCTCTCCTCGCGCCCCAGGAAGCAAAGGGGGAAGAAAAGGTCTCTTGCCTCTTCAGCAGCTCCAGACTTCTCCCGGACTCCCGCCCGGCTTGCCGTGGTGCACTCCATTCTCTTCTTCCTTCATTCCAATTTGACTCATGTTGAAGCCTCTCAAGCTGCTAACTTCCTCTTTAACAGTTAAAACAATTTTTCTTCCCATGCTATTTTCTAGGTGAATTGAGTTTTCTACCTCCAGGTGAATTGATCAGGATTCTCTTTCAGTTCATGAATTCTTCATTCCAGTTTATCTTTCTAATGAGTGCTTTAAAAATTTTTCAATGACCATTTTTCATTTTCAGGACTTGTAATTGGTTGGTTTTCATATTCACAGACTGTTGCTTTGATTCTGTTTTTCTTTCACAATTTCTTCTTTTTAAAAGAATGAGAATCTTAATCACACTTATTTTAAAGTCTTTTTGCATTGTTTTATTATTTGAATTTCATCTTGGGCATGTTTCTCTTCAGATTGTTGATCTCGCTGGGTCTCTAGCAGCAGGACTCTTCTTCATCTGCACGCTCACTCTTCTCGCAGTGAGTTGGAGTCTGCACATTTCACTCCCATCAGGTTTATCCCTGCCTTTCTAGTGGTTTTACAGCTGCATCCACTAGGTCCCCAAGGGTCTCTAAACCAGAGCCAGGTGTTAGGTCGGCAACAGAGAGTTCCTGTCCTGGAGGTATTGGCACTAACTGCCAATCCAGTCACTGAGTTATCAGTTGGCTTGGCTTTCTTCCTGATCAGAGGCAGCTCTCTCTGTCCTCCTGTCTCTGCAGGTTAGGAGCTCTCTATATGTTGTAGCCTCAAGCAGCAGGCATAGCAGCTTCCTCCACTCTTTTTCCTTAGCAGGGAAGCCTTAGCCCCTCACCTCTCTTTTCTAGCCTGGGCACTGCTCCAGTCTCCCATGAGTGGCACACTTTCAGTGCCCATTACCCATGGGAAGCAAACTTCAACACACCTATGCCAGCTTCTGGGACTGGAGTACAGCACACCCAAGGCTGAATCTCTGTGATTCTGTTCCATTTCTGATCTGTGGAGTTATTTATCTTGTTTTTGAGCTTGTGAGTATATCTTCATTGTGTCTTTTTGTATTTATATATCAATGGTTTGTGTGTGGCACAGAGGGAATATCTTAAAGCATGAATTTACCTTGTTATCATGATTAGAAGTCATCTATGAGAATGTTAAGCTTTAAAACATTTTCTTTTTTCTATTAAGTTTTTTAAAATTAATTTTTATTGGAGTATAGTTGATTCACAATGCTGTTTCAGTTTCTGCTGTACAGCAAGTGAATCAGCCACATATACAATTATCCACTATTTTTTAGATTCTATTCCCATATAGGTCATCACAGAGTATTGAATAGAGTTCCCTTTGAGATCAATTTCCTTAAAGACCAGAGTTCATTTCATTTATTCATTCATTCAATAAGCATTTACTAGGTGCCAACTCTGTGCCGAGTACAATATAACAGATGATAATTTCTAAAGATAACTATCAATATATATCACATCATACATGCTCTTTTCACACTGTGACAATGACAACCTTCTATTGAGAGGTGGGGTACCAGGGTGGACTTTCCTATGTCAGTCAATAGAATGGGCCAGAAGAGATGCTGTGTGACTTCCAAAGCTAAGTCATAAAAGCCACCATGTCTTTTGCCAGGCTCTTGTGCTTGCTCTCCCTCGCCCTTTCTCAGGAGACTGGATCTTGTTGGAACCCAGCTTCCATATTGTGAGGAAGCCCAGGCCACAAGGAGAAGCCATGTGTAAGTGTTCTGGCCAATGGCCAGCATCAACTAGCAAGCATGTGAGTGAAAGAGGTTCAGATGATTCCAGTCTTTGAGTCTTCCAGCTGAGACCCCAGATATCGTAGAGGAGAAACAAGCCAGTTGTGTCCTGTCTCAATTCCTGATGCACAGATACCATGACAGACAATAAGTAATTCCTGTTGTTGTAAGCTACTAGATTTGGGGGTAATTTATTATGCATCAATAGATAGCCATTGGGATACAATAGTGAATAAGAGATGTCTATTCTCTCCCAGGAGAAGACAGAGGT